>NW_004443937.1:44639465-44665214 GCF_000243295.1 Trichechus manatus latirostris | reverse complement strand
GGAGTACCCTGAGCAAGAGTATATTCAAACCGTTAGCCTACCCGCTGGGAATGGTTTGCGAGCATCTGGAGTACCCTGAGCAAGAGTATATTCTCCAGAGCTACTTACTCAAACATTGGAATGTCACTACTACAATCTACACCATGGGATTTGGTAAGCAGCAACAGGAAAATTACTAATACTTTTCCCTTGTTAAAATGAGTGGTGTTCAGATATGTTGCAGGCCACAACAATTGCATGGAACCCACCACCCTTTCATGAACAAGGTGCAGGAATTGGAAGAGCTCCATCACCTACCTGCTAGTCCAGCTCTTGCACCCCCACTTCACAGAGGACATGACACAGCCCCACAGGTGGCTGGTCCATTCACAAGAGGATGGTCCTCTCAGCCCGTCTTTAGCAGAGTGAACTTTCTGTGCAAGGAGCTTATGCTCCTAAAGGTAGAGGGAGCTTTCTCAGACTACAAGAACCATAAGCATAAGTATTTTTGTGCTTATTTGCTATTAAATGTATGTGTGTTTGGTACATTCAACCTCAGGCTTGCTTGACTTAACATTTGGCAGCAGAGTTATGAGGTGGAGGGTGGGGGTACATCTGGAGGCTGAAAATATTTATGCAAACCACCCAACCATTTTCACATGGCCAAATGGGCTCAGGGCATTCATCATGGAATAGTTTTCTTTCTAGTGACTCAGGAACACACTTTGGGAAAGGCTCACAAAGAAGGCGTTAATCTCTCAGGAGGTATTCCCATCCGTCTAAAGCAGGCCAGGAGTCCCTGGGTGGCACAAAACGTTAAACGTACTCAGCTCTAACCAAAAGGTGGGAGGTTTGAGTCCACCCACAGGCACCTCAGAAGAAAGTCCTGGCAATCTATGTCTGAAAAATCAGCCATTGAAAACCATATGGAGCACAGTTCTCCTCTGATACACATGGGGTCTCCCAGGACAGCTGGTCTTTTTACGTTTGTTTTCCTCACCTGTGATTTAATTTATAAGGAAAACCTTGGAGAGGGATCAAGATGAAATGTCACTGGATCCTGCATTTTATAGACTGCTTTTATTGAAAAGAATAAAATTACGTAAAATTGAGGAAGTCTGGGAAAATCTAAGACATGGTTGCTTCACCTGTGTTCTGGTAACAACTATCTGGATGAAGAGCGAGAACCTAGTCATTCGCTGAGGATTTCTACGTAGTTAAAAGCTCGCTCCTTACAGAGTGACATTTAGATGACTGACTAAACATTTCGCTTGCAGAGGCAGGATGCTGAAAGACACATCCTGAGATAGAAAGTCCTTTGTGGCAAAAAAACCCACTGCTTTTCTGTAGCATCTACAACCAGCACTCATCAAGTAATCAGATGGAGCACTGCATGGAATAAATATGGTAGTTGACTTCTGACCAGATCCTTTTGAAAAGAGGAAGTGGAGCATTTCTGCTCTTTGATACACAAAAGCACATTGGTGTATAATGGATTCCACAGAAAAAGCAAAATCCAAACAAAGCAGCATCTTTTTGCTCTAACCTTCACACAATGTAAGTGAGATTCCAAGTATGCAAATGGTGGGAGGAAAGAAATGCATTTCCCTACCCCAGTTATTGGGTATTGTTTCGAATATGAGTAACACTAGCCTGTGAGTTGGAGGATTAATGTACACCACTTTTTTTTTTCTTCTCCTTTAACATTTGGATCTCAGTCTGATTTTTATCTACTATTGCCTTGATTATTTCTTTTTTCTGCAAAAAGTGGAGTGGTGTTCCGAGAACTGGGCTCATCTCTTGTCATCCCAGGCCACCGCGGTGAAAGAGAAGAGCGGTTCCTCCATTGGGGACAGTTGTCTCCTAGCCGTCAGTGAGACTTTCTCATGTCCATCGTTAGCTCAGTTTTGTAGACAAACCTGGCTCTGTCCATTCACTCTTCTAGTGAGGTGCGAGTGGAATCTGTGCCATTTTACAATAATTTCTGCAAAGTGAAAACTCTGCAGACTCAATTCGGAGCTCTGAGGCTGCAGACTTGGATAGTCAGCCCTTCCCGCACCTCTACCCCCTGCACGGAGGCCTTACTATGAGTTAGTTTACAAGTCTATCCCCTGCTTCACTATCAGGCAGGGACCAGTTTCAATTGTCTTTGTGTCTCTCTCCACCCCTCACCAGACCTTTGCCCAGTGTTCTGTCCCAAGTAGGCACTAAATGTTTGTTGACCAGTTAAATTATTTTGGAGGACTGTTTAGGGGACTGCTGAGGGGGTGGGGAGAATGGTTTTGCTGAAGCCGCACATGAGGGAGGAGGGATGGTTCTATAGGCTGGAATGAAGTGAAGAGGGAGGATGAAGGATGTTTCAAAAATTGGGGGTAGAAGGCACTAGAGAAAAAAGAAATGCAGAAGACAATTTTGTGTTCTGTCTTTGCAGTTAAATTCACCAAGATTGTGTATAATCCTTAAAGCATCAAAAGCAGATGTCCAAGACGGCACCGTCCAGTAGAGTAGCCAGTAGTCACGTGTGGCTATTTAAATTTAAATTAATCAAAATAAAAAATTCACTTCCTGAGTCACACTAGCAACATTTCAAGCCGTCAGTCGCCGCATATGACTAGGGACTCTTGTATAGGTCAGTGCCCATGTAGAACGTTTCTAGCATGGCAGAAAGCTCTATTGGACAGCACTGTCATTTCATTCCACTACTTGTTCATTCCTTCTACATTAACTGAGTACATGTTTTGTCCCCTGTACCACATTGATAAGGAGCCAAAATGTTTAAGAGTGTAGACTCTGATACCCGTGTGCCTAGATTCATAGCCTGGGTCGGCTGCTTACGAACTCTATGACCTTGGGCAAGTCATTTAACCTCTTGTGCTTTAGTTTAATCAGCTATAAAATGAAGATAATAAAATTATATGCCTCATAGGGTAGTTGTAAGGGTTATATAAGTGTGTATGTGTGTATGTATACATACACACATTCTTTTATACATTCATATATATCTTAGAACAATTCCTGGCACATAGTAAGTACTTGGTAAGTTGAAGCTCTTATCAGCAGTAAACTAAACCAAACCCATTGCCATTGAGGCAATTCTAACTTATAGAGGTCCTATAGGACAGAGTACAACTGCCTCATGGGGTTTCCAAGGCTGTAATCTTTACAGAAGCAAACTACCACATATTTCTCCCACCGAGTGGCTGCTGGGTTCAAACCGCTGGCCTTCCGGTTAGCAGCTGAGCTCTCATGTGTTAGTAGTAAGTATTTATTTCAGAGTGATGAACAGAACAACTGTCTCCTGCCATCCTGAGTTTACCATTGTTGTGGGAACAGCGAACAATAAATCATTAAACAAATTAATAATTACAAAGTACGTCAAGAACTGCATAGAAAATGAATGGAGTGAAGCAATAAATAATAATAGAGGGAAAATGACCTAGAAAGCTTCTCAGAGTAGGTGACATTTAAGCTGAAGCAAAAAAGAGGAGAAATATCTGCCACTCAAAGACGGAAGAGGAGGAGAGAGAATTCCAAGCAGAGGAAAGAACACTATGAAAGAGGACGGTGTAACCATACCACAGCAGGCGAGGGAGGGGCTCAGGATAAGTCTGGAAGGACAGGTGAAGAGCAGCCAGTTCATACATGGCTGAAGACAGTGGTAAATAGTATGCCCTGGGAGAAATATATTTATATATACAATGATTACTCTGGGGCCTACGTGAGGCCCAAATTGGAAGGGGAGCAGGAGTAAAAACAGAAAGTGCATTAGAAGGCTATTTTAATATATCAAGAGAGGGATATGATTTAAATTCACATGGTGGTGGAGCAAAATGCACAGTTTCTAAACATACTTGGGAGATAGAACTAATGAGACTGCTGATGGATTACATGTAGGTGGTAAGAGAGAGGCAACATCTGGGCTGATGCTCGGGTTTGACTTGATCAACTGGGTTGACGGTAGTTTCATTTAGTTTCTGCAGGAAGACCTGCAGAGAACATTTTTGAGAAAGAAAATCTGTATGTTCTAATTGGTGACAAGTAGTCTGCCAGATCTTCAAGTCGGTGCCCAGATGGAAGACTGAGCTGGAGACAGGCACGTGGGCATCATTAGCTCACAGATAATATTTAAGAGGACAGGAGACCAACTTCTGGAATGGTGGAGTAAGGAGTATGACAGACTTTCTCCCTAACTAAACAGGCATTTAACTGAAGAGAAATATTTTTAAAAAATCTTTTTTAAGTCTGTGGAAATTTTCCTAATGGCATATAGCAATGGAGAATTATTCATTCAAGAAAATTTACTAAATCTCCGTAAGAACAGTGAAATTCTGTGACATTAGAACCATGATGCCAACCCGCACTACCCAGCTCCATTTCATGGACTCTCCCTGGGAGGGGTAGGCTGCCAGCATCTTCATCCATGTCGCAGCCCCACGTTCCAACCACATGTTGCAGAAGCTCTGTTTAGAGATGACTCGGATTCCTTTCCTCCACCCAGCCCACACTTGTAGTATAGAAGTTCTATCCCAGGTATGGATGGCTAAGAATATTGGACTCTGATCATCCTCATCCCATCTTGCTGGTAGGGTAAGGGTCCCATGCCTGAGGACCAAGCCAAGAAGACCAGAGGCCACCACCCTACCCCCAAGCATCTGCCCATGGAGCACGAGTGTCACTCCAAGAGAAGTGGACTTCTGCCCCCACCCCTAGCTCTTGTGCAATGGCACAGAGAGAGAGGCTGCTACAGCTTTGCCTAAGGGGATTTACTTTATTTGTAACAGAGCATGGACAATTCCATATTTAAGGGTGTTGTTGATAACAATGGAGATCGTGGTGAAGAGCAATTAAGAGGATTTGCATAGCTGCATAATACTAGTAGCAACAAGCAAAACTGAAGAGCAATCAGAAGTTTAACAGACAGAACCACAGAAAGAGACAAGCAAGAAGTGCTCTCCTGAGATGACAGTCAACCCTGGGGGTTGGAAAGGCTATACACAAGTGCTAGGCTGCACCCACTCAGGAGTAATCAGAACAGAATATGCGGAAGACTTGAAAACATTCCCCAAGCTGTATACAGATCCATCCACAAAAGGTGTAAGCTGGCACTGGCACTAGGGGCTTAAAGACAACCTCTGACCCAACACTAGCTGAACAATGAACTACGCTGTCCAAGGAGCAACTCCTAAGAAGCTGGGCTTAAAAATAACATCACACATAGACTTGGAAGTCTGGAAGACTATGTGTGTTCCCGAGGCTGCACCTTCTCATAAGTGATTAGAGAGAGAAAATCTAAGTTATTAGTCTATGGATGAACAAGGGACAAAAATGTAAACTCCTTGATCTGTGATAGAAGCCTCTTAAACCACACAAATATCCAATGGTAAAGGGCAAAAATCTAATTGGCTGAGAGAGCTTAAGCACAACCTTTGAACAGTAAACGACTTATGCCAACCCAGGGATGACCCCTGGAGAACCAAGCTAAAAGATTAAAAATAAGGACAAAGTGTGCACAGGGACATCAGAAGGTATACACTGGAAGAAAATAGACTTCACAGAATTAGTTCAGCAAAGCCACTAACCAAATAAATCGACAGTCAAGAAAAAACCAGCAACAGCATCAACTCCTGGTGGACAAGGGAGAGAGGATCAGTTGCCAGTGTTGTGACAATAAAAAACACAAACCAAACCCATTGCTGTCGAGTTGATTCCAACCAGTAGTAACCCCATAGGACAGAGTAGAACTACCCCATAGGGTTTCCAAGACTATAAATCTTTACAGAAGCAGACCACACATCTTTCTCCCACAGAGAGGTTGGTGGGTTCGAATTGCTGACCTTTCAGTTAGCAACTGAGCACTTAACCACTGCACCACCAGGACTCCTGTTGTGACAATATATTATTTAAAATGTCTAGTTTTCAACAAACAAACAAAAGAAATACAAGACATGCAAAGAAGAAGGAAAATATGATCCATACACAGGAGAAAAACAAACAACAGGTAATATAAACTGTTTTGAAAGGTCACAGATGTTGGACTTAGTAGACAAAAACTTCAAAGACTTAGCAACTATTATAAACATGTTCAAAGAACTAAAGAAGAATGTGCCTAAAGAATTGAAGGAATGATGACAACGTTTCATCCAATATCCAATATCAATAAAGGGACAGAAATTATATATTTCAAGCGTCAAATAAAAAATTCTGGAGTTGAAAAGTGTAAAAATCAAAATGAAAAATTTACTCAATGGCTCAAAAGTAGATCTTACCTGACAGAAGAATGAATCAGCAAACTTGAAAGTAATCAATAAAGATTATGAAATTTGAAGAACAGAAAGAAAAAGGAATAAAGAAAAATGAACAGAGCATCGGAGAAATGTGGGACACCATTAAGCACATCAACATAGGTGTAAAGGGAGTGCCAGCAGAAACGGAGAGAGAAAAAGAAAAAATATTCAAAGAAACAATGGCTGATAACTTCCCAAATTTGATGAAAAACATTAATCTAGCATCCAAGAAGCCCAACAAACTCTAAATAGAATAGACACAAAGAGACACACAGGCACATAATAGTCAAAAATTTGAAAACCAAAGATGAACAGAAGATCATGAAAGCAGTAAGAGAAAAATGACTCATCACATACAAGGAAATCTCAATAAGATTAACAACTGACATTTTGCCTGAAATAATGGAAGTCAGTAGGGAGTGGGATGACATATTTAAAAAGCAAAATTAAAAACAGTCAACCAAGAATCAGCAGAACTATCTTTCGGAAATGAAGGTGAAATAAAGACATTCCCAGATAAACAAAAGCCGGTATAATTTGATGCTAGCAGACCTACCTTACCAGAAATACTAAAGGAAGTTTTTCAGGCCAAAACCAAGTAAATCCAGACAATAATTTGTATACACACACACACAATAAAACAAAGAGTGCCAGTAAAGGTAATTATAAAAGATAAAGTAATTGTATATTTCTTCCCCTTTCTTCTCTTAACTGACTTAAAAAGTAAATGCATAAAACAGTATGTATGCAATTGTATTGCTGGGTTTAAAGCATATAGAAATGTAATATATTTGAAAATGACAATGCAAAGGAGGTGAGTGGGAGCAAAGCTGTACTGAAGTCAGGAAATGACAACAGATGGTAACTCAAATCCTCCAGATAAGACGAAGAGATTCGGTAATGGTAAATAAGAAGATTAATCTAATATACTCTACAATTGTATACTTGCTCTCCTTCACTCAGCTTCCTTAAAATATGTAAGATTATATAAAGTAATAATGATAACTGTATTGTTGGGTTTGTAACATATATAGATCTAATATGTAGAGCAATAATATTACAAAAGGGGAGGGAATGAACTTAAATAGGAGTAAAGTTTCTATATTTTATTGGAATTAAGTTAGTTTAAATACGAGGTAGACTTTGATAAGTTAAAATGTATATTGTGAGCTCTAGACCAATTGCTAAGAAAATAATTTTTTAAAATATAATTTAAAATTATTAAAGAAATTACACTAAAAAATATCCACCAAATGCAATGAAGACAGTAAAGAAGGAACAGAGGAAAAAAAGGGAGGGGAAAAGACCAAAAACAAAAAGCAAAGTGGCAGATGCAAATCCAACTGTCATAGTTAACTAGTGATGCTATAACAGAAATAGCAGAAGTGGGTGGCTTTAACAAACATAAATTTATTTTCTCAGAGTTTAGGAGGCTAGAAGTCTGGGTGCTGGCTCTAGGGGAAAGCTTTCTCTCTCTGTCAGCTCTGGCGAGAAGGTCCTTGTCTCTTTTGATCGTCTGCTCCCAGGTGGTCTTCATGTGGATTCGGGTCTCTCTTCCCCTATCTCTGCTTCCTCATTTGCTTTTTAATCTCCTTTATATTTCACTACGCTACACTAACACTATCTCATCAACATAACAAAGAAAACCCATTCCCAAATGGTATTATAACCATAGATACAAAAACACCTAACCTGTTGCTGTAGAGTTGACTCTGACTTATAGCAACCCTGTAGGACAGAGTAGAACTGCCCTATAGCGTTTACAAGGAGTGGCTGGTAGATTCCAACTGCTGACCTTTTGGTTAGCAGTCAAGCTGTTAACCACAGTGCCTCCAGGGCTCCAAACCATAGGTGTAGGGGTTAAGGTTTACAACACATATTTTTGAGGACACGATTCAATACATTACACCAACCATATCAACAATAATATTAATGAATGATTAAACAATCCAATAAAAAGATAGAGATTATCAGATTGGATTAAAATCAAACAAGATCCAACTATATGCTATCTACAGGAGACACACTATAGATTCAAAGATACAAATAGGTTGAAAGTAAAAGATGTGCCATGCAAGCAGCAGCCATAACTAAACTGGAGCAGTTCTATTAATGTCAGGCAAAACAGACTTTAAAAAAAGAGCTGGAAAAGAGTGAGATCACCCAAGGAGAAAGCGGTGCTAGAAGAGAGCAGAGGGCTTTATGTGGAATTCTGGGAAGTATCAAATTTAGAGGTACGATAGAGGGGAAGGATCTTGAAAAGGAGACCTCTAAGTTACAAATTTTTCCGGGCTTTTACAGATCATTCTATGGGGTAAACACACATGGGAGAATCCTTCAGCATCAGCCCTGAGAATGCTGCACTTGAACCTCTCCCATCACTCATTTACCCATCCCTATTTGACAAATGAGGAAATCAAATACATGAACAGTGCCTTCCCCAAAGTCAGAAAAACGTAGTAACGAAGGTGAAGCTAAAAATCGCTACTACTTCTCTTCACATAACACAAACACACACACAACCACCATCATCCCCACCATCACCAACAATAATATGGACACATTTTCTTACTTTTCGTCCTTCCCATATGCTCACCAAGTCTTTATCACTGTTTTGGGAGCCTCCGTGGTTAGCACATTAAGGGCCAGCTGCCTGGGACCTTAGTAGAATGTTCTCAAGACTAAAGTCAGTGGAATAAATTTGTGTTGACCATATATTAGTTGTGTCATTGCAGATGGCGAGTTAACTTTCTTGAGTCTCTGTTTCCTTACGGACTTAAGGAAATGGAGACAGCCGCACTCTGAGGGAGGCAGAATTATGAGGAATGAATAAGGAGCACCGAATCCCTTTGTGCTTAGCCTACATTTCCAGAGCACATCAGATGGGTTTGAAAACTAGTCTCTCTACAGACCCTGGAGGGCACCATGAGGCACCATGAACCGTTACTCAATGTACCTTCAGGATATAATGTCTCTTCGGTGAGTTATCTCCATAGGTAGAGAGAAAATTTTGGAGAGTCCAGTGAAAAATGGGCTGCATTTTACATCCCAAAGAAGACCAAAAAACCAAAACCAAACCCGTTGTTGTCAAGTTGATCCCGACTCATAGCGACCTGTATGACAGAGTAGAACTGCCCCATATGGTTTCCAAGGAGCAGCTGCTGGATTTGAACTGCCAACCTTTTGGGTAGCAGCCTAGTTCTTAACCACTGTGCCACCAGGGCTCCTCCCAAAGAAAAGTCACCCCCAAATTCCCAATGTGTCCAGCAGCTTTTTCAGGCATAATATAGGATTTATTTACAGTTACCATAGAACTTACGTATAACCATGGATTTGCTGTGAAGATGTCAGTGATTCCATACAACTCAGAAAAGTAAAACACTTGTTGCCATTTAAGTATAGGATAATCTAAATGGCTAAAGGTACTTAATAAATGCCTTTATGTGTTTTTTTTATTTGGGTAAACTATCTGCAGTCAGACTCTCTCATCCTCAGGAAGTCAATTAGAGTTTAGTAGAGATAAGGCTAGTTTATATCTTTCATATCTGTCTCCACATTTACCCCATGGTGTTTGCTGTGATGGAATCTGACCCCAGTGCTACCCTAGACTCTACCCCAGTAAAATCAGGTCAGTATGTTTTGTTTTGTTTTTTAAAGCTGGTATGTACAGAAATCGATTTTAGAATAACAAATCAATATCACAATAAACACACTGAGCGTGCTCTCCTCAGAACATAAGCAGTGATATGGAAGGAAGATCAGGCAGTTTGGGAAACCACATGAACCCCATCAGGGCTATACAGTAAACACTCATGCAGCTTGCAAATGCAGACTGACTGCAATTTGTGCAAGTTTTCATCTTGACTTAGTCAAGAAGTTTTTACTGGGTACTTCCTATTGTTAGATACCATGGGGATTTAGCGAAACATATTTTGTTTCTTATAATCTACAGTATGTTATAGCGTTGTATTGGGCTCCTGAATTAACACAGATTTCATCTGCTTTTCCAATCCAAGGCATTTGGAAGTAATTACTATGCTCAGAGGATTCTGATGCTCAGTGGAAGACAGAGATATGGTTGGTGCCATATTTATGTATTTCTTTAGCATGAAAGCAAAAGCTTCTACTTCTGTATTTTTTTCTTTCACTGCCAACAATAAATTAAAATATATACATATTTATTTTCTCCTAAATAGTCCATTTCATGCTAAAGAAATAAAACATTAAGATATAGACACATCAAGAATAGTCAGATGCTAAATAGAGTGGTCCTGACTAATTATTTGGCAGTGCACTGTATAGGACTCTATAACTAAATTGGAGTTCTTAAGGCACTTTCTTGGAGGAAGCTGTCTCCTCTCAGTTTACGTTGTCTGGTGGAGGATAAGGAGCATCATTACTACTTAGAGAAGAAGAAGAAATTGGGAGGGAGGAAGAATCAAAGGAAAAGGTGATCTTAATAAATTTCATTGCCATTATTCATAACATTGCTATTTTAGGGTTTATTCAGTGGTGCTAATCAACTCTTCAATTAAATATGACAGATACTATTTAGAAAAAGAAAATAAACTTACTGACATTTATATACAATTTTTTTTTCTCACCAAGAATACCTATTCTTGCCTGTATATGGTTTCTTCTTGAAAGTTGGCATTTATAGTTTATTAATATTGTGTTAAAACATAATATCCATTCTTTTTTTTTCTCAGTGATATGAATCAGCTTACCACAATGCATTTATTTCTGGTATAAATAAAGGGAAACAGAGTTGATTTTATGAACTCAATCTAAAAACACAATTTATTTTGATTACAGCCTAATCTTTATTTTTTTTATTGTGCATTAGGTGAAAGTTTACTGACAAATTAGTTTCCCATTCAGTAGTTTGTACATTAAGTGTTTCATGGCCTTGGTTTCATTCCCCACAATGTGTCAGCACTCTCCCTATGTCTGTCCTAGTTTCCCTGTTTCCTTCCGTCATGATTTTCTACCGCTTTCTGTCTCGTCATCTTTGCTTTTGGGCAAATTTTGCCCATTTGATCTCATATAATTGATTGCTCTAAGGAGCACATTCCTCTTTGGTGTTATTGTTTATTTTATCCTACTCACTAAAGTAGGATGCTGAATTTTGTCTTTATGAAAATAGATGTCCCTCGAGTCTATGGTTCTTCACCTTCAAGACTAGGAACTTCTGTAAGGTGTTTTGTTATGTGTAAGAAGTTGCTCTGACTGTGGCCCTTATGTGCTTTGTGGTCTATATCAATATACATGCAACACCTACAATTATGCATGTGGAAATATCCACCACCAAACCTTTCTCTGAAGGTGGGTATGTTCCCTTACACCCTCCCACACCTCTTGGCATATCTATCTACCTATGTTTCCATTCATAAATTAATGTTTGTTAATACTATTGTTGCAGGATTATCTATGCTGTAGTAATTACATTGTTGCCCTTTGTTCTTATGTTCCTTTCAGTGTCCTCCCATGTCTTGGTCATGTGTTACTGACTTTCCCCATACTGCGTATTGCCTTTCCCTTCACCAATAACAACATGGGCCTTCTATCTATTTGGTAATTTTCCCTCCCTCCCCCTCCCACCCCTGGTAACCATCAAAGAATGTCTTGTTTTGTTTTTCTGTGTGTAAACATTTTCTTGTTTCTTTATAATAGTGGTCTCATACAATATTTTACTTTTGTGATTATTTCACTCAGCATAATGTCCTCAAGATTTATCCGTGTTGTGAGATGTTTCACAGATTTGTCATTGTTCTTTGTTTTTCCCATAATATTCCATTCTGTGTATGTATCACACTTTGTTAATCCATTCATCTGCTGATGGACACTTAGGTTGTTTCCACCTTTTTGCTATTGTGAATAATGCTGCAATGAACATGGGTGCGTATATCTTTTTGTGTGACTGCTCTTATCTCTTTAGGGTATATACCTAGAAGTGGACTGTGCTGTCTGACAGCACAGTCCCCCTTTCTACTCTGGGTTTCCCATGTCCATTCAGCCAGCTCCTATCTCTTTCTGCCTTCTCGTCTCATCTCTGGACAGGAGCTGCCCATTTAGTCTTGTGTATCTACTTGGACTAAGAAGCACACTCTTCACGAGGATTATTTTATGTATTATAGTCCAGTCTAATCTTTGTCTGAAGAGTGGGCTTCAGGAATCGTTTTAGTTCTGGGTTAACAGAGAGTCTGTGGGCCATGTCTTCTGGGGTTCCTCTAGTCTCAGTCAGACCATTAAGTCTGGTATTTTTACGTGAATTTGAGTTCTGCACTCCACTTTTCTCCTGCTCCATCAGGGACTCTCTGCTTTGTTCCCTGTCAGGGCGGTCACTGGTGGTAGCTGGGCACCATCTAGCTCTTCTGGTCTCAAGCTGATGGAGTCTCTGGTTATGTGGCCTTTTTGTCTCTTTGGCTAATATTTTCCTTGTGTCTTTGGTGTTCTTCATTCTCCTTTGCTTCAGATGGGTTGGGACCAATTGATGCATCTTAGACTGCCATTCCCAACCTTTTAAGACCCCAGACACCACTCACCAAAGTGGGATGCAGAACATTTTCTTAATAAACTTTGTTATGCTAATTGACCTAGATGTCCCCGAAACCATGGTCCCCAGACCCTGCCCCTGCTACTCTGTCCCTCGAAGTGTTTGGTTGTGTTCAGGAAACTTCTTAGCTTTTAGTTTAGTCCACTTTCCCTGTATTGTGTGTTGTCTTTCCCTTCACCTAAGATAATTCTAGTCTACTATCTAGCTAGCGAATTCTCCTCTCCCTCCCTCCCCACACTTGTAGATTTTCTGTTTTGTTTTTTTTTTTATTAGTGCCAGTGATGTTGGCATGTGATGGTATCTCATTGTAGTTTTGATTTGCATCTAATGGATAATAATTGTGAGCATTTCTTCATGTGTTTGTTAGCCATCTGAACGTCTTTTTGTGAAGTGTCTGTTCATATCCTTTGCCCATTTTTTAACTGGATTGTCTTTTTGTTGTTGAAGTGTTGATGTTTTCTATAAATTTTAGAGATTAGACCCTTGTGGTTTATGTTGTAGCCAATTTTTTTCCCAATCTGTAGGTTCTCTTTTTACTCTTTTGGACAAGTCTTTTGATAGGCATAAGTGGTTAATTTTTACGAGGTCCCAATTACCCAATTCATCTTCTGCTGTTTATGCATTTTTAGTTCTGTTTGGTATTCTGTTTATGCCCCTAGAGTTGTCCCTATGTTTTCTTCCATAATCTCTATTGTTATAGGTTTTATATTTAGGTCTTTGATCCATTTCGAGTTAGTTTTTGTGTATGGTGTGAGGTATGGGTCTTGTTTCATTTTTTTACAGATGGATATCCAGTTTTGCCAGCACTATTTGTTAAAAAGACTGTCTTTACCCCCATATAATGGACTTTGGCCCTTTATCAAAGATCAGCTGTCCATAGGTGGATGGATTTATGTCTGAGTTCTCAATTCTGTTCCATTATATGTCTGTCATTTTACCAGTGCCACTGTTTTGACTATCGTGACTGTATAATAGGTTCTGAGATCCGGTAACGTGAGACCTCTTACTTTGTTTTTCTTCAATAATGCTTTACTTATCCGGGGCATCTTTCTTTTCCATACAATGTCGGGGACTAGTTTTTCCACCTTGATAAAGAATGCTGTTGGAATTTGAATCACAATTGCATTATTTCTGTAGATTGCTTTGGGTAGAATTGACATTTTCACAATGTTGAGTCTTCCTACCCACGAGCATGTTATAATTTTCCATTTATGTAGCTCTCTTTCAGTTTCTTACAGTAGTGTTTTGTAGTTTTCTTTTTATAGGTGTTTTGTGTCCCTGGTTAGATTTATTTCTAAGTATTTTACCTTTTGGGGGGCTGTTGTAAATGGTATTGTTTTCCTGACTTCCTTTTCAAAGTTGTCTTTTTTGGTAGAGAGGAAGCCAACTGATTTTTATATGTTGAGCTTGTATACTGCTACTTTGCTGAATCCTTCTATTCGTTCCAGTAGCTTTCTTGTGGACTCTTTGGGGTTTTCTATGTATAGAATCATACTACCTGTGAATAGGGATAGTTTTACTTCTTCATTACCAATTTGGATGCCCTTTCTTGCTTTTTTTTTTTTTTGCCTTATTGCTCTAGCTAGGACTTCCAGCACAATGTTGAATAAGAGTGAAGATAAAGGGCATCCTTGTCTGGTTCCGGTTCTCAGCTTCTCTCCATTGAGAATAATACTGGCTGTTGGTTTTGTATAAATGCCCTTTATTATGTTGAGGAATTCCCCTTCTATTCCTATTCTGCTGAGCATTTTTATCAGGAATGGGTGTTGGACTTCATCAAATGCCTTTTCTGTGTCAATTGAGATGATCATGTGATTCTTTTATTTTATTTATATGGTGGATTACATTGATTGATTTTCTATTGTTGAACCATCCTTGCATACCTAGTATGAATCCCACTTGGTCATGATACATTATTTTTTTGATATATTGTTGAATTCTATTGGCTAGAATTTTGTTGAGAATTTTTGCATCTTTGTTCATGAGGGATATCGGTCTGTAATTTTCTTTCTTGTGTTGTCTTTGCCTGGCTTTGATATCAGGGCTATGTTTGCTTCATAGAATGAATTTGGGAGTATTCCTTCCTTTTCTATAGTCTGAAGTAGTTTGATTAGTACTGTTGTGAGCTTTTCTCTGAATGTTTGCTAGATGTCTCCAGTGAAGCCGTCCAGGCCAGGGCTTTTGTTTTTGTCATTGTTGGGAGCTTTTTTTTATTACCTCTTCAATCTCTTCTTCTGTTATGGGTCTGTTTAGTTGCTCTACCTCAGTTTGTGTTAGTTTAGGTAGGTAGTGTGTTTCTAGAAATTTGTCCATTTCCTCTAGGTTTTCAAATTTGTTGGAGCACATACAATTTTTCATAATATTTTCTTATGATCCTTTTTATTTCAGTTGCTTCTATTGTAATGCCCCCATCTCATTTCTTATTCAGGTTATTTGCTTCCTTTCTTGTTTTTCTTTGTCAGTTCGGCCAATGGTTTGTCAATTTTATTGAGCCTTTCCAAGAACAAGCTTCTGGTCTCATTGATTCTTTCTATTGTTTCCTGCTCTCTATTTTATTTTGTTTTTGTCCTAAACTTTATTATTTCCTTTCCTCAGGTGATTGTGGGCTTTTTTTTTTATTTTGGCTGCTCTCTTTCGATTTGCTCCAGTTTTAGGGTTAATGTTTTGATTTTGGCTCATTTTTCTTTTTTGATGTGTGTGTTTATTGCTATAATTGACCTCTGAGCACTGCTTTTGCTGTGTCCCAAAGGTTTTGGTGTATTTTCATTCTATGAATTTTTTTATTCTGTCTTTGATTTCTATTACCCAGTGTTTTTTAAGAAAGGTGTTTTTCAGTTTCCATAGTTTGATTTTTTTCCTTGCTACTCTTGTTTTGATATCTACTTTTATGGTCTTGTGACCAGAGAATATGTTTGGTATTATTTCAATGTTTTGGATTTTGTTAAGGCTTGCTTTGTGGCCTAAAATGTGGTCTATTCTGAAGAATGTTCCATATACTTTGGAAAGAATGTATACTTTGCTGCTGTTGGGTGGAGTGTTCTGTATATGTCTATAAGGTCAAGTTGGTTGATTGCGGCATTTAGATCTTCTGTATCTTTGCTGCGTTTCTTTCTAGATGTTCTGTCCTTCACTGAAGTGGTGTATTGAAGTCTCCTACTATTATTCTGAACTGTCTCTTCCTCTTTTCAATGCTGTTAGAGTTTGTTTTATGTGTTTTGGAGCCCTGTCATTCGGTGCATATATATTTATTATGTTTATGTCCTCCTGGTGGATTGACCCTTTAATCATTATATAATGTCCTTCCTTATCTTTTCTTTATGATGGATTTTGTCTTAAAGTCTATTTTATAAGAGATTAACACTGCCATTCCTGCTCTTTTGTTGTTGTTGTTTGCTTTATGTATATTTTTCTATTTTTTGAGTTTTAATTTGTTTATGTCTTTGTGTCTAAGGTGTGTCTCCTGTAAAAAGCATATTGACGGGTCGTGTTTTTTTTTTTTAGTCCATTCTACCACTCTCTGTCTTTTTACTGGTGCATTTAAACCATTTACATTCAGTGTGATTATCAATAGGTATGAATTCACTGCTGTCATTTTGTTGTACTTTTTTGTGATGTGGACAGTTTCTTGTTCCCCTTAATTTTCTGTGCTGAGTTCTTTATGTTTGTGGATTTTCTTTTCATTTCTTTTGCTGTTGTTGATTTTGTGTTTACTGAGTGTTTATGTTTTTCTTCTTTTTTTATTTTGATGATTAGGTTTGTTAACTTCCTCTGTGGTTACCTTAAAATTTACCTTTAACTTTCTAAATTTAAACCAACCTTTTATTTCTTGATGTCACTTTGAAGTCCTCTCCATATGAAAGTTCTATGACTATGCCATTTATTCCCTCTTTTTTGTTTCGACATTGTCTTGATTTACAGATTGACATTTCTGGTTCCTTGTTTTAGGTCTTTTAGCTTTATTTTACTTTTGGGATTTCTTTTTCTGGACTGGAATCTGGCTGATGCTGTCCTGTGTCCTAATGTCAGGTTGTGTTTGATGTTGTTGGTCTCTAATCGAAGGACTCCCTTTAATATTTCTTGTAAGTTTGGTCTGGTTTTTACAAATTCCCTTAATTTCTGTTTATCTGGAAATGTCCTAATTTTGCCATCATATTTGAGGGACAGTTTTGCTGGATATATAATTATTGGTTGGAGATTTTTTTGTTTGTTTCAAGGTGTTATATATGTTGTCCCATTGCCTTCTTGCTTGTGTGGTTTCTGCTGAGAAACCAGAGCTTAGTCTTATTGGTTCCCCTTTGTTGGTGACTTTCCATTTTTCCTGTGTTGTTCTCAGGATTCTTTCTTTGTCTTCGATTTTGGCAGGTTTGATTATGATGGGTCTTAGCGACTTTCTTTTAGGATCTATACTGTGTGGATGGATATCTCCTCATCTTTCATGATTTTAGGGACTTTTCTGCCAGTAAATCTTTGACAATTCTCTCTGTTTTCCCACTATTCTGGAACTCAGATGACATGCAAATTTTTCCTCTTGATAGTTAAAGCATAATTCTTAGGATTTCTTCATTTCTTTTCACTCTTTTTTCTGATTTTTCAGAAAATTGGTGTCAAGGGATTTATCTTCAAATTTGCTGATTCTGTCTTCCGTTGTTTGAATGCTGCTCCAAGATCTTTCTACTGAATTGTCTATTTCTGAAATTTTACTGTTAATTGTTTACATTTCTAGTTGCTGTTTCTGTATGGCTTCTAATTGTCTATTTATTTTGTCATTTTGTTCTTGTATTGTTTTCCTAAATTCTTCTATTACTTTGTGTTTTCCTTAATTTTGTCTATGCTTTCCTTGGTTTTGTCTGTGTTTCCCTTGAGCTCTTTCTTGATCTTTGTAGAGCCCTGTATATTAGTCTTTTGAATTCTTTATCAGGTAGTTCCATTGCCATTTCTTCCTCTGGGATATTTTCTAGTTCTTTGTTTTTGTTTCTTGCTGGATCCATCTTGTCCTGCTTCCTTATGTGATTTGATAGTTTGTTGTCTCCAAGGCATCAAGAAGTTATTATTATTTATTTATTGTACGTTTGTTTGCTGCATCATGAATTTTTGTTTTGTTTTGTTTTGATATGTCCGAGTAGGCCGGGCCTGTGTGCTACTGTGGTCACTAATCTGGCACATTGACGCCCTCACCTCCTGTCTCTTTGTAGGTGGGGCAGCTGGGTGTGAACAGGTCTCTGTTCACTGGTCTTGCAGGGTTGCAGAGGATGTAGCTGCTGTTTCTGGTGAGGTGATGTATCTGTGTAGCTGGTCATCTGACCAATGATCCCTAGTGGGCAGGGCTATGTGGGGGTGTTCACAGCAGTCACAAGCCCCCAGTTTCAGTTAGGGGGAGGGCAATGTGGGGGACAGGCAGGAGGATGTTGCCTGCCCATGTTTGACCGGTTGGAGGGTGTGACCCTCTCTGCTAAAGTGCATCACAGGGGAGGTTGTGCAGTCAGTCCTTGAGACCCTGGTG
This sequence comes from Trichechus manatus latirostris, assembly GCF_000243295.1. Lineage (NCBI taxonomy): Eukaryota > Metazoa > Chordata > Mammalia > Sirenia > Trichechidae > Trichechus > Trichechus manatus. Next base: position 44,646,895 of record NW_004443937.1, on the reverse strand, counting down.
CAGATAGCTATATAGAGTAGGCGGCATTGCCAGTCCTTGAGTCCATGGTGCAGGTGGCTGGAAGGAGGGGGAAGTACTGCTGGCCCTCAGGCCCCCAGTGTGGGTGGCTGTAGAGAGTGGAAGGCATTGTTGGTCCTCAGACCCCTGGCACGAGTGGCTGGAGTAGGAGGCACTGCCAGCCCTCAGTCCCCCCGCATGGGTGGCTGGAGGGAGTAGGAATCTCCACTGGCCCTTGGGCCCCAAGTGCAGGTGGCCAGAGGGAGTAGGTGGCTCTGTTGGCTCTCATGTCCCCAGCGCAGGTGGCCAGAGGGAGTAGGAGTCAATATTGGTCCTCCAGGCCCTGGTGCAGGTGGCTGGAGGGAGTAGGAGACACTGCAGGTACATGGGCCCCTGGCTTGGGTTTCTGAGAAAAGAGGTGGCTGTGTCTCCAGTCTGTGGGCTCCCAGCTTAGGGGATTGGGCGGTGGTGGGTGCTGCTGTTGGACTGCGACCACATGCGGGGAGGGGAGATGAGTGAGGAGGGTGTGGGATCCTCACAGACCCACGGGACTCCATCACAGGGGACTGAGGTGGGTGCAGTGGGTGAGTGTGTGCACTTAACTTTCATGGGGCTGGAAGCACTCCTGCCTGGCTCTGGACATGAGTGCAGAGTCACTCCTGCTTGGCTACACCAGGTGATGATGAGGGTTTTGGCTGGCAATGCTGCTCGCTTTGTCTCAATATGGCCGCACTGTGTGGGTTCAGCTAGCAGCGTGCCGGCAACCCATAATTCTCCATGTCCGCTGTTTGTGCTGTCTCTCTTTCCACTTGGCACTTGGTCCAATTCTTCAGCCTTGTCTTTGATGCTTAGGGTTCCAAAGTTGTCATCTATATCTGATTCACATATTTTCTTGGTTCTTTGTTGTCAGAAGGATGTTATGAAGTGTCTGACTACTCTGCCATATTGGACTGCCTTCTAATTGAGCCTAATCTTTACTTGAGTATTCCTTATTACACTGTAAATCCTTTATCCCTTAGATCTCTATTCATTAATACATTAAGACAAAAATTATTAATAAGAGTCCTGCCTCATTATAAATTGCCACAACTGGCTTTCCATGCTGAGGTTTGTCACTGACAATAGTTTCTGGAGAATGTGAACATTTTATTTAACTGCTCATGTTTCAACTGGTCAGCATCGTATCATTATTGACAAGTCCCCAAAACAGAGTGACTACTGAGTGTCTATTCATCAAATACATTATTGTATATTGTTGTGAAGAATAGCCTCAAGAGCAGAAATGCATCATGCTCCTAAATGCTTTTTTTCCCATCGTTTACTAGTTATTCTTTCCAGTAACCGTACGACAGAGGCCATTGTGAACATGCCCACTTTAGAAAGGAGGTAGAAATAGAAAAAATATCTATAGGAAGGGCTGTATTGGAGGTTACACATCGCTTCTGTCACATTCTGATGGGAGCAGGTGCTTTGCAGTGATTTGTCTCTTTTGATGGTCAATTACACCCAGCATGGCTGATCAGATCAATAGTGCTCCTTAAATTGCTGGTGAATCTGAGGCTGGGTTGATAGTTAGGAACAACATCCTTTCCTCCTCATTTCAGTCAAACCAATCAGCCATAGACCTCCTACAAGGTGACAAAATTGGCAGAGCTATGGTGTCTGATGTTTCAATTGTCCTTCTAGAGAGGAAAATCATCCTTGGACTCTCAGAATCACAGATGCTTATAGTTTAAAATAAACATAACCTAGACGTTCTTAACCCTGCCTTGGATCATGGGCTCCACTGAGAATCTGACACGAGCTATGTATGGCATCTCTCTCCCAAATAATACACATGAAAAACTTCTTGTCGTTAAAGTCCATTCATTAAACTCAGCCTTGCTTTTTCAGGTGAGAAAATACAGACCCAAGAAAGTGAAGTTACATGTTCAAGTTTACATAACTCCTTATCTGTTCCTCTTCAAGTTATTTACTACTGCCTCCCAAGAAAGGAGCCCTGGTGGTGCAGTGGTTAATCGCTCAACTGCTAACTGAAAGGTCAGCGTTTTGAACCCACCAGATGCTCCATGGGAGAAAGATGTGGCAGTCTGCTTCCGTAAAGATTTACAGCCTTGGAAACTCTATGGGGCACTTCTATTCTGTCCTATAGTGTTGCTATGAGTTAGAATTGACTCAATGGCAATGAGTTTTGGTTTGGGCCTCCCAAGAGGACTCAGATAATCTCAGATCTTCCCCAGATGTTCTAGGAAACTACAGTTCTCTACTTCTAAATAACTTCATCCTCATTCATCCATTCAACAATATTTGTTGAGTCCTGCTATGTGCCAGGCTATGTGTTTATTTATTCTTGTCTTAAATAGCACTGGTGTCAGGAGCCTAAGGAGAATCAAAATGGTGGTCTTACCTGTTGATCTACTGTTAATAAATTTCCAGAGAATACTGTTTTCCCTCTTCTTTTTTCCTAAGACAAAGATAACAAACTTCTGAAACAATTCTAACTCTTCTCAGGGACCATAATGCTCCCCCAGCACTTGTAAGACCAAACTCATATCTCTGCCTGGTGTTGAAGGCCTATGGATACATGGAAAACTTATGTCCAGTCTCATCTCTCCACATTCTTGTACTCAAATCCCCCTTTGAGTGCAACTAGTCTACTTACTCTGTGCCAAATTATTAAAAAAAAAATCAGAAATTTACTGCAGGTCTATCCATCCTTCAAAGCCTGGGTCATATCACCCTTCCTCCCTGATCCTATCCTGATTACCTAACTTAAAGTTCCTCCTTTCTCTCTTAATTCTTAGAGCTTGTATGGCTATGCAAGCTAATAGTTCATGGTCCTGTTTTATTTATCTCTTCTTGCATATGTGACTTAACAACCCTTGTATATTTAAGCATTTCAAGGATGGCTAGCATGTCTATATTCATTATATCATCCCTCCCCTGCCCTGATCGTCTACTAGTCCAAATGAGGACTAGTAAAAAATGGCCTCCCTTCAAAGGATTCCCAAATTATTTCTATTCTTAGTAGTTGACTAGTAACAGAAAGCCCAGCCTATCCACATGTTGAAACTCTTGAGTCTACCCTGAATGTGGATCTCTTGGCCAAGAATACTCCTCCCATTTTTATTTTCTTCCAGAGTCCAGAAAACCTTGGAAGTCTGCCTTATGGGGTGATGGAATGAAAAACCAGACCAAATCAACCAGACATGGGCTCCTTCTATAAATGAACATTCCACAAGCCCAACACAGAGCATCTTCCATTTCACTGCTCAGCCCCGAATGCCTCCTGGTTATAATTAAGTACTTCAAAGTCTCCCAACACCCTTTTAGAAATGACTGCCCCAAATACAAAATGACGTCCAATCAGATGTAAATCATCACACAGCAGGGAGGGAAAGGCAAGGAAAGTGGTCATCAGCACTTCAGCTAATCAGAAAGTCTAGTCCCTCCATGAGGATTTTCATTTTCTCATTTGTCATTCTAGCCACTGAATTCTCAAGTGTCCAGTTTGCTCCTTATTGGTAATCAGCTAGTTATTTTTACGCTCATTCCTCTCTCTGGCACTGTCAGAATGTTGGGGGCAATTCATCACCCACTTGGGCCTAATCCTTCTGTGGCCGGGAGAGGGGGAGTGAAGCTATTATCCTGAAAAGATAAGTAGACGACTCTTTCACCATTTATATTCCATTTTTAAACAATTATTTCCCCAATGAGATAACTAAAATAATGACACAGTTGGGTAGGAGTGGAACAATGAGAGCTTTAGAGGTGAGTGCATTATGTAATGGAAATTATCTCCGGCTGTGAAGTTTGTTACTCTGAAATGACTTGTTCTTAGATTGTCTTTACAACCCCCAAAGGAGCATCATCTTACATTCATTACTTAAGTTTGCAGGAAGCTGCCTCTATGAAAATTATAAACCCAGAAAAGAGAGTTTAAATATGTATAATGCATTGGTGGTTATTCTAAGCAACTCTGCCCCAATAACTCATAGGAAGTTAGTCTTTGGAGGTTGTTTGATCTGAGTCAGATAAGTTAAAACTCTCTTCTTCCATTGTTCCAGCCAGGACTTGATCACAGCATCTCACTTTGGTTTACCTTTTGTCCTCTCTTCCACCCTCCAGCATTTGTTGTCGCTGTCTGTTTCCAGTGAAATCATTTCCAAACGTGATTTTAGGGATTTCATTTTTCTGAGTTCACTTCAGGTACTACGGAAAGGTTGGCCCCACCACTCGTTACAAATGAGCCTCCAGTGTCAGTATATTTTCTAATTAGTGAGCCTCTAATTTGATCTCCTCTCAGATTTCCCTCAGTCCTTCTGAAGAACCTAATATCAAACCCTCAAGGCTGACTGTGTTCACTGTAGGCAAAAGTTCACATTCCTGAAGACCACTTGCAAACTTAAGAAAGATGTTAGTGTGACATAAGTTGGCATTTTCTTGGCACTTCCTTTGCTCATAGCAAACTCTTTATTCCTTGGAAGAAAGCTGAGAGTTGAATAGCTCTTCTAGCTATTTCCTTAGAGACTCTCTGAATTCGGGCAGCAACATGATCTGAATCTTGAAATGTTTATCTTCCTCCACTGTTTTTCATGTTTCAGACTCTTTCTTGAGTCCTTTATTCTTTATGTAAACATCCACATATGTAACTTCACTTATAGGTGTGTCTCTCTATAAGGAGAATTGAAAGAGACTGAGAAAGCTTGCTTACACATTTGGAAAGCATGGTTACACACCTCATATCAAGTTTGCTTGCTTTTCATCTGTTAATTCCCTCCACGCATGGCTGTTTCCACAATGGGTGATATCATCCAACAGCTGTCTTGGACTGGATACTAAAATGCTTGTAGAATTGCAGTCTTTTGTCTTACCTACTTAAATCTGTCTCTTTTCCAAAATGTCCAAACAATAAAAGAAAGGCTGGCTCACTTCAGTGAGAAATTATGTCTGCAACTATAAATAAATTGTTTTACAACTTACTCTTATGATGTTTTGTTTTAATTGTCCTAATTATAAATTTTCTTTCAAGAATCATTAATTGCAATTATATCTACATGAGCTTGTATATTTGGTATTTGGTAAAACAAAAAAATTTATTTATTTATTTTAAAAATCAGTTTTCTATCTGCAATTCACAGGTAGAAAATGGATGGAAGGAAGTGATACTTTATTTGCCCAGTGCTCCCAGGTTTAGCTGAATCAGAACTTCCATATCTCATGGGGTATCTATTTGTTGATTAGTATCTGCAGTGGCTGAACTCAATGAGCTGAGATCTCTTTACCCCCTTCTGCATAATTAATCTTGTTATTTACTTATGTCCTTTGGTTCTACTCTTATGAAAACAGCAGGTAGGTTTATTTCATTGTCACAAAAAATTGCTTCACTAAAATTTTGATTTCTGAGACTCCTACTTTTCTATCTGCCCTTCCATCTCTTCCATCTTCTTATCTTGGGTCTCCATTCTTATCAGGATATCCTATGCCCTGGTGCATTCCCCTACTTAGAGTCTTCCAGTCCTTTTTGGGTCTCACTTGACCCCCTCCACAAGTTGGGCCCCACACCCGTCTCTCTGGAGCACAGCTCTGGTTATACAAGAACACTCAATGACTCCCCATTTTCCAAAGCACGTATTTTACAGGTTCTCTACAATTTGGTCCTAATCTCGTTACCAACTTCAGCTGTCCCTCTGTGTATTTCTTGCATGCCCGAGCTTAAGGCAAATTCATATTCTAGATTGTAGATCATACAATCTTAGGTCTAGAAAGGACTTTCATGAGACTGAGAAATCTAGCGATTCCCAATGTTTTTGAATATAAAGAGATTTTCAACAGACTCAAAATTTTGTGGTCCTTCACGTGACAGTAATAGTTTGTAGTCCAATAAAAATTCCTTGATGGATCTCTTAGGTTGAAATCATAATAAGTTGTCATTAATGCAGGTGAACAGCGATTGAACATGGATAATTTCATTTGGTTTGTCCTAATATACATACATGTGTTTATGCATGTATGTACATGTCTGTATCTCTATATGTTTATATGATTGGTATTTATTAAGCATCTATTACGTGTCAGGCACTATACTAAAGCATTATCTTCCTTAATTTTCATATTCCCATGCACTACACCCCTTAATAGTCATATCAACTTTGTGAGGTGGATTTTAAAGAGGTACAAACTGAGACACAGAGGGAGGGGTTAAGTATCTTACTCAACATCACATAGCTAGTAAGTGGTTACATTGAGATGTAAATTCACATATTTTGATACAAGACTCTCATCTTTTAATAAGCACACAACAATGCCCGCCAGTGTGTGGACTTTGTAATAATTCCAGAGTCCCAAAATTGTTCACAGCTCACAAATTGATAACACTAATATGGACCAATACATTATTCTTTCATCTGTTCACTCATTCATTTTTTCATGTATTTATTCATTCATTGTAATAATATTTAATGTGTGCTTTAAAATGAGTTTACTCACTGGAGGCTTTCTTAATCTCCCAAGAGCACACCTCTTTGGGGTTACATAGAGTTAACACAGTATTTCTTTTCAGGGTCTTAAAAATGCTGCCTTCTGTGGCATCTGAGGTCCTAAAAGCTTGCAAGCGGCCATCTAAGATGCATCAATTAGTCCCAACCACCTGGAGTAAAGGAGAATGAAGAACACCAAAGACACAAGGAAAGTATTAGCCCAAGAGACAGAAAGGGCCACATAAACCAGAGATTTCATCAGCCTGAGACCAGAAGAACTAGATGGTGTCTGGCTACCACCAATGACTGCCCTGACAGGGAACACAACAGAGTCCCTGATGGAGCAGCAGAAAGATGGGGTGCAGAACTCAAATTCTAGTAAGAAGACCAGACTTAATGGTCTGAGACTGGAGGAACCCCAGAAAGCACACCCCCTGGATTCTCTGTCAGCTCAGAACTAAACAATTTCCGAGGCCAACTCATCAGACAGGGATTGGACTCGACTGTGGGACAGAAAGTGATACTCATGAGAAGTGTGCCTCTTAGCTCAAGTAAATACAAGAGACCAAAGGAGCAGCTTCTGTCCGGAGGTGAGATGGGAAGGCAGAGAGGGTTAGGAGCTGGTTGAATGGGCATGGGGAATCAGGGGTGGAAAGGAAAAGTGTGCTGTCGCAGAATGGGGTGAGCAGTTAGGGTCACGTAACAATGTATGTATAAAATTTTGTATGGGAGACTAACTTGAAATGTAAACTTCATTTAAACTACAATTAAAAAAAAGAAAAACTTAGAAAATGAATTTGTTGCTAAAATGAAAAAAAATGCTGCCTTCCTTGGTGTCCCCGCCTTCCTTGGTGTCCCCGCCTTCCTTGTTGTCTCTGCCTTCCTTGGTGTCCCTGCCTTCCTTGGTGTTCCTGCCTTCCTTGGTGTCACTGCCTTCCTTGTTGTCTCTGCCTT
>NW_004443937.1:44636724-44639137 GCF_000243295.1 Trichechus manatus latirostris | reverse complement strand
TGTCTCTGCCTTCCTTGGTGTCTCTGCCTTCCTTGGTGTCCCTGCCTTCCTTGGTGTTCCTGCCTTCCTTGGTGTCGCTGCGTTGCAGATATCACTGAGGCTTGGCTATGACTTGGAAAATGTTCTCTGCCAGGTGACCACATTGATATGTCAAGATTACAGCATGGTCTACACTGTAGAAATTATTTTTTTTGATCCTAATATAGAAGCTGACACATAGCACAGGACTTTTCCTCCTCTCGTGCCAAGAGTGTCTGCGGATGTCAAAGTTTCCTGTTGTGAATGGGTACAAGCTGTGATATTGCCATTCAAGGACTTCCAGTAGCAGTAAGGGGAAAATTAGGAACCAACGCCCCTCAGAGAGGAAGTGCCTATTCAAACGGTGGTGGAGAGCCTGATAGCTGCCTCCTTCCTACCAGGAACAGCCCCTCCTAAATTGCTGACTCTTCCATCACAGGGTGTGTGAATTGGCATGACAGGAGGAGGCTTGGCAGAAGCAGCGTTGGGCCTATTCACACTTATCCCATGAGTACTTTGGGAAAGAATTAGCTACGTGCATTTTCCTGGAAGATAGAATTTCCCTTGTTCATTGATTGTGTCTTTAATTTACAATAAATGCTTTGAAAATGGAACAAATGTGACGTTGTGAGCCTTCTACAAGTTCCAACATGAAACGACCCAAGGCTAGCTCTCTATTTTTCTCCATTGCTTCAGGAATTGATTATTAGATAGATGACAGTGGGAAGGGCTTTATATATCAGCTATCAAATCCCTCTTCCATTGCATACACAGTAAAACTGAAGCCTGGAGACAGCACGCGACTTGCCAAAGATGAGATCCAAAAAATGCAAATTGGATTTCAGCTTTTTTTGTTTTTGTGTTTTGCAAACTTTTGATGGAAGTAGACTATGCCTACGTAAAAGTCACAAATCATAACTCAACACATTTTCATGTATTAAACAGACACATGTAACCAGCACCCAGCTGGAATATCTCCAGCACCCCTAAAAGCCTCTGTCATGCTCCTCAGCTACTACTTCCTCCCAGGGACAATCACCGTCCTGCCTTCTAATACCATGCATTATTTCTGCTGATTATGGAACTCCATACAAATGGAATTATATGATGTGTACTCTTGTGTCAGGCTTCCTTTAATACTATGTACCAAAATGTGAGTTTCATCACATGTTGCACGTACTTTTAGCATGTTGATTCTCATTGCTGTATGCTGTTCTTGTGTGTGAATATGATGCATCGTTTATCTTTCTACTGTCGATGGGCATGTAGGTAGTTTTCAGTTTGTAGTTATTATAAATAGTGCTAAGATCACACCTGTTCATGTCTCTTGGTCAATGTGTACATATTCATATTGGGTTTCACTTATATTTTGTGCCTAATAATACTCTCTAAACGTATTGGTGGAATAGATGGAGAAAAACGTGCGTAAGTTTTTGTGCTTCTAGAGATCATAGGGGCACTCACGTCTGTGCCAGCCATCCAAAGGGGACCATTTGAAGAATTACAGTAGCCACATGGCAATCACCAATATCGAACTTATGGCTGGGACAATTTGCAATTATCCTCAAAGTCCAAAAGAAATAGTCATTTGACATTTTGTTAAGATAAAAATATGAGCTATCTTTTGTTTTTATTTTTAATTATACAAATAATATATAAATACTTAATCTATAAACCTTCCTAACATTAACAGTACTGCTAGAACGTAAGTGTCATGATCGTAGGGATTTTTCTGTTTTCTTCACTCCAAAGCAGCATCTAGAGCAGTGTCCGGCACATAAAAACCAGTTGTCATCAAGCTGAGTCCAACTCATGACAACCCCATGTGTGTCAGAGTAGACCTGTGCCCCATAGGGTTTTCAGTGGCTGAGTTTTCAGAAGTAGATTGCCAGGAAATACCTCTGGGTGGACATGAACCACCAACCTTTCTGTTAGCAGCCAAGCATATTAACCGTTAGCACCACCCAGGGACTCTGCCTGGCACATGGAAGGGGCTAAACATCATCTGTTAAATGAACGAATGGTGGACGGTCCCTTGATCACTGCTCACTATCCCTAACACTTCTCTAAGAGTAATCACATCTGTGTACTTTTTTTAAAAAATTTTTTTTATTGTACTTTAGATGAAGGTTTACAGAACAAATAGTTTCTCATTAAACAGTAAGTACACATATTGTTTTATGACATTGGTTAACAAGCCCACAACATGTCAACACTCTCCCTTCTCGACCTTGAGGACCTTTTTTTTGGTGAAAATACACATAGCCAAAGTTACACCATTTTGAAAGTTTCTACATGTACAATTCACTGACATCGATTACATTTTTCCAGTTGTGCTGCTATTCTCACTATCCTTTTCCAAATTATTCCATCACCATTATCTTCAACTTACTGT
>NW_004443937.1:44602998-44634984 GCF_000243295.1 Trichechus manatus latirostris | reverse complement strand
GGGGCATTCAGTAGTTATTTTTCTAATTTATTGATTGTAGATTTTTTTCTTTCATCCTTTTTTTTTTTAAAATTTGGCTATGTCTGAGCAGGCGGGCTGTGTGTTCTTTGTTGTTTGCTCGTCTGTGGGCATGATACTTTTCACCTCCTTCTCCAATTGGCAGGGTCAGTCGCTCAGATACAGTACTGCAGGGCAGGTCTAGCTGAAGAAGAGTTGCTAGGATGGGTTGTTTGTGGCACTTACTACAGCCACCAGGGCGGTCGGTAATCAGTGCAGGGCAGATTCTGGTAGGCCGTGCCTGTGCTGCTTGGTGGTGTGATGTTAAGCGCACGGTACAGGTAGGCAGGATGAAGGGGGAAGATTGTGATGTGTGGAGCTAAGATGGATACGGGGGAGAGGAGAGAGGAACAGGAGTCAAAAACATACAAACAAAAAAGAGTGCTAGGGCAGCTTGCCGTTGGAGTGGAGAGATGAGAGACTGTGAAATGGAAAAAAACCAGAAGGGGAAGAAGAAGAAGAAAAAAAGAAAATAATGAATTTAAAAAAAAATTAGAAAGAAAAAAGAACAGCAAAGCTCCCAGGGATCCCACCAGTGTGGCTACAAGGTCTGGGGAAGTTGTTCCCCGGTGTTGAAGTACAGCCTCACTAGAATGCGTTAGAGGTATTCAGCACCAGGTATTCAGGGGACAGGAAGAGAAGGAAGATATAGAGAGATGAGAAACTGAGTAATGAAGAAAGAGAAGAAGGGAAAAAGGGGGAAAAGAAAACAAAACAAATTAAAAAAAAAATAACAAGCCCCCCAAAAAACAGGAAAAAAAAGAACCACAAGAAAAGAAATGTGCTCAGGGATCCCTCTGCGTGTCTGCGCAAGCTGAGGGGGTAGGTCCGAAGACACATAGCACTGCCTGGCCAGAACGGGCTCCCAACTTGAGAAAAGAAAAAGAAAACAAACAAACAATTCAAAAAAAACAAACAAAAAAAAAGCCCTGGGATCCCACCAGCGTGGCAGCCCAGACCGGGAAGCAGTTCCACACTCGAATGGAGCTCTGCAGCCCCTTAGGAAGAAGCAAATATTGCACCCGGCCAGGTATTTGAGTGAAAGGAGGGGAAGGTGGTGAGAGGTAAGGAAGAAATCAAAAGAAGCAGAAAAAAGCAACACCAGTAGCCAACAAATGGCACTCATGGAGTCAGCCAGTGCAGGCGGGTGGAATCCAAGCAGCCGGTGCTTCCCTGCCAAGAGACTGTGGCCACGGGAAGCAGAGGAGGCCGAGTGGGGGTGAAGAAGGGTGGAGGGTGAGAAAGTGTATATTGCTGTTTACCGGTTGTTCTGTCTCCTGCTGGAAGCACCGTGAAGCTGCTATCTCGTATCCCTTGTTCACTGGTCTCCGATAGGAGTCCAAGATGGCGGATCCGCGCTGCCATAGCTGATACGGCACCTCTGCATTAATCTCTCCTTGCTCTCCATTCTCTGTCAGTTTCTCACTCCATTTGGTGCTTGGCTGAGTTCTTCATCTCTTCATTTGATGTTTTAGGGTTTCAGGATTGCTGTTTTCTCTGTTTGGCTTAGTTTTTCAGATCTTTGCTTTGAAAGGACGGCGTGGTGCTTCTGCCTAGAGTGCCAGGTTGCCAGAAGTCACATCTGTGTACTTTTCCACTCCATTTTTTTATACATTGTGTGTGAGTGATTATATAATTGAATGATATCATGCTCTCCAGATTTTTTAAACCAACAGTATGTCTTAAGCATTTTTATTGTCTGTACATAGGGATCGACCTTTTGATAAGCTGTATAACATTCCATGGTATGTATGCATGGCACTGCAGCTGTCTCTAATTTTTTTGGTAGAACAAACGATGCTACAGAGAATACTTCTTGTGAATTTGTAAAAGTGCTTCCTGGTGGTAGATACCAAGAAAAAGAAATGCTGGCTCACAGGTGGTGTATATTTTTAATACTTCCAAATTGCTTTTTAAAAGGGCAGTCCCAATTCACACTTTCATCAGTACTTTATGAAAGTACTTGCTTCCCTTCATCTTTATATGATTGATATTATCAAGCTTAGAAATTTTGCCAAAAAGATGTGTGAAAAATATTGCTTAATTTGCATTTCCTCTCATACTACCAGGTTGGGAATCTCTTCATGTGCTTTTTGATGAGGTTCGGGTTTGATTCAAGCCTGCTGTAAAGATTGAGTATGGAGGAGTGATTAATTTGGAGAGTGAGTGAGACCTGTCAAACCCCCATTACTGTATCTCCTTATGACCATCTTGTTCTTTATCCTGATGTTCACAGCCGTAGTAATCGTAAACAATCTCTGGATGTATCCCCACTCAAAGGCTAAGAGTCTGCAAAAGTGATTTAACTTTCTCTTCAACAGCCCAGAGTGGTGAGGGCGTGTTTCAACCTGTCCAGTGTATTGATGCTAAGTGAAAGCATTTGGAGACTAATTTTTCCAGCTAATTATCCTAGAGCTTTCTCTTTATACCAACAACTAGAAGGAAAAAAAAACAAAAAACAAGTTGTACTATGTTGTTAGGTATATTTGCAATCAAACAGAGTCTATTTTCTGAGAAATGCTGTAAGGGGTATGAAATTCCAACTAAACCTGCAGCAAACATCTTATTTATATTCCTGTATGCCAGATTCATTACCCAACCAGTCCCTGACCAACATTAAGGCCAGGGGTTCTGGAGTTGAACTACCTGGCGTGCAAGCTTGAGTACATTTATGGAGCTCTGTGCCACTGCTTCATTTTCTATCAAACAGCAAATAAGAGAACCTACTACATGGAATCCTAGGAAGGATTAATTGATCAGTAACTGAAAGATGCATAGTACAGTGCCTAGCATATATTAAGTATTTAATAAAGGTTATTACTATTATGGTGTCTTGGAAGAAGGACAACCAGAATGCTTCTTAGAAGCAAGGATGGTGAGACTACGTCTTACATACTTTGGACATGTTGCCAGGAGGTATCAGTCCCTGGAGAAGGATATCATGCTTGGTAAAATACAGGGTCAGTGAAAAACAGGAAGACCCTCAATGAGATGGATTGACACAGTGGCTGCAACAATGGGCTCAAGCATAACAATGATTGTGAGCATGGCACAGGACTGGGCAGTGTTTCGTTCTGTGGTGCGTAGGGTCACTATGAGTCAGAACCAACTAGATGGCACCTAACAACAACCTTATTATGGAGCCCTGGTGGTGCAGTGGTTAAGAGCTTGGCTGCTAACCAAAAGGTCAGCAGTTCGAACTCAACCAGCCGCTCAATGGATGAAGGATATGGCAGTCTGCTCCTGTAAAGGGTACAGACTTGGAAACCATATGGGGCAGTTCTACTATGTCCTTTTAGGGTCACTATGAGTCATAATTGACTCGATGGCAACAGGTTTGGTTTTGGTTATTATTATGAATAGAGCTAGTTTTGACCAGATCATAGGATCAAGGTTTGAATTGAAGCTTAGAAGAAAAAGTTCTGCTTTTTTTTTTCCGGCTCTTTTATGGAGGAAGAAATTCACTCTAGTATGCCCTTCACAGCTCATCCACAGATTTACCCTCATTTTGGGTAGAAGAAGCCACATTGGCCTCTAATGTTGATTTTATATACAGCCACTTGCAGGTTTTTCATCCAGGACATGCAGATGCAGAGTATTTAAAAAATAGACCCACCAGACCACTGAGTTCCATACAAATTTTTACCTAAAGCATAAATTGATTCACGTTTGCTAAGACCTTGGCCTCCTGAGTCGTTGGCTGACATTTCTGTTTGAAACTTGACACCCTGCCAGAAAACTTCTTCAGTTTGAATAAAATGAAACGGGGGACTTAACTCCAATAACAGACAGACCCAGCAGGGCTAGCAGTTGGTTCTGATTTTATTGCCTCTTCAGAAGTTCTCCTTCTAGGCTATGACTCAAGACCTCTACATGTTTGCAGGTTTGCCTTGCCTTCAGGATGGCATAACAAGAGGCTCAAATGTGCAGCGCCCAGGTGGAGTGAAATCAAATCCTTGCTGAGCTGCCTTTTTTCTTACATTCCCCAAAGTTTCTGCTTTTCGAGGTCCGGCCACTCTTGGTTTTGAAGATGGCACTGATTTAATGCAAAGGTGTCTGCTTGGTATCATTTTAGAAACACTGGGAAGATGCTCTCATCTCACGACCATCCACTCCAGACGGGTCTTCCCTGTGGAGTTCTTTCAGGTGAAAATCCCAAGGAGATTAAGACATGTTCTTCATTACAATCTTCTTTCAAAATGGAAGTGAGAAGGATAAAATACTAAACTATTCTTATTCCATCGTTGTTGTTGTTAGTTACTGTTGCGTTGACTCCAACTCATGGTGGCTCCATGTACAACAAAATGAAATGTTGCTGGGTCCTGTGCCATCTTTGTGATTGGTGTGCTCGGGTCCATTGTGGCCACTGTAGATTTGAGTGTCTTCCAATTTAGGGGGCTCGAAGTCTAGTATTATATCAGAAAATATTCTGTTGTGATCCACAGGGTTTTCACTGGTTAATTTTCGGAAGCAGATCTCCAGGCTGTCTTAGTCTGGAAGCTCCACTGAAACCTGCCCACTGTGGACCCTGCTGGTATTTGAAATGCAGGTGACATAGCTTCCAGCATCATAGCACCAAGCAAGCCACCACAGTATGACAAAATGACAGATGGTGGAGTGTTATTTCATTAGTACTTAATTTATTGATTCATTCAGTTATTCCCTACATATTTGTGAGAGATTACCCAATGCCCAATATTGTGCTATGGTACAGTGCTTAGCAAGGCAGACCTGGTCCCTGCCCTAGATAGCTCAGTCTGGTGGGGAGACAGACATTGAACAGGGACACATCAAAACATGATGACTGTAAAGGAGTTACCAGGAAGGGCCCTGAAGGACTGGAGGCTGGGCCTTGACTCTGAGTAACCCGGATCATCTCTCCATTTGTGGGCTGCCATGGTCATAGGATGCTGTTATACAGCTGCATCTAATGAGGATGTTCCCTGCTGTGAGGCACCAGGGTGTGCAGCCAGCTCAGGGCTCCAGAGTAATTTACTAAGGTCTCACTACAATGTCCCTCTTGGGATCCCCGCCACAAGATCACGTTGTAGGTCAGCCTATCTTATAATGAGGCTCTTCACATTTCACCCTGGAGTAAACTGAAATCCAAGAAGAGAGAGACAGAGAGAGGCAGAGAACAAAAAAAAAAAAAAAAAAAGGGACTCTGAGCTAGACAAAGACAACAGGGAAGAAGAGAGAGAGAGGAAAAAGGATGATCCGCTACACTCGTTTTCAGTGAATTAGGTACCAAACACCATTTCGTTGCAGGGAGAAAATATGGGCGTTTGACTTGGGCACCTGGGCTTGATCCACACCACCATCACCCACCAGCTCTGACCTTGAACAAGTCATTCAACCTCTGTAGCCTTAGCCTTCTCCTTTGCAAAATAGGGATTTAACTGGGCTGCTTCTCATTAACTTGTTGTTATGACCCTTGAATGAGATTAAATAAGTTAATGCCCATGAACAGTGCTTTCAAAACATAAAAATGCTTTGACAAATGCTAGTGGTCATTGTTACATATAAATATCCATTTATGTACCAAAAAAACGAAACCAAACCCTTTGTCACCAAGTTGATTCTGACTCATAGCGATGCTATAGGACAGAGTAGAACTGCCTTATAGGGTTTCCAAGGAGTAGCTGGTGGATTTGAACTACCAACCTTTTGGTTAGCAGCTGAACCCTTAACCACTGTGCCACCAGGGCTCCTATTTATGTATAGTGGGTGCAAAAGAATAGCATCTATGCTTTTGGAGTTGGCTTTGATCAAAGGGTGGATGGAGGGCGTGAAGCCCTCTGGGTTGCCAAGGACAGGATGCTAACACCATTCTCCTCTTCCTCTCCCGCCTCATCTCCAAGGTGTACTTTTTTTTTGGTTTTTTCTTTTTCTTTCTTTTAATTGTACTTTAGATGAAGGTTTACCTTCTCATTTAACAGTTAGTACACATACTGTTTTATGACAATAGTTAAAAACCCCACGACATGTCAACACTGTCTCTTCTCAACCTTGGGTTCCCTATTACCAGCTTTCCTGTCCCCTCCTACCGTCCAGTCCTTGTCCCTGAACCGTCGTGCCCTGTTAGTCTCATTTTGTTTTATGGGACTGTCTAATCTTTGGCGGAATGGTGAACCTCGGGAGTCACTTCATTACTGAGCTAAAAGGGTGTCCGGGGACCATACTCTCGAGGTTTCTCCAGTCTCTGTCAGGCCGGTAAGTCTAGTCTTTTTTTGTGAGTTAGAATTTTGTTCTACATTTTTTCTCCAGCTCTGTCTGGGACTCTCTGTTGTGATCCCGGTCAGAGCAGTCAGTGATGTAACCGGGCACCATTTAGTTGTACTGGACTCAGTCTGGTGGAGGCCGTGGCAGTTGTGGTCCATTAGTCCTTTGGACTAAACTTTCCTCGAAGGTGTACTTCTGTAGTGCTCCGAACTTTCCAAAGCACTCACACATTGATCATCTCATGGCCAGGCCTCACTCACTGGGTACATTTGTTATCAAGTGACCATGGGTCCTCATCTACCCAGGGTAACTGCAAACATCCTGCTTAGTCAGCACCCCTTTCCACACCCAGAAATGCCCCAGTTCAGACAACAAATTATGTGGCCATCCTCTTTTGATATTATTATCTCCATTCCGTACATGGGGAAATGGAGGCACAGAATATTTCTGTACCATCTGTGCAACCCACAGAGAAGTCACTTGTTGCCACCAGTAGCAGAGATGGCTTCAGGGGCCAAGGCTAGCATGGCTTCATATCAGGTGCCCAAGACTTAGGAGAAGGATCTAGAATGTACCAGTACATAATAAGTGCTCAAGAAACATTTTTGACTATCAAATGGATGAAAAGGGACTTTGTGTACAGAAGGGAATTCCAAGTTTGCTTACTAAACTATTAGCCAACCTAGAGTCCTCTCTTTGCTCTCGAAGTTCACCCATAAACTGTTTCCTTATCCTGAAAAATCTCCAGAGGAGCAAAATCCTCTTCCATTGCTCAGGGGACCCAGGCCAGAGATGCTGCTGCGTGTGTCCAGAAGGCTGCTCTTGGAACAGAAGCAACCAGGGACCAGCCTCGGTTTTGATTGTCTACAATCCAAACACTCGTTTGATGAATTCTGAGCGGTTTGCAACAGAAAGGAGAAATGGAATTTAAAAGTGTGTGACACGTGGCCCTACAGACTCTGTCTCTCTCACCAGGGGGATTTATGATCAAATTGGAATAAGGCGCACAGGGGTTATTTTCAAGTTTTAATAGTTTTTCTTTATTCTTTTTTTTTTTAAGTGGTGGAGAAAGGATGCGAGAACATTTCAAATTCCCTTAGTAAGGCTGGGTACTTCCTTATGTTGAGGATAAAAGAAAAACAATCCTGGAAGTAAAGTTAATCTCCAATGGCTCAAAACAAATGACCGGCATTTAGAATGAAAAAAAAATCCAATCTTTTTCTGTAGGCAAAAAGTATTCCTCTCTCAGTTGAATTGGGACCCATAAGCATATAAAAATTATGCTCTGATACTTTAATGCCTCCATTTTAGTTGTATTTTGACCTTGATAATTAAAAGTTCACCAGGGATAAAGGAGAAGGCAAAGTCTCTCAAGTGACCCATGTCTTTCACTTGTAGGCTTCCAGACTGATGTCACTGGATAGGACGCTGCTATCCTTCTGAGGCTGGAAGGAGGCAGAACACAGCATGGACGGCTGACCTGCATTCCACAAGTAAAGTCCTCTTGGGCCACGTGGCTCTTCATCTCCATGGGAAAGGGGACTGCGGTGTGGCTGAAGGAGGTCAGACATGGGGAGTCCACGCTTGATATCCACACTTGCCAAGTCAAGAACAGGGCTCCATCAAGTTTATGGACAGCTCCATCTGGCCCCTAGTCCCCGGGGTGCCTCTGTTGCTTGGTGGAAGAGCAGCCCTCCTAGGGAGCCGAGATCAATGGATGTCCAGAGGCCCCATGTTTTCTGACATTTGTGAATGGTATAGCTCTTCCGGAACTGCTTGTTCACAGCAGTTTGCTTATTAAAGAAAAAAATGTGAACATCCCGTAAAAGAATGAGGACGTACGAGGGAGATGCAACATGGAGAGAGCCCCGCAGGTCAAACGTGCCACATAGACTCAGCACCACCAGAAGGGCACCCAGCCTCGGAATGTCCCTACCTCTGAGGGCAGTAATGAAGGGGTGGGTGAAGTCCTGCTCCTGCCTGCTCTACAGCCCCAGCCTCGTCACACTCCTCAGCTAGGAAAGAAGGGAAACATCGAGGTACTCCGAAGAGCAGGGGCTTTGGAGTCGAGGAGTCCAAGGTTAAATGTCAGCCCCGTCACTTACCAGCTGAATTACTAGGGACAGTATTTTTAGTCCTCTCTGAGTCTCAGTTCTTCATACGCAAAATGGAGATGATACTATTCTCATAGGGCCATTGTGAGAATTAAGTGAGAAATTGTGGATAAAGTGCATGGCACAGCACCTGACACATAAACCCAAAACAAATCCTGCTGTCGTCAAGTCGACTCCAACTCATAGCAACCCTATAGGAGAGTAGAACTGCCCCACAGGGTTCCCAAGGAGCAGCTGGTGGATTTACTGTCAATCTTTTGGTTAGCATGTTTGGGTTTATGATGTATGACCTGTCTCCTCCTGACAGAATATAAGTCCCACAAGGACATGGACTTGGTCTGTAATACCGTCCTTGCAACTAGGAAAGGATCTGGCGCATGGTAGGCGCTCAATAAAAATTTGTTGAATGAATTAAGGATCTAGAGCCATTAGTTAGGCCCTGTTCCAATTCTGTTCTTGCCTTGTGCTGGTGTTTGTGACCCTAGAATTACTCTAAGCCTCGGTTTCCTCATCTGTAAGATACTGACAATGATGATATCAAACCCTCAAAGTCAAGAGCATTAAATGAAATAATGTCTGTAAAGCACTTGGCATAGCATTTGAGGCATTAAATAAATGAAAGCTATTAAAATGAAAATTTAAAAAGCTCTTGATTTTCATGCTTCTGTGGAGAGAAAGGCAAGTATCCGTTCAGGTCATTCTCAAAAACAACTGCCCCTAGTCTCATTCTGAACTCCCCTCCCCAGTACATGCTTCAGCATCCAATAACATGAATTCCACCTCCTTTCCGTGTCTCTCCCAGCCACCCACTCCCCCAGGATCACAGACAGCATGATGGCCCTTGAAGGAACCAGAAATCATCACAGGCATTTGACCCCCACAGTGTGTATGGTCTGACGGTGGTGGGACCAAGACAGTGCTGCCACGCACGGACCTGTCACTGGCAAATTGTAGATTCCTATGGAACTCTACATGTGGTAGGAGCCATATCCATTGTCACTGCCCTCAAGGAGTTTATAAACCAGAACTTTCTCAAGGGAGGACTAAGGAGCTCCATGCAACAGCCATCACTGTCTGCAAATGTTTATGTGTGGACACGGATTGCATCAGCAGAATCTAGGGGTATGAAAGAGCCAGTTGGGTTTCCAGCTCATTCTAGGAGGAAAAGGCAGCCTTTCCTAGACTTCTCAGTCCAGTGTGAAAACTTTAAGGTAGACTGACATAATGAATTGAAAATAAGGCCAGGAATCCAAAAGATTGATTCCAAGTTCAAGCTCTGCTGTATGTCCTTGGGCAAGACACTTGCCGTCTCTCAAAGTGATTATTACAACAGTGCTTGTTGCATGTTGGCTATGTTCCAGATGCTTTATAGATATTAGTCTTTTATGCATCCATTTATTCAGTCATTTTTTTAACCAGAATTTACTGAGCGCCAGCCTCATACCAGGCACTCTGGATACAGCAGTGAACAAGAAAGCCAAACTCCACACTCTCAATTAATTAAATGCTGATGGTGGAGACAGAGAGTGAGAATACTATTACACATAGATATTATTTAATTATTCATTCATCAACAAACTTGTATTAAGCCTTGTACTACTTGACCAATGAATTTTGGTCAGTGTTACAAAGGAGAAGTATAGGGTGTTCTCTATGAGAGTATGTCCTGGGAAGGTGAGTGACTGGCCTAATCTGACAGCTTAGTCAAGACTTCCAAGAAGAAATGACATTTGAATTACAAATTGAAGGATGAATAAGAGTTAGCTGTGTAGTCTCCATTTAAAGATGAAGAAACTGAGGCTCAGAGAGGTCAAATAACTTGTCCAAGGGATCACAGTAAGTATGCGATGGACCCCAGATGTGAACCCTAGCTTTTCTAACTGCAAAGCTGGTGGTCTTTCTACGAGGCTAGTGTTCTTAGACTGAGGTCCACATCAAAATCACCATCAAGGACTTTCTCAAAGTCTATGTGCTGGGATTCCACCAAGAGATTCTGATTCAGTGGGTCCAGGTGTAGCCAGGGAATGAGTGCATATTTAAACGAGCTTGCCAAGTGATTTAAACAGCCCCTCTAATAATGCCACCTTCTAGGTGTGTGCTGCCCTAACTCAGAGCCTGGACAGCGTGACGTAGTGGGAGACAATGCGACCGAGAACTGGAGAGCTACCAGATCAAGACTCCCTGTGAGGTCTAAGGGAGTCCGTGTTCTCTGGGCTCCGTTTGTCCATCAGGACAGGACTCCAGCAGTACTTCCCAGCCCCAACTGCATATTAGAATCTCCTGTAAAGTGTTAAAGACTTCCCCCATGTCCTACCTCCAAACGACTACATCAGGATCTTTGGGGATAGGAGCCAGGCAGAGGTATTTACTAGAAATTTCCATTTGGTTTAGCACTAGATGATCTCAAAGGCCCCTTCTGACTTGGAAATCCTGTGTGTGTATGACATCCTTCATCGCCTCCTTCCTGGCCAATGTAGGGACAGGGACGGCTACATTACAGAAGACACAGCTCAAGGGGGTAGGGGGTGGGGGATGATCCATTGCCAAGACCTGCTGCTCTCTCCTCTGGCAGTGTCTTTGTGAAAATAGTAACTTTTTTTTTTTTTCTGACTGATCTATGTGACAGTTGGAAAGCAGCCCCCAGAACAGCTTGTTCTTCCCGTCTCCACTACTAACATAAATATGTGCACGGGGCCTTCAGCTCCTGCGTCTCTCTGTGTACAGGAGGCTTAAGGGGCCGTGAAAGCCGGAGGCTGAGGAGAAACCAGGGGAAAGGAAGTGTTGTTAGAGGCACAAGAATGAAAAGGCGAAAAGGACAGGACGTTGCTAAGAGACAATGTCAAGCTGGGCCATGGGATTAACAGCCAGTATCAAAGCAAGCACTTAATGGTATGTCCTTCCAGAAGGGCCTTTCCAAGTACAAGCAGAGGGTGAGATTATCAAAGCAATTCCATTCCAAATCGGGCGTAAAAGGCCCCTTTCCTTCTTGGTGGGACCAAAATATTAACTGAAAATTAAGTGATTAAAAAAAGTTATATCTTCTAATTTGGGGTAAAGTGAAACGAATTCTTTACTGTGAAACTTCTCAGAGTCTTTAATGTGCTTATGACATTTGAGACTCACCGAGAGGAAGATACAGCTTGCAACACGTGCTGAAATTATTTGCAACCTTTCTATTTAGAAGGGAAAACTGTTTTCTAAGACATAGCTGGGAAAACCTGATCTAAAAAAAACAACTATTTTAATAATATTGCTGTACTAAAAGTTTTACATGAATGATTTCATTTAATCCAAACAACTCCTATAAATTGGGTACATTTGTTTCCATCTTTGTACAGATGGAGAAATTAAGGCATTGAGAGGTTAAGTAACTTGCCCAAGGTCACACAGCTAAGGAGTAACAGAAGGAACTTGGAGCTGGGAGTCAAAAAGAACTGGATTCAAATTCTGGTTCTTTACGTGCGAAGTGCGGAGAATAAAATGTTCCTTGTAGAGCAGCTGAAATGAAAAAAAAGTTGTTGTTGAGTTGATTCCAACTCATGACAACCCCATGTGTGTCAGAGTAGAACTGTGCTACATAGGGTTTTCAATGGCTGATTCTTTGGAAGTAGATCACCAGGCCTTTCTTCAGAGATGCCTCTGGGTGAACTCAAACCTGCAACCTTTCAATTAGCAGCTGAGCACATTAACTGCACCACTCAGGGGCTCCTGGCTGAGATTAGTCATAATATATATAAAGCACATAGTAGGTACACCATCATTATCTTCTTCTTGTATTTAATATACCAGAAGGGAGTTTATTACGTGACATAGGGAAAAGAATATGCGTTTTGGTTCAATCAAATTAAGTAGGCAGTAGACTATGACATGTGACAGGGTGGGTAAGTGTTAAACTTCTCAGAGAAATGGAAAATCCATCTGCTTGTTCCTTAGACTAAACCTGCTTCTCAGTTGCCAGCTAGCAAGGGCACATCCTCTTTCAGAGTTTATGAAGGGGTAGATGGCAAGCTTGAGGGTGGGGTCCTGCTAGGAGGCAATGGCTTGAGGAGAATGGTGGCTCTCATCTGTCTGGCCATCAGAATCCTCCAGGAGCTTGTTAGGTCAGATTTGTCAGCGCTGGTCCTAAAGATTCGGAGTCCACGGGTCTGATGGCCCCTGGCAATGTGTATCTTGTGGGACCTTCCAGCTGATTCTGCTTATCCGTCTGCTTTTAAAACCACTGGACTTCATGCAGACTTGGGAAACCTTCTGGCTCAGTTACCCCTGAAGAGTTCAGAGGAGCCTGGTGTGATTATTTTCTGAGTCAAGAGTCAGTGGCTTTTTCCTGAACAAGTACCCAATAGCATTCTAACATGTTGGCATTTGAGGGAGAAATTTTTGCTGTGGTTTGTGGTCAGCACAGTGGGCCTGGTAAATGAGATGTGGGACTATGTGAGAGGTGGTTCCTGTGGTCATAATAGCTGGACCTGGGTACCAGGCAGGCCTGTGTTCAAATCCCAGCGCTGTCTCCTTCTAGCTATATAATCATAGGCAATCTTCCTAAACTCCCTGAACCTCAATTTCTTCATTTCTAATTCAGGGATGATGATAGTACCATTTCAAAGGGTTGCTGGGAGGGTTAAGTAAGAGAACCACCATCAAGTGCTAATAAAGGGCTGACACATAGCTGATGATTAATAAATAGTAGCCGTCATTACATTTGCTGAGCAAATAATGTAAGAAGCTGAACTATATGAAGAACTTGGCATCAGGATTGGAGGCAAACTCATTAACAACCCGCTTACACAGATAATGCAACCTTGCTTGTTGAAAGAGAAGAGGGCTTGAAGCACTTACTGATGAAGATCAAAGACCACAGTATGGATTACACCTCAATATAAAGAAAACAAAAATCCTCACAACTGGACCAATAAGCAACATCATGATAAATGGAGAAAAGATTGAAGTTGTCAAGGATTTCATTTTACTTTGCTCCACGATCAACACCCATGGAAGCAGCAGTCAAGAAATCAAATGATGTATTGCATTGGGCAAATCTACTACAAAAGACCTCTTCAAGTGTTAAAAAAAAAAAAAAAAAAAAAGATGTCATTTTGGGGACTAAGGTACACCTGACCCAAGCCATGGTATTTTCAGTCACTTCATATACATGGGAAAGCTGGACAATGAATAAGGAAGACTGAAGAAGAATTGAATTATGGTGTTGGTGAAGAATGTTGAATATACCGTGGACTTCCAGAAGAAGGAACAAATCTGTCTTGGAAAAAGTACAGCAAGAATGCTCCTTAGAAGCAAGGATGGCGAGACTTTGTCTCACGTACTTTGGACATGTTATCAGGAGGGACCAGTCTCTGGAGAAGGACATCATGCTTGGTAAAGTAGAGGGTCAGTGAAAAAGAGGAAGACCTTCAATGGGATAGGCTAATACAGTGGCTGCAACAGTGGGCTCAAGCATAACAACGATTGTGAGGATGGCTCAGTGTTCCATTCTGTTGTACACGGGGTCACTATCAGTTGGAACGGACTCAACCGCACCTAACAACAGCTGTCATTATCATTATTTTGTCCCAATTTAGTTTACTTATTATCTCTGTGACTGTGGATAGCTATGCCTGTCTGAGCCTCGTTTCTCTCATCTGTGAATAATGATAGGAATAATGATACCTATCCATAGTGTTGCTATAAACATTACACGAGAGACTTCTTATTCTCATTAGTTGCTGTCGAGTCAGCGCTGACTCACGGTGACTCCGTGTATAACAGAATGAAACGTTGTTCCCAGTTCTTGTGCCGTCTTGATGATCATCAGTATGTCTGAGTCCATTGTTGCAGCCATTATGTCAGTCCATCCCATGGAGGGTTTCTCTCCCCTTCACTGGCCCTCCACTTTACCCAAACATAATATCCTTCTCCAGAGATGGGTCCCTCCTGATGTCTCATCCAAAGTAAGTGAGTCGAAGTTTCAGAAAATATTCTGTGATCCACAGCTTTTTTATTGGCTAATTTCAGAAGTGGATCACTAGGCCTTTCTTCCTAGTCTGTCTTAGTTTGGCTCCTTAGCTGAAACCTGTCCACCATGGGTGACCCTGCTAGTATTTGAAATATTGGCAGCATAGCTTCCAGCGTCACAGCAACACCCAAACCAGCACAGTAGGACAAACTGACAGATGGGAGGTGAAAATGAGAGACTGCTACACGCAAAATACCTAGCACCATGCTTGAGACTTCCTAAGTGTTTAATAAATGCTGGCTAACGATACTTGCAGGAATGAGGGCAGTTCTTTTTACTTGGATCTCTTGGGTCATTCATTCATTCAAAAACGCATGTCAGGAATCTCCAATACAAAACTCCTTCTGTACAAATGCTTCTCGATGCACTTTGCAGTCCTGAAAAATGCAGGGCCAGGAAGGTAAGTCATATCTTTCTTGCCTGAAGGAGGGCATCGTGGGATGAGGTAGAGTCCAGGAGGCAGGTATATGGAAATAAATCCTGGGCCCAAAAAATGCCATATCCCCTTTGCCTTTGGAGTGACGAGGCACTTACTTCCATAAGGCAGACTCTTTCTTCTTTCTTTCATCCGTGCTTGTTGATTGCCACCATGTGCTTTGCTAGGTACTAGGGGTAGAGAGAGAAATAAATTACCTCTGCCTTCATGGAGGCCCTAGACAAGAGAAGGGACCCCTCCTTTTCTTGGGGTGCAGACGCTTGGAGTGAGGGTGTATAATTGGTAGAGGTCTAGTGAGGGGAGAGAAAATGACATGTTTAAAGAACTAAAGGAAATAAGTGTGTCTGCAACATAAAAGAGGAATGTGGAGAGAAATGAGACCAGAGATGTAAATCAGGGTCCCACCTGCAGAGCCTCATTGAAAACAGGAGGTGACACAATCAGATCTGGGTTTTAGAAAGCCCACTCTGGCTGCCTGCTGGGGAAGAAGTGTGAGTATGGAGAGGGGTGTGCAGGGGGAGGGATTCCTAGGGTTCTTATGTCTATGGCCCCACTGAAGTCCCTGGGTAGTGCAAATGGTTAGTGTGCTCGGCAGCTAACTGAGAGGCTGGAGGTTCAGATCCACCCAGAGGAGCCTCAGAAAAAAGGTCTGGTGATCTACTTCCAAAAAATCAGCTATTAGGAAACCCTATGGAGCACAGATCTATTCTGACACAATGGGATTGCCGTGAGTCAGAATCAACTTGAGGGCAACTGGAAAAAAAAAGCTGCAATAATTGTTCCAGCCTCTTGGGGTGAACCCAAGCCCAGTGGGGGAGGCAGGAGAGGCGGGAGACTGTGATGTCAAGTATGGCCATCATTTCCTGGACATATAAGGTGTCTGGAAGGTAACAGAGACATTACACATACCTTTTGTGGTGGGCAAGTTTCTAAGACGGCTGCCAATGATCTCCACCTCCTGGTTCTCATTTTCTTGTGCAATACCCTCCCCATGAGTGTGTGCTGGACCTAGCGGGTTACTTCTAATGCATAGAATACAGCAAAAGCAATGGACGTCACTTCCTTGATTGGGTTAAAATGATGGTGACTTCTGTCTTGCTGGCACTCTGTTGCCCTCTCTCTTGCTCGCTCTGGTGAAGCTCCCTAAGGAGAGGCCGCATGCTGAAGAATTGAAGGCCACGGTCCAATAACCCATACTGAACCTTCCAACAATCCTCAGATGAGCTTGGAAGCAGATAAGCCCCAGCTGGGATGACTGCGGATCTGGCCGGTACCTTGACTGCAGCCTGTGAGAGACCCTGAGCCCAAGGACCCAGCTAAGCTGTGCCTGGATTCCTGGCTCTCATGAAAGGCAAGATAATAAACGTGTGTTGATTTAAGCTGCTAAGCTTTGGGGTAATTTGTTCCACATCAACATATAACTTAACCGACCAGTTGCCATTGAGTTGATTCAGATTCATGGTGACCCCATGTGCGTGAAAGTAGAACTGGGCTCCATATGGTTTTCAATGGCTGAGTTTTCAGAAGTAGATCGCCAAGCCTTTCTTATGAGGTGCCTCTGGGTAGACTCGAACCTCCAACCTTTTGGTTAGCAGCCAAGCACATTACATTAACCGTTTGCACCACCCAGGGACTAATGCTGTCTGGTCCTGCGCCATCCCCATGATCAGTTGCAGATTGGACCATTGTGATCCACAGGGTTTTCACTGGCTGATTTTTGGAACTAGATTACCAGGCCTTTTTTCCTACTCTTAGTCTGGAAGCTACACTGCAACCTATTCAGCATCTCAGCAACATGCAAGCCTCCACTGACAAAGAGGTGGTGGCTGCACACGAGGTGCACTGGCAGGGAGTTGAACCCCAGTCTCCTGCATAGAAGGCAAGCATTCTACCACTGAAACCTGTAACTAAGACACAGTTATTATAATTATGTATATTGATGTATACGTAGATACACATTATATGATGCCACAGTATTGATAGCGGGAGTAGCCAGGGAGAGCAAAGATAATCAAGGATGGTCAGGGAAAAAACCATTGAATCTGACAAGGAGGCAGGTGCTGGGACTTGAAGGGGGCGGTGTGAGTAAGCTGGGGTGGGGTAGGGGCTTTAGAAAGGGTAGGGGGCAAAGCATCCACGGGTATATGTATTGATTCTATGTGATGCTACTAAATTTAAACTCCAATTACCACTGCAGGCAGGAAGTATGACATTTTGAGGATGAATAACCCAATGTGTTTTTGTTTTCTACCTCTTACTCAAATTCTTGTCTCTATCTTATGATCCTGCACTTCTAAAAACTCTCCTAAAGGGCATTTATTAATGAATTCGGCATCTGGCTTTGCAGTGCTGATTCAAATTCTTGATTCTTTTTCTCTGGGTTCTGTTCCCAGTGATGTACTCCCTGTGCCTTGAAGTACGTCTTTTCTACACATTGTCTGTTGTCTTTGGAGCAGACCTGGGAACAAAATGGAAAATGTATATGCAGTGATGTGGGCGGGTGAAGCCAGTCTGAGTAGATACGGAATTGAGTTCAAGTTCTTCCCTTGCTTGAGCACCTTTCCTATGAAAGGCTCAAAGGTTGCTACGTGACACCACCTCTGTGTGTTTTTTTCCCCTCTCTCTGGTCTAAACTCTTTCCATTCAGCCCAGAGGAGGGAAATATCAAAGGGTTTAGAGTCACTACTTAATTGCTATGTCGCTTGGAAGAAATAACGTAACCTTTCTGAGCCTCAGTTTCCTTTACTGCAAAACGTGAGTAGTAAAACCTCTCTCTCAGGGTTGTTTGTAAAAGATAAAAGGAGTTAATGTATGCAGGGATCTGAGCAAAGGCTTGGCCTGAATCCTTTTCTGAACCCCTTGTGGATGTGATGAAGAGGGTAACCTTCTTGGACCTTCTTATCTGCATGGCAAACCCAAAACCACCCTGGAGGCTGCCAGGCCCGCTGCCTGAGACATGCCACAAAAAGTCAGAGGAGGCAATTTGCTTTCAGAGAGAAACAGGCAGAGGAAATAAAGACAAGGCAGCAGCGGTGGCCCAGCCCAAAGCCAGGACAAATTCAGCACTTGGCCGCATCCAGAGATGCACTACCCAGACAGTGTCTCTACAGGACCTCACAGGCTCAGGGCCATCCCAAAACCACAGCTCGAGGGGAGCATCTGTCGGGGTTACCCCATGGCACCTGCGTCAGCCTATTCCCGACCCAGAGTTGCCTGAAATTACCGTGTCCTGACTTTTTTTAATGTCACCACAGCCCACACCCCCTTCTGTCA
Source organism: Trichechus manatus latirostris (assembly GCF_000243295.1). Lineage (NCBI taxonomy): Eukaryota > Metazoa > Chordata > Mammalia > Sirenia > Trichechidae > Trichechus > Trichechus manatus. The sequence goes on along the minus strand of NW_004443937.1, from coordinate 44,616,872 downwards.
ATAGAGTTTGTTTTCTCTCTTTAATTCTCTCTCAAGGGGGGTGGAACAGATGCAGGAACTGCCTGAGAAAAGTATGTGGGACACTGAACAGCTGTTGCCAGCATTCATCGCACAGAAACTTAGACTTGATGCTGGCTGCTGGCACGTCGGTTTACAGGTGCCATCTTCAGGGTACTTACTTCTGTGCTTTCTTTCTGGAGGACAATCACTCTTCCATATCTATGGAACACAGATGCTGGAACATAGATTTTGGCCTCCTGTCCTGGATCTGTCATAATGTGGCTGGCTCCATTTCACTGTTGAGCTCACAGATAACCCGTCATCTCCTCAGAGAGGCCCTCCCTGATAACCCTATTTAAGCAGCCACCTTCTCCCCATCTCCTGCTTGGTATTCAAGGTCTCATTCATCAGCTATCTTGCCTTCTTAGCACTGTCTGAGATTATTCTGTTTGTCTATTTTTACGCAGTAAGTTCTCCATTGCTCCCCACTAGAAAACAGCTCAGTGTGGACAGGGAACTTGTCCAACGTGATCACCCCATCTCCTCACCCACCCTATGAGAAAGGCATGATTATTTTCATTCCCATTTTCCACATGAGGAAATGGAGGCAAAAATAAATTAGATAGCTTTTCCAAGGTGATAGACCTAGTTAGTTGTGGAGCTAGGATTAAAACCAGCAATACGGCTGTTCTGTCCAATATGGTAGCCACTAGCCACATGTGGGTATTGAGCACTTGAATTGTGACTAGTCCAAATTGAGATGTACTGTAAATGTAAAATACATACTGAATTTAGAAGATCTAGTACAAAGAAAATGTTAAGATACTTTATTAATAATTTTTATATTGATTATATATTGAAATGATAATTTTTTATATATTGGGTTAAACACAATATACTATGAAAATTAATTTCACCGGTTTCTTTTTACTTTTTAAAATGTAGCTACTAGAAAATTTCAAATCATGTATGTGGCTCAAGTTGTATTTCCACTGGACAATGCTGATCTAAACCTTTAATCACGTCACTGACTAAGTCCGGAAAAGTTAGTAGACTGGAAAAAGTATCTCTGCTGGTGATAATAATAAAAATAAAATTCAGCTAGTCATCCAATTTTTAGAATTCCTTCTTCTACTTTCAAAAGTTCATTTGTTAAAAAATAAATGAAAAGCAGTTGCCCTTTAATTCACCCACATACATTAAGTGTCTACTCTGTGCAGACCACTGTGCAAGTTGGTTATTGCTGCAGTTAAACCTGCTTTCATCAGGAAGTGTCAGAAACCCAGCATAAGCTGCCTTAAACAAAGGAATAAAAGGGGGTGAATAGTTAGAAGGTTTATTGGGTAGCTCCTATGTTTGAATGAACAACCCCAGAGACACTCAGACTCTACCATCTTCTCTCAGTTCCTCCTCTCTCTGAGTGCTGGTTCCATTCCCTCACACCAGCTTCTTACCCATGGCAAAAAGCAGGTGTGATGGAAGTTTCCAGTCTAACTTCTTCCCAGTTTCTTCACCAGCGTCAAACTCTGCCTCAACTTGACTTCAAACAGAACTCTCATTGGCCCATGATATACGTACGACAATCCCTCTGGCCAATCAGAGGTAGGGCACTATGACTGGCCTAGCTGGGTCCCATGCTTATCCATGTAAACAGATAGGAGGTTAAACTGATTAGAAATTCCCACTAGAACCAAAGGGTGAAAGCTGGGGAAGGAATATTTCCACAATCAAAAGGGATTCTTTGCTGATAAAGGGAGGCATGCTGAGTGGAGAAAACAGTAGATGCAGATACCATTCTGGGTACTTTTGTCTTCTCTGTGGACCAGGGAAATGAATTTGAAAAACTGTAAAAATCTTGGTAAAAGTAAAGATGAAGGAATTGGTACCAAAGCTCCAACATATTAGAGAAATTCAACAACAAAAAATAAATGAAAAGAGAACAGAAGTCTTCTTGTGGACAGCATAAAGAAAATAAATAAGCTGACTCAACATGAATGTCCCTTTAAAAGTGCCTGCCTTTGTCCATTATAACTTCTATGTTCAAGACATCCACCACTGAATGCAGACACTGGAGCAATGAATGTACTTGACTTTTTTTCACTGTTAGAATATTGAGCTCATTTATTAAGTGCTAACAGTGAAGAACAGAGAATTAAAAGCAGTTCTGGTCTACCAGATTAACAATCTCATCTAGGCAATATTTTCTGTTGAACAATATGCCCCTGGAAAACCTCTGAACAAGCTGAAAGCTTTCCCCACTTATAGTCAAAATGTCACCCTCAGAAGAGCAACTTGTTGGTTCCTACAGGAGAAAATGTGCTTCCTCTCCACTCAGAGTTCAAATCTCCCTTTTTCAGGCTCATCTATAAAGCTGTCTGCCTTCTTGTCAGAGCACCACCTCCAATATCCCAGAGCATATCCTTTCTTTGTCAGTTCCTCATGGGAGTCACGTTTGGACACATTTCATTAAAACTGAGAAAATTGGGCTTCAGGACTTGAAACATAATTAGAGCTGAATATGCAGACTGTAAAGAGATCTTGGAGTAATTTATAAACCAATCCAACCATGCCCTGGGAAACCAATGAATGTCTTGAAATACATATATATCTAAAGCTGTCTTAACTTTATAGAGAGCATTTTTAAAAGTATGTGTCCACATCATTCACTCTTTCCTTTATTTTGGGAAAGATATAGTATGGGTTTACTCTCTTATTTTTCTACTCAGTTTTACAAAGACAAAGAGGTGAAACTCTAACTTTTCAGCTCAGATGATGGGGTCTTGTCTAAACTGTAGGGGCAGAAAGAACTGCTCTTTGCATGCCTGAAGCATTATGAAAATAACAGTCAGGTTCCTTGGCTAGGTCTACCTCATCTGAGGGAGCAGGGCTGGGAAGAGGGCTGTCTTAGGAGGTAACTCAGGGCTGGTGTACTTTGTACCTAATTGTTATATTCTCAGGAAATCTCTGAGGCTGTGTTTCCACGACCTCACCTTCACTGTGCCCCATGAAAGCCAACATAGGTGAACACAGAAACAGCCTTTAATAAGTTTTATCCTTTAGAGTTGTGGTCTGGTCAGAGACTTAGGAGTTGTGTCTGTACCAGTGCTCATTACACAGTTTTTCTGATTTGGGGCAAATTGATGCTTTATATAAATCACTATAAATTAATTCTCTAATGTAAGTAGCCTCTTTGGAACAAAGCTGAGTGGAGACATCTTGAAAAGTGGAGAGTTGGGGGTGGGGGACATGTTTTCCTCCTTGGAAGCTTTCATGTTTAATTAAATCTATAAATTAAACATTTTTACCCTTCTTATTTTAAATCCCAGCCAACTGGTAGCTTGCCTTTCTGGCACGAGAGGTGAATCTACAAGTCTAGCTTCGCAGGTAATGATGACTCATTGTTGTAATCAAATGGGAGGTAAGACAACACACACACAAAAGCTCCCATCTGACTGCAGAGCACAGAATGTCATTTCTGGAACAGTCAGTAATTTCTAGTTAAACCCTGCCAGTTTTATCTCAAAGGGACCATTACATGGTTTTGCTTTTGTTCATTCACGATTTTTGTATCTTAGCTTATTTCAGGGGATAGAAAAGAAATGAAGTTGATCGTCCGTACAAATGCCTGAGTATCCCCTTGTAGTTAGGTGCCTGTGGAAGATGATGGCCGTAATGTCAACAGTCATGAGATTTAAATGCTCACTTCATGATATTTCTTGAACTATTCAGTTTAATTTCAGGCATTGAAAGGAACCAGAGCTTTTAGCAATGAAATTCTGAGTTCTACTTTCCTGTTCTAATTCAGATGTGATAGAATGTTTTTTTTCCTCTTAAGATGTGCCCCACAGCTTTGCCTTGATGTTTTGGGTATCAAGAAAACAAACTATTTATGTATCTTTATCCAGAATTGAAAGAAAAAATAATGATGAAGACTTTTCTCCCACTAATTGAGCACTGAGCCCAAAGAATCACACTTACCAGTAAGCTCCTAAGTACAGGGCATTCTGTTCAGGATGCAGAATGCTCTATCCCATTCCCACCTCATGGCCTTTGCATATGCTGTTCCCTCTACCAACAACTCCCTCCCAATTCTCTGGGTATCTCCTACTCATCATCTCTCAGTTTAATATCACTTCCCCCATACCTCCTGGCTACTTTTAGTCCCTATAGAATCCTATGATTTTCTTGTGAAAAACTGTAGTTCATTAATCAGGTAAGTATTTATGGTCTTCTTTGAGACAGGCACCATCAGGTGGGATAGCACCTAGCTCCAGTGCCTAGCACTGTGCCTGAGCCATAGTAAGTACTCTGTAAGTATTTTGTTAAAAGAATTAATCAATTCACCGATGTTCCAGTTAGCCTTGAGACAAAGGGTTCCACACTTAGAAACACTGGGAAATAGGTCACATTAGAATCCAGACGCAAATTGTACATGTCCTGCCTCAAGAGACGGCTGTATCTCGTCTTGTGATTACTCAAAATTTCTAACCCATAATCCAGGCTTTGATAACCTCTACCAATAGTATCATCTCTGTCTAACATTGTCTCCAGTGTGGGCTCTGAAAACTGTTACCATAAACAGATGCCACCTCCAAAGTTCCTCACTTCCTCTTATTTATACTCCTGTATATTTCCCTCCTCCCACAGTAAGGGCTGGTCTATACCGACTTCCCAGGTTATCGTGTGACTTCAAGGCTAGCTCCTGCCTCTGTCTCTTGGATGACTTGCTTTGGCCAAAGCCAGCCTCTACTCTGTGAGGACACCCATGTAGCCCTGTGGAGAGACCCACGTGGAAATAAACTGAGGTCTCCAGCCAGCACCAACTCACTAGCCATGAGAGTGAGCCACCTTGGGAATGGATCCTCCAGCCTCAGACAAGTCTTCAGGTAACTGCAGCCAACAATGACTGCAACTGCATGGGAGGCCCTAGAGAGAGCCGCTCAGCTGAGCCCTTCCCAAATCCCTGACTGCAGGAAACCTGGAGATAGAATACATGATCAGTGTTGTTTTAAACAAACACAAACAAAAACAACCAAACCCACTGCCATCGAGTCAATTCCAACTCATAACAACTCTATAGGACAGAGTAGAACTGTCCCAGGGGTTTCCAAGGCTGTAATCTTTATGGAATCAGACTGTCACATCTTTCAGCCACAGAGCAGCTAGTGCATTTGAACCACTGACCTTCTGGTTAGCAGCCAAGTGCTTAACCACTGCGCCACCAGGGTTCCTTATTGTCAGTTTAAGACACTACGTTTTGGGATGATTTGTTATGCAGCACTAGATAACTAAAGCAGTATCCCCAAACAGCGTAAAGTTAGGACTCATGAGATAAAAGAGTTACAAAAACTAACCCACTTGACATTCTGAGTTCTGCATCAGGACTGGTAAAGTGCAAAAGGGAGATAGTGTCAAGGAGGAAGTGGGGAAAACTGCATTATTCCTTGAACACTAATAGCTAACAGCTATTAGCACTTATTATGCCCCATTCCCACCATCTATCTGTCCGTTTGCTATACTGTGGTGGCTTGTGTGTTGCTGTGATGCAGGAAGCTATGCCATTGGTATTTCAAATACCAGCAGGGTCACCTATGGTGGACAGGTTTCAGAGGAGCTTCCAGATTAAGATGGACTAGGAAGAAAGGCCTGGTGATCGACTTCTGAAAATCAGCCAGTGAAAACCCTATATGGATCACAACAGACTATTTTCTGATATAGTGTCAGAAAATGAGCCCACTAGGTTGGAAGGCACTTAAAAATACACAATGACTCCAACAATGGACTCAAGCATACCAACAACTGTGAAGATGGTGCAGCACTGGACCATGTTTTGTTTTGTTGTACATGGGGTCATCGTGAGTCAGAGCCAACTGAACAGCAACTAACAACAACAACATGTGCCATTCAAAGTCTTAACTAATTATAAGATCCATGATGGCACAGTGGTTAAGAGCTACAGCTGCTCACCAAAAGCTCAGCAGTTCAAATCCACCAGCCGCTCCTTGGAAACCCTATTGGGCAGTTCTACTCTGTCCTATAGGATCGCTATGAGTCAGAATCGACTCGACAACAATGGGTTTTCTTTTTCTTTTCTTTTTTTTTTTTTTTTGGTATTCATTCTTTCAATCATATATTCATTAATTCAATAAATGTTTATTAAATACCAACATTGGGCCAGGCACCATTGGGAATGCAACAGTAAACAAAGTCCCTACTTTCAAGGAATGTGCAATGGACCAATGAGTCAATAAACCAGTAAGTATGTAATACACGGAGAACACCAAAGACACAAGGAAAGTATTAGCCCAAGAGACTAAAGGTCCACATAAAACCAGAGACTCCATCAGCCTGAGACCAGAAGAACTAGATAGTGCCTGGCTACCACCAATGACCGCCCTGACAGGGAACACAACAGAGTCCCTGATGGAGCAGGAGAAAAGTGTGGAGCAGAACTCAAATTCACGTAAAAAGACCAGACTTAATGGTCAGACAGAGACTGGAGGAACCCCTGAAACTATGGCCCTCAGATGCTCTGTTAACCCAGAACTAAAAACACTCCCAAAGTCCACTCTTCAGACAAGGATTAGACAGGACTATAAAAAATAATAATAATAATAATACACATGAGGTGTGTGCTTCTTATTTCAATCAGATACACGAGACCAAATGGGCAGCTCCTATCTGGAGGCAGAATGAGAAGGCAGGAAGGGACAGGAACTGGCTGAATGGACACAGGGAACACAGGGTGGAAAGGGGGAGTGTGCTGTCAAATTGTGGGGATTGCAACTAATGACACAAAACAATATGTGTATTGTATGAGAAATTAACTTCAACTATAAACTTTCACCTAAAACACAATTTAAAAAAAAAAAAGTATGTAATACAACGTAATACAGAAACCACTGTTAGAAGAAAAGAATAACAGGGTGAGGTAAGAGAAGGGATGGAGGCATGTACTTCATATGCAGTGGTCAGAGAGAGTCCCACTGAGGAGGTGGCATCGACACAGTGTCCTGAACAGGGTGACAAAGTGAGCCCCGTGAATGTCTTGGCCAGATGCGTGCAGGCAATGGGAATGTCAAACACGAAGACTCTGAAACTGGAGCATGCTGGGAGTGCTGCAAGGACAACAGCCAGCAGGACTTTGGAAGAACTTGGAATTGTATTTCAAGTGTGCAAGGGAGGCTATGTGGGGTGTTGATCTTGGGAGAGCCATGATCTGAGTCACATTTCTGAAGGACCACTGGCTTCTGGAGGCAGGAGAAGCAAAAGCAGAAACTACAAGATTTCATTTTTTAGTAGTTAGGACAAGGCAGTGGTAGAGGAGGCAAGAAGTGGTTGGTTTTGAGTCATATTTAGATGTCAGCAGTAACAGGAAAGGATGTCAGATGTGCAGTAAAGAGACGAAGCAAGGCTGCTTGCAAGGTAGTGGCTTGATCCAAACATGTTCAAACAACTTAAGACTATTATTATTATTCCCATATTAGAGTTGAGGAAAGTGAGGAGTAAAAAAATTAAAGTGGAGGTCAGACTTGAACCCAATCTTCCTCATTAGAGTTCATCCTGCTCTCCAAAACAACACAAACGAGCAAACAAAACCCTCCTGACTGCTTTTCTTAATGCAGCCACAGAGCTTCTGAAGACCAGGAAGTGTAGGGCTTCATGGATACTGGCAGAAGTGGAAATACAGTGGAGGTGGTTTTCAGATGCTTCAGAAGAGACCCAGAAAGGCAAGGAAATTATTTTCTCTAGCAAATGTTGGTTGAAAAATCACACTTCGAATGTTCCACTCTCATTGTAGAATAGTGCATAGCACTAATTCCCTTCATACTTAGACTGTAAAATAAATTCCTTATTACTTCTCTGCAAAATAAAAATCATTGTTGTTGTTGCTAGGTGTCATCGAGTTAGTTCCAGCTCACAGCGACCCTATATGTACAACAGAACAGAACACTGCCCACTACTGCACCATTCTCACAATTGCTGCAATGTTTGAGCCCACGGTTGCAGCCACTGTGTCCATTCATTTCATTGAGCATCTTCCTCTTTTTCACTAATCCTCTACCTCACCAAGAATGACAGCCTTCTCCAGGGACTGGACACTCCTGATAACATGTCCAAAGTTAAAGTCTTGCCATCTTCGCGCCTAAGGAGCATTCTGGCTGTACTTCTTCCAACACAGTTATCTTTGTTCTTCTGGTAGCCATGGTATATTCAGTATTTTTTTTTTTGCCAATAGCATGATTCAGATGTATCAATCCGTCTTCAGTGTTCCTTATTCATTGTCCAGCTTTCCCATGAATATGAAGCACTTGAAAATACCATGGCTTGGGTCAGGCGCACCTTAGTCCTTAAAGTGACATCTTTGCTTTTTAACACTTTAAAGAGGTCTTTTGCAGCAGATTTGCCCAATGCAGTGGCTGCTTCTATGGGCATTGATTATAGATCCAAGTCCTTAACAATGTCAATATTTTCTCCATTTATCATGATGTTGCTTATTTTTCCAGTTGTGAGGATTTTTGTTTTCTTTATGTTGAGGTGTAATCCATACTGAAGGCTGTAGTCTTTGATCTTCATCAGTAAGTGCTTCAAGTCCTCTTCACTTTCAGCAAGCAAGGGTGTGTCATCTGCATATTGTAGGTTACTGATGAGTCTTTCTGCAAACTTGATGCCCTGTTCTTCTTCATATAGTCCCACTTCTCTGATTATTTGCTCAGCATACAGACTGAATAATTATGGTGAGAGGATATGACCCAGATGCACACTTTTCCTGATTTTAAACCATGCAATATCCTCTTGTTATCTTGGAATGACTACCTCTTGGTCTATGAACAGGTTCCACATGAGCAAAATTAAATGCTCTGAAATTTCCATTTTTCGCAATGTTATCCGTAATTTGTTATGATCCACACAGTCGAATGCCTTTGCATAGTCAATAAAATACAGATAAACATCTTTCTGGTATTCTCTACTTTCAGCCAAGATCCATCTGACATCAGCAATGATATCCCTCATTCCATGTCCTCTTCTGAATCCGGCTTGAATTTCTGGCAGTTCCGTGTCAATGCACTGTTACAACTGTTTTTAATTATCTTCAGCAAAATTTTACTTGTGTGCAATATTAATGATATGGTTTGATAATTTCCACATTCTGTTGGATCACCTTTCTTTGGAATTGTCACAGATATGAATCTCTTCTATTCTGTTGGCCAGGTAACTGTCTTCCAAATTTCTTGGCATAGATGAGTGAGCACTTCCAGCTTTGCATCCATTTGTTGAAACATCTCCATTGGTATTCTGTCAATTCCTGGAGCCTTGTTTTTTTGCCAGTGCCTTCTGTGCAACCTGTACTTCTTCCTTCGATACCATCAGTTCTTGATCATACGCTACTTCCTGAAATGGTTGAATGTCGACCAATTATTTTGGTACAGTGACTCTGTGTACTTCTTCCATCTTCTTTTGATGCTTCCTGCATCGTCCAATATTTTGCCCATAGAATCCTTCAGTATTGGAACTAGAGACTTGAGTTTTTTCTTCATTCTTTCAGCGTGAGAAATCCCAAGTGTGTTCTTCGCTTTTGGTTTTCTTACTCCAGGCCTTTTCACATTTGATTATAATACTTTACTTTGTCTTCTCGAGCATCTGTTTGAAATCTTCTGTTCAGCTCTTTTACTTAATCATTTCTTCCATTCACTTTAGCTACTCTACGTTCAAGAGCAAGTTTTAGAGTCTCTTCTGGCATCCATTTTGGTCTTTTCTTTCTTTCTTGTCTTTCTAATGACCTTCTGCTTTTTTCATGTATGATGTCCTTGATATCATTCCACAACCCATCTGGTCTTCAGTCATTAGTGTTCAATAGGTCAAATCTATTCTTTAGATGGTCTCTAAATTCAGGTGGGATATACTCAAGGTCATACTTTGGCTCTCGTAGACTTGTTTTAATTTTCTTCGACTTCAACTTGAACTTGCATATGAGCAATTGATGGTCTGTTCTGCAGTCAGCCCCTGGCCTTGTTCTTATTTATGATATTGAGCTTCTCCATCATCTCTTTCCACAGATACAGTTGATTTGAGTCCTATGTATTCCATCTGGTGAGGTCCACGTCTATGGTCACCTTTTATGTTGTTGAAAAAGGTATTTGCAATGAAGAAGTGACTGGTCTTGCAAAATTCTATCATGTGATCTACAATGTCATTTCTATCACCAAGGCCATATTTTCCAGGTACTAATCCTTCTTTGTTTCCAACTTTCGCATTCCAATCACCAGTAATTATGTATGTATTTTGATTGCACGTTTAATCAATTTCAGAAGGCAGAAGTTGGCAAAAATCTTCAACTTCTTCATCTTTGGCATTTGTGGTTGGTGCGTAAATCTGAATAACAGTCATATTAACTGGTCTTCCTTGTAGGCGTATGGATATTATCCTATCACTTGACAGCATTGTACTTTAGGATAGATCTTGAAATGTTCTTTTTGACAATGAATGTGATCCTGTTCCTCTTCAATTTGTCATTCCTGGAATAGTAGACTGTCCAATTCAAAATGGCAAATACCAGTCCATTTCAGCTCACTAATGCCTAGGATATCTATCTTCAAGCATTCCGTTTAATATTTGACAGTTTCCAATTTTCCTAGATTTATACCTCATACATTCCATGTTCTGATTATTAATGGATGTTTGGAACTGTTTTTCATTTTGAGTCATGCCACTTCAGTAGGTGAAGTTCCTGAAAGCTTTACTCCATCCACGTAATTAAGGTTGACTCTACTTTGAGAAGGTAGCTCTTCCCTAGTCGTATTTTAAGTGACTTCCAACCTGAGAGGCTCATCTTCCGGCCCTATATCAGACACTGTTCCACTGCTATTCAGAATGTTTTCACTGGCCTTTTTTTGTTTTTTGTTTTTAAAAGAAATAGATTGCCAGGTCCTTCTTCCTAGTCTTTGTCAATCTGGGAGCTCCAATGAGACCTGTCCACCATGGGCAACCCTGCTAGTATTGGAAATACTGGTGGCATAGCTTCTATCATCACAGCAACACAGAAGCCACCACAGTACGAGAAACTGACAGTTGAATGAATTAAAATTAGCTTCTTGAATTAAGTGACATGTTCAGAAATATCACATCCGCTCATCTCTATATTTTGCACAATTTTTCTAGTGCTCAGAATATTTCAGTCAAAGGTGGCTTGGCCATATGAATTCATCTTCACTTAGCAAATAGGCTCTGAAATTTCCCCTCTAACAGAAATGTCTATTTTTTCCAACTTCACCCACCTGAAGGGCAGGCTGGATCCACCATGGACAGAGGAGTAATTACCTTCATGAATGACAACACAGAACACCTCATTCCATAAGAAATGGTGGAACATGGGTCACATGTACTCTTGGCGTGAAAAATATTTGGTGCTGTGTTGCCTCCTCACACTCTGCACGTTTTATCCCATTTCACGCCACTAAGTATTTCCATCCCCATTTTAATTTTTATTCTTTTCACCAAGCAGGTTTGTTGTCTTGTCCTTTAGTCTTTCCTTGCAGGGAGCATCTGCTCCTTTGTAAAAGGTGTCATGGACAGCCTGGTCTTGTTCCCTTTAGGCCCTACATTTCATCCCAAGCTGCAGGATCAGAAGTAATTTGATTTGTTCCTTTCACAATTTTATCTTTATTTCCTTATAAAAATAATACATGATCACTGTAAAAATAAATGCTAAACAAAACAAATAGATAAGGTAGAAAACAGATTTGCTGTCCTCTGCCATTAAAGAAGGAGCCCTGGTAGTACAGTGGTTGAGTGCTCGGCTGCTAACCAAAATGTTGGTGGTTCAAATCCACCAGCTGCTCCACAGGAGAAAGATGTGGCATCTGCTTCTGTAAAGATTCACAGCCTTGGAAACCCTATGGGGCAGCTCTACTCCGTCCTACAGGGTTGCTATGAGGTGGAATCTGCTTGATGGCAATGGGTTTCGTTTGGGTTTTATGGTTAAAGTTAATAGTTTGGGGACCATGTATTTCAAGACTTCTAATCTTTTTTTCCTTTTGTGAGTGTGTGTGTATATGTGTTCGCTTTGTAGTTTTTTTCTTTAATCTCAGCAATATATTATGAACAGTTTAAGATAATAATAGCAATAACTTACCTTTATTGAGTAATTTACCTATCAGGTTCTGTACTAAGCACTTTACATGAATTACCTCATGTAATTCTCACCACAACACTATGTATGAAACAGGCACTATTAACGTCCCCATTTTATAGATGGGAAAACTGAGCCTGAGAGAATTTAAGTGATTTGCCAGTGTAGGACAGCTAATATAGGAGGTGAGCTGGGATTCAGTCTCCTACAGTCTAAACTGTTTGCTACTGCTTGTGTCAATGTTTGTAACATCACCTCTTATCCTATAACACTGCATAGCACTAATTCCCATACTGGGTGTCTGCTGAGACCTTAGCTTGTTTTCCTTTTCTCTCCTGTGTACACTCTCCAATTTGGCTTACCCCCTGACCACCTTCCCAAGATTTTCTCACTCTTGCTTTATTTGTGGAATATGAACAGCCTTTTCCTTTTCTCAAGGTATGTTTTTACCCTGATGAACTGGTTTTACATTGGTTTTAACAACGATAAAGGAGGTTTGGGGCTTTACAATTTGGGATTCTATTGGTGAGGTCTACATCCTATTCTCCTAAGAATAGACATATTTAAAGCATAAGATTTCCTTTTTTCCTCCTACTCTAATTTCGATTCTGTTCATTCTTAAGCCGGTTCATGGTCTCCTCCTGAACTTTCACTGACAATGCTTTGGGTGTGTCCATGCAGCTCTTAAATCCTTCTCCCGAGAAAGAGAAAGAAGAAAAGCATCATTATATGTGGTCTCGAGGGGGGTGGGGGGGGGGCCAGGGGCACAAAGAGGTGAACCAACTGGGCTTGGTTTACAGACTGAGAAGCCAGAGTAATGACCTGTTACCCTCCTAAATCTGTACTGTGTCATGATCCCAGGGCACTCCCAGCCTCAAACCAGTCATTACGCCTGTGAAAGCATGCTGTCTGAGGAGGAAACTGAACCCTCAGAGAGGGGACGGGACCAGAGGCCTGGCTGTTGGCATGGAGCAGTGTGCCTTTCTCCTCCTGTGGGAAGCAACAGACCATCACAGCAACAAGACTCTGGGAATGGTGGCTTCGCAACTGGCTGAGTGGCAGAGAGCCCCAGGCTTTTCCTTCTCTTTTATAAGCGGCAGTTGGGCTACAGCCTCTGAACCATCACATCTCAGATGAATTCTGTTTCCGGGAGTTACCAAACAGACCTTGTGAAGTACCATTAATCACTCAGCCTGCTGAGTTGGCTATTTTTTCACTGTTCAGCCAGAGGAGGTGATGCAGGAGTAGCTAACAGATATGACTCTGAGTATCAGCTGCATTGACTGGTAGTAGATGCCCAGAGTTGTGTGTGTATAGAAGAAATCTAAAGTCATTTGCAGGCTTAAAGGGAAAGTGCACTATGATCGACTAGTAATGTCTGTAATGGACTTGGGAGGGGAGAATGGTAGCATGTGTGTCATGTGTTTGTCATAAGAATAACTTGTGGAGTCATATAAGGTTGGGATACAGTCTCAGCTCTAGTCACTTTCTACCTGAAAGTAGAACCCTGGGCAACTGACTTAATTTTCAAAGCCTCAGTTATGTAACGGGAATTTTATCTCACAGTTACTTTTGTGGAGTGGTAAAGCTCTTGTCAAGGAATCTGGAACATTACAACCTCTCAACAAATGAAAACTACACATACTACCACTGAGGTTTGTGGCACTGTAGAAATATCAGTGGGACCAAGTAAAAAAGCGAGTATGTGTGATTGCTATTTTTTTTTTTTAATTGTACTTCAGGT
>NW_004443937.1:44568524-44602755 GCF_000243295.1 Trichechus manatus latirostris | reverse complement strand
CTATCACCAGCTTTCCTGTCCCCTTCTGCCTTCTGGCCCTTGTCCCTGGACTGCTGTGCCTCGTTAGTCCCATTTGGTTTTATGGGGCTGTCCACTCCCCGGCTTAACGGTGAACCTTGGAAATGACTTCACCACTGAGCTAAAAGGGTGTCTGGGGGCCGTGACTGCTATTTTTAATAACAATTTACTATTGCTAAATTTAGTAGTGATTTTGAAGTTTTTTTGTATCTCTGCCTTTTCTTTTGCAATTGACCAATTCTGCTACTCTAGGAGGCTCTGGCTTGAGTGTCCTGCCATTAATAGAAACTGATGCCAGGCTCCAAACTCCCACCCTGACTTGTATTTTTTTCATTATAAACCCAAAGTACAACATCACAGCTACCTTAACTCTGGGGACCATAATGTGATGCTCCACTTAGTATTTTTTTTTTTTTTTTAGTTGTGTGCTCTTAGACAAATTATTGAAGGGCTCTCTGGCTCAGTTTTCTTGTTTATTAAGAAGACATAATAATGCTTGTTTTACAGGATCATTGTAAGGTCCCATTTAGATCGGCTCTGTGAAAGGGTTACAGAGGCTCTATTACGTTAAGGTATTATTATTATTGTCATAATTATTATTCCGTCCATGCATTAGCTTTCCAGTCTAGCTGGGTGTAGAGGAACAATTGAAGATAAATGTCAAAATGATCTGAAACTAACAACAGTGGTAGGAGTTACCATTTCTGAGGGTCCATTCAGTATGAGGAACTAGACCGACCAGTTGCCATCAAGCCATCAGACTATGGCAACTCCATGTGTGTCACAGCAGAATTGTGCTTCATAGAGTTTTCAATGTCCCGATTTTCAGTAGATCGCCATGTCTTTCTTCTGAGGTGCCTCTGGGTGGATCTGAACTTCCAGCCTTTTGGACAGCAGCTGAGTGCATTAACCGTTTGCATTGCCCAGGGACTCTAGGAACTAGATTCCTTCCCACTTTATCATCCCAAGAACAGGATTGCCAGATAAAATACAGGCTACCCAGTTTAATTTTAATTTCAGGAACAATGAATATGTTTTTAGTTTAAGTACATTCTAAATATTGCATGGGACATAATAAAAAAAAAATCGTTTATCTGGAAATCAAACCTATCTGGGCATCCTATATTTTTACTTATTAAATGTTAAACAATGAATGTTTTTTAGTACAAGTTCATCCCAATATTATATGGGGTATACTTATAATAAGAAATTATCTGCTGTTTATCTGAAAATCAAACTTCATCTATAATCAAACTTAATCTATGTTTTTATTTACTAAACAGTAACTCTAGTCTAAGGAGCCTTTGTGGCACAGTGGTTAAGTGCTTGGCTGCTAACCAAAAGGTCAGCAGTTCGAATCTACCAGCCACTCTGCAGGAGAAAGATGCGGCAGTTTGCTTCCTTAAAGATTCACAGCCTTGGAAACCCTATGGGGCGGTTCTACTCTGTTGTACAGGGTCGTTATGAGTTGAAATCGACTTGATGTCAGATGGGTTTAGTTTTTTGGTTTTACTCTGGGCTTGCTGAGTGGATTAGATTTAATAAATGTAAGCCACTTAGAAGAGTAGCGCTCACAGAGTAAGTGCTCAGTAAGAGCTATCAACTAGAGAGGCCATATGGTGTAGAGGACAAGCAGGAGGGCTATGAATCCAGGCTGCCTAAGCCTAACCCCGGCTGGCCACTTCCAGCCGTGGGCACGACACTTCACCCCTCCAGGCCTCACACTCCTTGTTTGTAAAACAGTGACAAGGGCAGCCCAAGACAGACAAAGTGCTCAAAAAGTGACCGTTAGTGTGTTGTTATTGTTGTACTCATTTAACAGTCTACCGGATCCTAAGATTTGAAAATTATTGCTTGTTGTAGTGAAGTATTCATATCTGCCGTCTAACAGGAAGTTCAGATAGTGAGACAGGCGTTGCCCCATGCCCAGTAACCGAGAAGAGGTAACCAAGACCAGAAAGGTGGCTAACCTGCCTGAGCTGGCACAGGCAGAGATGAGTTCCAATTCCTGCCTAACTCTAAAGGGGAATCTCTCTCCACTTTCTTCATTATTAAAAAAAAAAAAAAAATCCTTCAGCTAGAACTTCCAACATGGTCTGCTTTTGTTTTTCTTAAATGCGGTATCTACACTCAAAGACAATTTGAGTGTTCTGTCTTATAAAAATTCCTCCTGCATTGGATTTGTCTTCCCAGTTTAAGATAATAAAAACAAATAATTCACAAATCCAGGGGAGAGATTAGCAAAACAAACTTCACTGTGATTTCTGAGCTGTAAGCAGACCAAGCAGGCACCGTAATTGCTAGCAAATGTCCTGTAGCCTATATTATCTCACCATGTAAATTATAAAGCAAAGGCCACTTCACCTCTTTGGGAATCACAGGTGTAATTCCTACCACGTTATTGCAGCATTTTAAATTCTCAATTACGTTCCAAATAGTTATTTGACAAAAGTACTCTGTGCATCTCTTTTTGGAGTCTGAAACTATTGCCCGTGTTACAAGTCTCTAGACCACCATTAATATATAATATGCCCATCCTTGAATTTCTTTCCACTTAAAAAAAAAAAAAAACAGCAACAAAAGAGTAAGATGTTTATGGAAAATGTTGGGTTTGGAGACTTTAAAAGGAAAGTGCTTTCAAAGACCAGGCAGGATTCCAAGCTGACCTAAGGCCAACGTCTCTATCAAAGCTTCCACTGATGGTCTCCAGCCCGGTGGTATAGAACTGAGCATGGAAGGAACGGACAATTGGTGGATGTCATGACATCGTCCTTTGCTCTCTGAAATACCTGCCCATGGGGCAGCAGCGGGGTGGGCATGGACAGCAGGAGTTCCTCTTCTCTCTCTCAAAAAGACTTAGACGCTAATCACAGGCAGAAAAATATTTTAACAGACCAGGAAGGAAAAAAGTATCAAAATTTGTAAATTAAGCCTCATTTTCATTTTTTAAAAAAACCGTCCAGAAAGAATGAGAGGGGGAAACAGGACTGGAAAGATAGGTACACAAATGGAAATGATGGTTATCTGTGGATGGTTAGTCAAGATTTTTTCACTTCCAACTGGCAGAATGGCCACTGAAACTATCATTAGTGGTGGTGGGTGGGGTGCATACTGGCCCATATAACTTTCTGGCTCACATATAGAGATTACTAGTTTTAGGCACGACTCAAACCAGGTCCTCAAACTGCCATTGGGGCTCTCTCACCTCCCACCCTTCCTTCCCATCATCCAGAAAGTTGAAACCTGCTTTCTTCTCTGTTCTTCACCATCAGAAGCTTCAAATTAACCACGTGTCCAATGGGTCCCAGAAGCAAAGAGCCTCTATCCATAGCTCCAGCACAAGATCCAGGGGAGACTGGTTGGCGAGGTCTGCCTGGTTGACTGGCCCACACCTGCGGTGGGGTCAGCTCCACACAAACCACACGGATTGAGCAGGGTTACTGTGGTTCTCCAAACAGAGAGATGCAGGCTGATAGAAATTATATGTTTCCTCCTCTGTGATATTCATCTGCTAGACGTCATTTCTGAAATAAATTTTAATTAATTTATATTATCTTACGATAAAAAGTTTTGAATTGTATTTGGAAGATATTGTGATATAGAGGAAAAGGGCCTAGGATATCCTAAGTACCCAGGAGATTTCCTACACTTCTAACAGGCCCCTGTATTAACACTAATCCTCACCATATCCATTTAAGGTAGGCATTGGTGGTTCAGTGGTAGAATTCTTGCCTTCCATGTGGGAGATTCAGGTTCAATTCCCACCCAATGCACCTCATGCGCAGCCACCACTTGTCTGTCCATGGAGGCGTGCATGTCGTTATGATGCTGAACAGGTTTCACTGGAGCTTCTAGACTAAGACAGACTAGAAAGAAAGGCTTGGCAATCTACTTCCAAAAATCAGCCAGTGAAAACCCCATAGATCACAATGGTTCAATCCGCAGCTGATCATGGGGATGGCACAGGACTGGGGAACATTTTGTTCTGTTGTGCGTGGGGTTGCCATGAGTCAGGGACCGACTCAGTGGCAGCTAACAACAATAATACTATTAATATACACCTTTTATAGATGGGAAACTGAGGCAACCTGCCTAAGACACATTATATTAGTGTGAGTGTCAGAGTTAGCCTTCACACCCAAATGGAAGGTCTATCTAGGGGCATTTTGTAAACAAGATCCCAAGAGGACACAGAAGCAGAGGGAACAGCAAAGGCAAAAGGTGAGAGAGAAAGGGTCTTCTGAGAGGGTGTCCAGATACTCAGCCCTCAGAGCTGCCATTGTACCCTGTGGGGCGAGGTGCCATTGTTCCAGCTCTTCATGAGCTGTTTTCCTACCTTGCTTCCTTCCTGTGTCTCTACAATAATGCCTTCTGTCTGACGTTGTGTGTACCTCTTCCTCGCAGCCTGAAAAAGCTGGTCTCATGAGTGTGCCGAGGGAGACGTGTAGTCCTACACATATCCGGTGGTCCGGCTGAATGCCACTTAGCCAGAGACAGCCAAGGAACTCATTCCTTTCTCTTCCCTTTGCTCTCCCGACATGCCCTGTTGGAACATCTCTTTTGACACTGATTTCATTCTTTGGTATTATCAGGAGAGGCCAAGAGTTTCTTTTCCCCTACAAGACAGTGCCTGAGGGCAAGGTCTGTGCTTCATTCATTCTGTAGGAGCAAGGTGCTCAGCACACAACAAAAAAACAGTGGCAGTCAGTTGACTCCAACTCTTGGCGACCCCATGTGTGTCAGAGTAGAAATGTGCTCCATAGGGTTTTCAATGGCTGATTCTTTGGAAGTAGATCACCAGGCCTTTCTTCTGAAGTGCCATGGATAGGCTTGAATCTCCAACCTTTCAGTTAGCAGTCGAGTGTATTAATCATCTGCACCACCTAGGGAACTTCGGCACAAGGTACTCAAAAACCAAACCCATTGCCATAGAGTTGATTCCAAATCATAGCGACCCTACAGGACAGAGTAGAACTGCCCCACAGGGTTTCCAAGGCTATAATTTTTAAGGAAGCAGACTGCCACATCTTTCTCCTGCAGAGCAGCTGGTGAGTTCAAACCGCCAAACTTCTGGTTAGCAGCTAAGCGATTAACCACTGCACCATCAGCATATGGTAGGAACCCAATAACCATTTGCGAAATACAATGGAGGTTTGTCCAAGCTCTCAGACAGTGCTTTGCTGGGTGACAGAACCCTCTGCTGTGACGTCTGTGTCATCAAATTCTGCCTCTTCTCCCTCTTTTCTTCTGACCCTGATCTTGCCAGAGAACAAAGAACAACCTTCTCTTACCATACAAGATTAATTCCGCTCCCAAGACAGACCCTCCAATATCTTTCTCAAGGGCCAGGCAGGAAGACCACTTGTTGCTACAGTGCTGGGAATTCTGCCTCTAGAGTCGCGGAGTGGCCGTCCAGAAGAGCACCACCCTGTGGGATGCCTCGAGGGCTCAGCTGAGGTCACCAGGGAGATCAGATGGTATAGACTCAGAAGGCATCCTTCCAACGAGAACAGGACCCTAGGAACACTGCCTTGTAACATTAAACTATTGCCTTTTGGGACTGGGACACACACAGGGCCTTTTCAGAGAAGGTCAACATTCAGCTTTTAGGCACTGGTTTCAATTTGTGAGGTCACTTGAGATCTTGGAGGGAGATGCTGAGGAACAGAACGAGGCCATTGGGGTGGCTGCCTGGAGATGGGCCTCGATGGGATTCCTTCTGAAGGTTTCTCAGAAGTCTAGAAACAAGGGAGCATGATTAGGTGCTCAGTAAATTTTCTTTGGTGCTTTTTGAGGTGAATTCCTTAGGAACAAGGAATGGAGGATAAAATAAACCTGATTTCTATCCAACAAGTTCTGGCTGCAGACTTTCTCACCAACATTTTCTGATTGCATTCCGCCCTTCACTCACTTTCCATTCCTCAAGTACTCCAATCTTGTTCCCATCTCAGGGAACTTCATTTGCTGTTTCCTTTGCCTGGAATGCTTTTCTCTCTGCTCCATTGCACCAAGGAGGTCTCAGCTCTTATTTTACCACCTCAAAGATGCCCTCGTGGATCACTTATTCTAAAGTACGTAGTTCTCCTAGAGCTGCTCTCTAGCCCATTCTCCTTCCTAATGTCTTCATAGCCCTTACCACCATGTCCAGTCATTTTCTTTAGTAGTTTGTTGACACTGTACTGTCAACTTCACCAGAATGAAAGTTCCATTAGACTGGCAGCATTTCTCTTCTTCTTCTCTGTCTCTATGTCTCCCTCTCTCTCGTCTATCTGTTTAGCTCTCTACCTCTCTATGTCTAGGTCTATATCTGTCTCTATGTCCATGTCTATCTCTATGTCCATGTCTGTCTCCATCTTGATCTCTGTCTCTATCTCTATGTCTATGTCCATGTCTATCTCCATGTCTATCTCTACGTCCATCTCTACCTCTACCTCTATCTCTATCTAACAGTCTAGCCTGTTGTGGACCTGTCATCATCACCCACGGGACTCACTTGGTATGCCATCCTCTCTGCCCTTGGCTGTGGGAAAAGTGAGTTTTCTCTTTCCCGGAAAGACCAGATCAGAACCTGACTCTAAGTTTTGATCCCTCGAAGGTTCTTTGATGTAGCATCCCACAAGTTATGATTTTCCAAAGCTATTTCTGCTGAGCCTTGTGATTTATATGTTTGGTATTTTGTGGCATTTACAGGAATTCCCTTTGGAGTTTTACCAGCTATAGCATAGTTTGGCTTTGTGTATCCAGATAAATTATAGCTTCTTGAAATTCATGGAACTGCTCAGAACTCTTTGGTGTTCTGTTTTCCAATTTTTTTTTCCTCAAAGGCTACTTCCACTAGGTTTTAATAGGTTTCCTGTGTGAAAAATAAAAAGGTGGGAGGCCTGTGCAGCAGACATTGTTATGTCCTATCCACATCCCCTCAGCACTCACAGTCGGGTGCACACAGACTCAAGGGCTCTTGGTGCAAGCACCTGTGACTCTTTGCCTGAAATCTCTCTTTGGGTGTCATGCAGGGCAGGCTGGAACAGCCAGGGAATTAGTTAGTGCCCTTGGAAGTAGCCTTCAATTTTTAACTGATGAAAGTTGTTGGATAAATACCCAGCTTCCTCACTCCTCAGATGGGACGTCTCTGAAACATGTTCTTCCCAGAAGTCCCCAGCAAGATTGAGTCCCAGTTGCCCACAGAGGTAGATCTGCTCATTAACGTACCCAGTGTTGGCTCCTTTATGTTTCCAGTCTCACTTCCTGCCTCCCCTACTGGTGTCTTCTGTAAATTCACCACCCAAAGAAAACTGCTTGCACTTAAATCCTTATCTCAGGATCTGCTTCTGGGGCAATCTAATCTAAGATAGCATTCTATGGTTAAACATGGCCAAATAGTTTAGGAACTGAACAAAGCTAAATAGATTTTTTTTTCTTTTCCCCCTTTTTCCCTGGAAGACCTCTTGGCTTCTCTGATGTGCTAATGTGCATTGTAAATTTCCAAGACAGAGTTTGCTGAGGCATATTCCCCTTATTTATTTGGCCGTGGAGATTGAGGCAGTGGTGCCCTTTTTCACAAGGAAGCGTGCAGAAGTAGAGGCACATTTTTCAGAAATCATTTATTCCACTCCTCCACCCAGGCTCCTCGTGTTAGGAGACACTCTATGGCCAAGACTTGGCATGTTAAATTTTTTATTTGGTGAAAATTTTAAGAGTTTGAAACTTCATGTTGTCAAAGAAGTGGTCTGAATAAGCAGCACTCCCTCCACAGCCACTTACACGCTCGCTTGGCAAGAATGACGTGCACAGATTCAAGCTCTGCCCTAGAAGGAACATGGAGGGGATGAGGCTTCCAAAGTCCTTCCTTCCCAAGGTTACTCACCCAAAGTCCTGAAATTTAATAGAGCAATTTCATTCATCTCTTGTTATTCCTCTTTGTCCGCTGAGAGCCACAGGATTAGAAATGAGCTCACAGAAACCGACTAGAGTGAGGGTTAAGGAACTGAGCTGATGCATCACTAATGAGTCAGCCATTCACCCTGTTCTGTGGGGATACAGACATGAGGGCATCGCGGAGCCTCTGTCTATCAGAGGAAATGAATATTGAAGTCATAGTTAGAAAAGTAGTGAATCCCAATTCTGAAAGTGCCTCTAAGGGACAAGCATATGTTGCCAAGAGAGTGTATAACGAGTGGTACCAGGAAGGCTTCCTGAAGCAACATCTCAGGGGAGACAGGAAGGGTGAAGAGGAGGGGCTGAGTGTTGGAGGCAGTGCTAAGGCCCAGGGTGGGAAAGAGCCATGCTTTAGAGAAATGACCAGTAACTAGACCTCCAACAGCTACAGGGAATAGGTGAGAACTCAGTCAGGGAAGGTGGGCAAAGCCCAGATCATGTTCACAAACTCATTGTGTGCTTAAGTAACAAACATTCCTCAGCCTCCATATCCTCATGTACAAAATAGTACCGGCTGTATGGGGTTGTAAGGATTAAGTGAAATTAATACATGTAAGGTCTTTAGCAAAGTGCCTTCTGCATAGTAGGTACTCAATGCATGCTATTACATTGCTAATTTATGTATTGTTCCTGATAATACAGCTGGTTAACTGGAGAAAGAGAATTCAAACGCAGGTCTTTCTGACTTGATCCTACCCTATTAACCTCCAAGATGTATTGCCTAGTTTGATTGTATAAGTTTTTCTCAAAGACGATTCCAGGGAATATTAGGTAGCCCTTAAAAAGCAAGTTTTTAAAAATATTTAGGAATTAAGTATATGGGAAAAAATGGTCACAGATTTTTAAACAAGCACATGCATTCTCCAAAATTTTATATACTGTTATTCCAATTTTATTCTTAAAAACATTTATATAGAATAAGACTAGATAATAAAAAATAAAAATAGTAGCAACATTATTATTAGATAATGAATCAATGGGTGATTTTCAAAAAAAAAAAAAAAACTATAATAAAGCTTTTGTAATTGTTTCCTTAAAAGGTGAAAAAAGCTGCTGAAGTTTTAAGTTTTCTTCCTGGCCCAGTTTGTAGGAGTTACTCATTTCCTTATTTCAGAAAAAAAAAAAAAAAATCATATACATAGGACCAACCTTCTACCAGGAATTGACTTAAAAGATTATGAATCAAACTTGGGAAAGAGTTAAGACTAGCTGAGTCTACATCCGGGTCCATTTTAAAGAGGAAAAGGATACCCTTCTGCTCTCAGGGAAATCAATGCAAACGTACGGGAGTGGTCCACTTCCAGTCCTGGCAAGCGGGCCAAAGCTCAGAGCATCTGTGGATCAATTGGCTGGCACAAGAAAGAGCAGCTGGGTTAGCTTCCTTGCCTTTCTCAATGGCTCAGCTCAAATGCTTAAGGCATTTTCCAGAGTGTGTGGGACCTGGGTCTGGACTTGGATAACACCTTGGAATTATTAAAGAAATCATACACACACCTTGTTTTTTGTCCAGGGAGAATGCAGGAGCACCAAGCCCCATTTCCCCTTTGCCAGGTGTTAGCCACAAACATGCCACCTGCAGGCTGTGGGGTAGACGCAAAAAAAGCATTCCTTGGGCTTCTCGAGGGACAAAATAGCACATGATCCCTTAAGGATTTGAAGTCCATTTTCAAACATCTACCCCTTCTTCTTCCCCACACATATATCATCAGATCAAAATGTGTCCCAGAGATAAAAATTCAGAAAACTGAAAAGATGTTTGGCAAAGAAATTTCAGCGGTATTGAGTCAGAATGTCAATGTCGCACATGCAGCTTTAATTCAGATTAAGATCCTCCAGCTAAAAGAAAATAGTGTGGTCTTGCCAGAACACCCCTACCAAAAAAAAAAAAAAAAATTAGCTACAGTTTCCCAACCTTTGTTCCCCAACAAGTATCTTTGGCAGCATCCTAAAGAGTATTTAAATGGACCGTCATTTATTAAGTGCCTACTATGTATCATATACTGCAAAGTTTGGCCTCAGAGAGGAGAAACCTAATTTTTCTAGCAAGCAGGCTCTTGGCAAACATTTCTGAGGTAAATCAGGATTTATTTGAAGCTTAACACAAAGGATGTGGTCTCCAGATGGTACTTGTATGAGTGAAAACTTCAGTAAAACAGAGCTGACCTCAGAGTGTAAGGAGCACGTTTTTGCAGATTATTAGACCATCCGTCACTTGAGGACACTTGAATAATGTCTTTCATAGGAAATTGGCAAAGTTATGTGCCTCTTTTTGAAGGTCTCAGTTCTGAAAGAATATGCTCATGAGGCATTCATTGACTTCAGAGGGTGGACCCTCAGGGTATGTAAAAGGTGTGCTGAAACCCTCAAAAACTCATGATCCCCCTTCAACAACCAGGATCAATCACTGCATTAAAATAATAAATAAAGAGAAGAATATTTCCATGTGTTGGCGTAGAAAGCATATGTACAATGGTAGCCTCAACGCCGGAAACCCCAGTGTTCCAGGGAAAATCCACTGGAGTTCTGTTTTGGAAGGTCCCAAAACATATTGAGAGGGGGGTAAAACGTGCAGAGAACTTTGAAATCAACAGTCACGTCCCTGAAATGCCTGGATTTAAACTGGAAAGCATATATTCCTTCCCTTCTCTCTGTCTGATTCTTTTTCACCATTCAAGATTCTCTTAGGTAAAACTGAATGTCCTTCCTTATTCACCCATGGTATCACCTGCTTCTCTCCATGACAGCTCCAGTGTCATCATGTAGATGCCTCCCCCACTAGACTGTGAGGACTCTGGTGTCGGGGAATGTCTTATTCGTCTTTGTGCCCATAACACCTACCACCTACCTAGCACAGTGGCCGGCACGGAGTAGGCCCTGCAACAGTTCCCATGGAAAGGAATTGGAAAGGCAGAGAGACTCCCAGGACCTGGATCCATTCCTCATCTGTCAGTTCAGACTGCTTTCAGAAGTCTTCCTTCGTTTCTTCTCTCTCTTTTAAAACAGTTTCATGAACACCTGCCTTGTAGACCCGAAGAGGAGCAATGAGAGATACTTGATGTTTACCTGGGAAAGTTTTGGAATAAATTCAGCGATCATGTGGCAAAGTTCTGGAAAGCCAACAGTGGACAGTAGTACAGTGAGATGAGAAAGAACTGGCTTTCTGCCGAAAGAAAACACCTTAGAAGTGTGGGTCTGGGGGTTGGAATACCTGGGGCAGGTCTCAGTTTAGCAGCCCTGTGGCCTTGTACAAATTATTTAAGCTCCCTGAATCTCCAAATTACTCTTTATAAACTGGGGTAATGTACTGTCTCATGGGATTACTGTCTTTTTCTTACTATGCTGCAGATAAAACACTTGCCAATTAAACAGTTTCTACAAGCACAATTCAGTGACATTGTTTACACTCCTCATGCTGTTCAACCCTTATCCCCATCTTTTTTCTGATTATTCTACCACAATTAATGTATACTCAATGCCTTCCAAGCAAACACTCCCCATGTCCCCCTCCCTCCCACCCGTCATGACCACTGATAAGCTTTGGTTTCTATCTATTTGCTTATTTCATATAAGTGAGGTCATATAGAATTTATATACTTTCGTGACTGACTTATTCAACTCAGCATAATGTTTTCAAGGTTCATGGAGATTATTCTGTTGATTGTTGTTGTTAGGTGCTGTGGAGTAGATGCTGACTCCTAGTGACCCTACGTACCACAGAACTAAACACAGTCCATTCCTGCGAATCCTCGCAATCATTGCTATGTTTGAACTCATTGTTGCAGCCACCGATTCAACAAATTAATGCACCTGAACTGCTTACCTCAGTACGTGGCACAGAGTAAGCTCTCAAATGTTAACCATTCTAATTATTAGCCAATAGTATATGTTTAGCATTTGGAAGACAAATAGGTTTAAACTAAACTTATTTAATTACATTCAATTCAGCAAAACTTTGACAGGGTACCCCACTGCATTATATGGTAGACTGTGTGCAAGGTATTTAATTTAGGATGAATGGCTCTGCCAGTGAAGTCTCATAGTATAACAGGAAAAACTGAAAGGGAGGTAAAGAATTAAAATACTGTGTGATATGTGCTATTAATAAAGTCATAAACAAGGTTCTGTGACAGCGATGTTTGATAGATTTTAAATGTTAAAACTGATTGAGACTATCTGCCTTGGAAGGCTGTTTGCAGAGAATTCTGAGGCTAAGTCCAAGTTCATTAGAAAAGAGTGCTGTGATCCATTAGTAAATGTTTTCCAGGGAGGGAAGTTTAAAGTGAGGAAATTTGTGGTTGAAATGTGCCGTACATTAATCATGAGAATTTTTCCTATTGAGAAAATGGTAAAAGGGAAGACTTTCAAGAAAAACGGACATTTGCATTCTACAGCATTCTATATTCTTGAACTGAGTTAAGGAGTAATATAAAAAGAGCAGACAGTCATTGCTTTGTGCAAGTGATTAAGCATTTCTAAGCTTCACTGGCCACGCAGGTAAAATGGAGGTAATTACACACCCTTATGGTGTGGATTAAGTGTGAAAACGCATAGCAAAGAGCCCAGCCTTCAGTAGGTGCTTAGCAAATGATAATAATTATTGTGATGGTGATTACAGACTTCCTCAGCTACCTGGGTCCAATGGCATCTCGGCTTTGCTTTCTGCACACTCGACCCCACGTCCAAGTGCAGTAAAATGGGTAAGTATTTTTATCTCATTAAAACCACAAACCAATGAATGAAACAGCAGGAGAGACACAGTGTTTCGCAACACAAATAATCTTCATTCCCAGTGATGCCCTTTTTAAGTACATCTTGTCTCTTTAGCAGGTAAACTCTGTGAGAACGGGGATGATGTCTCACATGGCTTCTGCAGATCCTTGAACACACATTGTGAGTGCTTAGTAATGGATAATGATAAATATAACCCCCCAAAATAGGATGAGTATTGAAATGGTTTCATTCAGGGAATAGGAGTTGTAATCACATGAAAATTCAAAGATTTGACCCCAAAAGATTCCTTATAAAGGTTTCTCTTGCATGTAATCAATCTTCTTAAACATTGTAGTTAACAGAACACACTCTTAAATTTGGCACAAATATCAACCACTGAGAAAGAATTCATTATATATGCCAATACAAATGAGCCTCATTTTACACTGTAGCTGTAACATAATAGTATAAACCAAAGAAACAAAAAACAAGCCCTTTGCCGTGGAGTTGATTCTGACTCATAGCAACCCTATAGGACAGAGTAGAACTGCCCCATAGGGTTTCCAAGGAGCAGATGGTGGATTTAAACTGCCGACCTTTTGGTTAGCAGCCAAGCTCTTAACCACTGCTCCACCAGGGCTCCAATATATAGTATACCAACTGCCATCGAGTCGATTCCAACTCATAGTGACCCCATAGGGTTTCTGAGGCTGTAAATAATCTCTATGGAAGCAGACTGCCACATCTTTCTCCCTCAGGGTGGCTGGTGGTTTCAAACAGCCAGACTTTCAATTAGCAGTCAAGCACTTTAACACTGGGCCACCAGGGCTTCTTAATAGTTAATATTAATTGGGAGCTTATTATGTGCTTGACTCTCTGCTAGGAACGTTATCTCCATTATCTCATGCACACTTGCCAAAAACCCTTTGATATAGGTACTGTTGTCTTTCAAAACTTACAGATGACAACGCTGGGGTTTAAAGGGCCAGGTTTACTGTCAAGGATTTGTAGCTAGGAGTTTCTGACTCCAAAGCCCATGTGCTTTACTCCTTGCACCGAGGATCTCCAGTCCCCCAAAATGTGTGTAAATTTAATGTTTATAAATGGAGGCATTTTAAAGTTTATTGATTTAGTAACTCAATAATTTTCTTTTTATAGATCCCACTATATCTGTTCTGTAAATTCAGACTTTTATGTATAAGATTTGGTTATATCAGAGCACACCTAGGATTACTCACAAATTATGAATATGAGGATTTCCAGCAAAATGATGACCCATTATGGACACTTAATAAATTATGACTGTGTGAATGAATAATAGATTGAATAAAAACATTTTGTACGGTACATATTACTATGCAAAGATCCACATTATCATTTCCAATAACTCTGTTGTTGTCTAATGTTCTTAACTATGAAATTATTTCATAACTTTTTCAGGAATTTAGCTCATCTTTATCAGTATGTTATCAGCACTGGGTATTTGTGCACATACTGTATCGAAAGTAATGACTGGCCCTCTAATCATTTTTTAGAGGCGTGGATCACTTCCTTTCTTGCTTTGTAGACAGTACTTTGGGAAATTAGTTGACCCGTATAAATGGATATAGTTCTTCTCGGCAATACACCCTTAATGACTTAATTTCAAAATCTATTGTCTACCATAAAAGGAAGGGTGGAGCTATTGTGAGTGAAGTAGAGCTTCCAAATATGTAAACGCACAGCTGCCTTATCAAGTTGGATGCCCACAAAAATGCAGTCTGAAAACATGAAGGCAATATACATTGCTTAATTAAACACGTATGTGACAGAGTCTGTAATATGGCTTTATAGTTGTTTAAACTTTTTATGACCAAAAAAAAAAAAAAAAAAAACCAAAACCTAGCCAGTACTAGTAGTTCCTTCTGACTCAAGGACAAGGGTTAAAATCCCTTTGTGTCTGTTCTCAATGGGAAAGCAGTTCTGTTCCATTCTAAGTATGTGACTATGAGTATAATGGATTCTTGGCACGATCTAGCATCATGGTATTATAATTAACCCAGTCTAACACAGTGGCTGCAACAATGAGCTTGAGCATAATAACCATTTTTGAGGATGGCACAGGACCAGGCAGTATTTTGTTCTGTTGTACGTAGGGTCGCTATGAGTTGGAACCAACTCGAAAGCACCTAAGAACAACAGCAACAAAGTTTCTACGCATGCCACTCGTGGGTGATCAAATGTCAGAGATGTTGAATGCAATAGAACACACTGAAAAAATGTTTCCTGAGGCTTCCGGTTCTGATTAAGAAGGAGTAAACACACTCGACCCTGTTTCTCCCACCAAGACAACGAAAAACACTGGACAGAATGCACGGAGCTGCTGTCTACTCTGAAAAGTAAGTGGTGGCAGGTGGATTGGGAACAGAAACCAGAAGCCAGCGTACAACTGACAGGGCGATATGTTTTCCGGCATTTTCTCTCCCATGTGCCCTAGCCTGGGAATACAGTGGTTAAAGTTCTTGGCTGTTAACTGAAAAGTCAGTGGTTCGAACCCACCAGCTGCTCTGCCAAATAAAAGGCCTGGAAATCTGCTTCTGTAAAGAATCACATCCTTGGAAGCCTATGGGGCACTTCTACTCTGTCCTATAGGGTCACTATGGGTTGGAAACGACTTGACAGCCACGGTTTTTGTTTTGGTGTTTTGGGGTCCTAGCCTGGACTCAAAGGCAACAGGAATCCTGACACAGTATATGAGGCAGAGATAGGAAGAACCCCAAGAAGCGCCACCTCTTTCTTGTCTGAGGAGTGGGAAGGGGGCCCCTACAGGACAGAGAGGGTGGGGGCAGCCCCGGTTATTTTTTCTTTTGTATTTTCTTCCTCTCCCATTCCAGGTCCAGGCAAGTCCCGGTCTCTAAGCTGCAATCCCGGGCAGTGGTAACAGCAGCAGAGTTTTGGGCAGGCACCTAAAACTCAAGGGAGGAAAAATCTTTCCCTGACAGAGGACCTGTGTGTGGCCAGAGAGCGTGGAGGAATTCCTGTGACTCTCCCCTCTCTATCCTCCTACCTGTTGGCCCTGAAGGCAGACCCAGCTGTGGGCATTGCACGGTAGTGGAGGGAGACTAGGGTTCTGACTTTCTAGTAAGAGGACCAGGAAGGGACCCCTAAGCCAGAGTGTTCAGTAGAAATATATTTTATTTAGTCCAATATACCAAAATATTATTATTTCAACATGTGATCAATATGAAAGCAATACTGATGAAACGGTTTGCATCTTTTTTTCTCCCCTGTAAAAAGTCATCAATATCCACAAGTCCACATGTAGCTACAGCTAGCTATGTGGACTAGCCACATTTTGAGCATACAAAACGTGGTTAGTCCAAATTGAGATGTGCTATAAGTGTAAAATACACACCAGATTTCAAATTAATTTTACCTGTTTGTTTTAGGGGCCACTAGAAACTGTAATATTATGTATCTGACTCACATTATCTGTATTTTCATTGGACAACGCTGCTATGGACCATCAATGTTCACTGTAAGACCTCAGAGACAGGAAGCTGGATGCCGGGACAGTGCCAGGTGCACAGACTTTGAGAGCTGGCTGGAGTTGGAACAGGTAGAGGCCCAAAGGTGTGCTCGTCCAATGGAGCAGGGAGGGTCATGGCTCGTGGGGGTGGGGGGACAGCCACTGAGGAGAGGGTAAGACAGATGCCAAAGGCCTCCAGATAGGCTCTACCTGAACTTGCTTCCTGAAAGCTTCTGAAGCAGGCTGGAGTTTTCTGAGCCTGGATGGTCTCCCAAGGGCAGGTGGCTGATCCAAGAGGCATCCCTTTACAAAGAAGCAGGCCCAGGAACACCCTGAGGAGCAGGATCTGAAGTGCTAATAGGTGACCCCAGCTAAGTAGTGCTTGCCTATTAGCACAACACAGAGGCTCCAAGGATAAAATCTCTCACTATCCCAGGAGCAGTCAGGACCCAACTTACCCCATTTTCTCACTAGGAAACTATGTCCTTTTGGCTTGATGGAGGAAAGATTGTTTTTGGCGGCTGCCCTTTTTTTCCCCTCAATTATGCCGAATTGAGTGCTTATAAACAATAACTCTGGTTCATATTTATTAAAGGTTTATCATACGCCTGACGGAACATCCACTGTCTCACTGAGTCCTCTTGACAACCCTATTCTGCAGATATTATTATTAGTCCCATTTTACAGTGAGGAAAGAGAAGCCCAGAGAAGTAAAGAAATATTCCAAGGCAAACAACTAGTGAGTAGTAGAGCCAAAGTTGGCATCCAGGGCGGTCTGCCTCTTATCAAGCCCCCTGCTGTAATTTTGCACATTAGCGAGGATAGACTGAACTCAGGAAAGGGTTGGTCTCTCAGCTACTCTGGTCTGGATAGCCAGTCTAAGCTTAAGCAGCCAGGCAGAAACAACATCAATTCCTTGTCTAGCTTGCTGGAATTAAGCACCTGCCTTTAGTGATTGCCTGATTCTCTGAGCACTTTGTGAAGCTGAGCCTGGCCAAGACATCTGTGCCATTCCCCCTTCTTTGGGTGGATGAGTCTTGTTCTGTTACTCAGGAAGCTTCTTCAGCACAGGGCAAAGGTCTGATCACGCTGCGCCTTTGTTCAGGGGCCCTCGGTGGCTTCATTAAAGGCTGTGTGCTGCTCGACCGTTCTCTGTGATCCTGCCCAGCCTCGAAGGCTTTTGGAGTCAGGAAGAGCCCCCATCCTTCTCAGCAGCCCCTAGGCTTTGCACAGTGCATGGCACAGTGTCTACTCGGCCAACATGGATTTGTATGAACAGGTGCTAATTTTCCTTCCCACCTACCCCTACTCCCACCACCACAACTGTATACTAGACTGTCCCAGCATCTTCAGTCACGTCTTCTGGATGTGAAGTAATGAAGGAGACTAGGAGGGTAGGGTAGGAAGGACATACCAAGAGTGAATGTATCTAGAGAAGCAGGAGAGGGCTCATGGATACATGGTGAGTGACAGCCTGGATAGTAAGAGCTAAGGAAATGAAGGTGTGGGAGCAGCCTCTGTAGGGTGAGGCTGTTCCAGGAAGGCTTCCTGGAAGGACTGGCATGTGAATTCGCTAACCCCGATGCTTTTCGACTCTGGGTCGCGACCCAAGGATCAGGAACTCACTTTAGTGAGTCATGACCACAATTAAAAAAAAAGAAAAAGGAACAAGATAGAATCCAATAGAGTGGAAAATATCACTGCGTATTGCTGGCTTACCACATAAAATGTCTTTCTGAGAGTTGTGATCCAAAAATGTTTGAACCACATTGTCCTATCCTTTGGCTTCTAAGAGTTTGCTCTACTCTTGTGATTCTAAATCCATCAGCCCCTGGTGAAGATCATCTTCTGTTCTGCCCCGAGTGGAGACACGGTATTGCGTCCGTATCTTCAAATAAGTTGCCACTCATCTTTCTCTTGTGTCTGTTTCTACTGGAGACTATTCCACTCGTGAAGAAAAGTGTTGGCATATATGTAGACCAGGCCCAGTGCTGTTGTTGTTATTAGGTGCCATTGAGTTGGTTCTGACTCACAGCAACCCCATGGACAACAGAACAAAACACCACCCAGTCCTGTGCCATCATAATCATTGTTATGCTTGATCTCAGTGTTGCAGCCACTGTATCAATCCATCTCGTTCAGGTCTTCCTCTTTTTCGCTGACCCTCTGGTTTACCAAGCATGATGTCCTTCTCCAGGGACTGAGCCCTCCTGATAGCATGTCCAAAGTATGTGAGAGGTAGTCTCACCATCCTTGCTTCTAAGAAGCATTCTGGTTATATACATAATCAACATTTATCCTCACCTCATCTCCTTCTAGCCTCATATTAACCCTACAAGGGAGGGCTCATCATTTTTATTCTACTGATGAGAAAGCTGAGGGTCAGGCTGGAGGTTAATCTTGCTAGGAAGTGGGATTTGAACTCACTTTCTACTGACTCTAGCTCTAGTGTAAGACTCCCTATGCTAGTGCAAATCAGCTCTTAAGCTAAGTTTGTACTGGGGCGGTATAGATTTGTAAATGTTATCACGTCATCTGATAAGACGTTCCATTTCCTATCTTCAGACGCTTATAAATTCTCATGTGATTTCTTTAGAGAACGGAGCTGTGCATTCCTAGTTGCAGATCTACGCCACTGGGATCTCTCCTCGGATCCACTCTCGAGTCCATCATCCACTTCTCTTTCTCTTCATTAGCCACCACGCTAGTTCAACCACCGTCATCTCTTGCCAGGCCACTTGTAATAGCCTCCTGCTCATCTCTTCTGATTTTCTTAAAAAGCAAATTTCATCAGTCCACTGCTTCTAACATTTCAGTGGCTTCTCTTTCCTCTTACAATAGAGTCCATATTTGTTAGGTTGGCTGTGTGTTGCCATGGTCTCACCTCCCTCTTCTCTTCAGCCTTATTTTGCACCACGCTTTTCACTCTATTATCAAGCAGGCCTTCTTTCAGCTCCTCAAACATGCCACAGGGCCTTTGCATATGCTCTTCTTTCTGCCCACGTCACTCCCCAAACCTATCTCCTGTTGCTTTGATCTAGATAATCCTGTCCATTTATCAGATCTCCACTGACTTTTATTAGCTCCCAGTGGAAGATTTCCCTGTCCACCTTGTAGATAAATAAAACATTACATGATCTCAGAGTATCCTTCACTGTAATTTTACATTTATCTATGTGATTCTTTGGTTGATGTCTATCTTTCTAACTGGACTATGAGCTCCACAAGCACAAGAATTGTGTGTGTCTGTCATTTGTCTGTCATTGTTCGTCTGTCATGTGTCTGTCACAGCCTAGAACAGTGTCTGGCACATACATTAGAGATGAGGACATTCAAAATCAACTTACTTGACCTTTTTAGAAGAAGTGTGATAAAAGCTCCAGGTGCTCAGTTTTGGCCATAAACCTCAAGTCAGAAAGAGGTAAACAAGGGCGAATCCCTGAGGGATTAAAGCATAAGCTGTAGGAGAACGAAAAGCCTTCTGAGTATAAATGTTGATGTCTCAGAGCCCTGGTATTTATGGTTTCTCCTTTATTTGGTTTGGACACAAGACATTCTTCCATCTCCTTTGGGTACTATCGTTTCCTTGTTTAGGAGTTTAATTAAAATCTATGCCTAACAGGCTACAAACAGCTGTGGGGAGGGGGTGTCTGGTTTATGGCACGGAGGGAGATGTTAACTGCGCACAGCTTAGTGTAGCCCCAGGATTTACTGTGTATAACTCCAAGATGGATTTGCACAGGGCTCTGTTAGCCTAGTCCTGACTTTTAAGCTGTTTCCCTGGCTATGTATTTCCCAAAGGACCTAGGCATAGAATGTAGGAAATACCAGAGATAAAACTTCTCCATTAGCAGAGACATCTTTCCCAGGCAAGCCTCTTACCCAGGGGTGGATTATCCATAGGCGAGGTAAGCACGGTAAGCACTCTTTTACCTTGCTTACCAGATCATTTGTAGCAAACAAATTCACATGGGTTTCAGAACATCAAAGAAATTTATGTGAAATTGTTCACTAAGATTGCAAGTAAGCACAAGTCAGCCTGTGCTTACCTTGCTTACTGGGTTGTCTGCCTCTGTCAGGGATTGCAAATTTGAAAAGAGGCTTTGATTCTGTAGGAAGGTGCTGTGGGGTTGGGAGAAAGACAGATGCCAGACATACCTAGAAGCAGAATCTTTGATGTGGTGAAAAAATGTGAAATTGTTAACTACAGATAATCTGGTAAGCAAGCAAGATAAGTACCGTGCTGACCTTGCCTGTTGAATAATCCACCCCTGCTCTCATCCCAGTGACCACTGGGATATGCTGAGGAGATAGTATTAATAATAATAATAAAAATCACAGATGCAGTATTTATTGAGCTTTTTTATGTATTGTCTGCTTTGCATGCATTATCTTATTTAATATTCACAGCCTCTCTGGAAGGGACTCCATTTTACTGAGAAGTAAATCAAAACTTCGATAAGTCAGGCTCTTTACCCAAGACCACACATGAAGCAGCAGGTGGTAAAGGGATTTGAAACTAGGCTGATGGTTTTCCACTCCCATTGCTCTTGACCACTGTTTTATCTGCCCTCTTTCAGTATTTCATCACTGCTCTAATCAATCTTTTTATTTTTAAGCCTTTCCTTATGACAGACACTGGAAGATAAGTTATAGATGCTCCCTTCCCTGGAGAGGTTCATGGCCCAGTGAGGGACGCATCAACATCATCCCTTCATTGCTGATGTTGACTGTGAATCAGGCTCTGAGCTAAGCCTTGTACCTGTGATATTTTATGTGAAACCTCAGAATTATCCCCCAGTAGGTGCTATTATCATACCCTTTTTACAGATAAGAAAATGGAGGCATAACATAAAATAACTTGCCCAAGGGCCCACAATCATGAAGTGACTGCCTGGGATATGGCCTCAGGTTTATCTGACTTCATCAGATGTTCGTGCTTTACACCACCACACTAAACTACAGCAATGTGGAGAATGCACAGAGGTACCTCCAACGCTACAGGACTGCAGGGCAGGACATGCTTAACTCTATCAGGACAGGCCACAGAAGGCTTCTTGAGGAATTCTAGAACCAGGGAAAAGAAGACATAGGTTTTGAATTGTGGTTAACTTTGCCCTCTGCCTTCCAACTGTGGACTAAATATAACCCACAGCTAGGTCTAAGAGGGAGTAGAAGGCTAGAAGGAAATAAAGCCAATGGGCAGAGATTCCTAAAAGGCAGATATGTATTCAACATGTAGAACTTTCTGATAATTAGCATAGACTATAGCGACCCTATAGGATAGAGTGGAACTGCCTCATAGGGTTTCCAAGGAGAGGCTGGTGGATTTGAACTGCTGACCCTTTGGTAGCAGCCAAACTCTTAACCACTTCACCACCAGAGTAGAATGAGTTATTTTGGGAATTAGTGAGTTCCTCACCATTGGAGGTATGATGAAAGAGGCTGAATGACCATGCCGGGAACACTTAAGGAGAGATTCAGGCAGTGCATTGGAAGTCTGAGGAGTCCCCAATTTAGCTAGGCATAAGAATCACTGGATGATTTGGTTATGTACCAGTTTCCGGACCTTCCCCCCAGGCATTCTGGTTCAGTGCATCTGGACAGGATCTGCATTTTAAACAAGCTCACCAGGTAATTCTGAAGGGTCTGGTCATGGTGAAGTCACATAGCCACAAGTAAGCGAAATGACCTTTTAATTCCTTCCCAACATTGAGGTTCCATAAGCCAGTGTTTCCTAGAGTATATTCAATAGAACACTTGTCCTATAATAGCAGTCAACAAACTTTTCATGTAAAAAGACAGTAAATATGTTAGGCTTCGTAGACTATCTGGTCTCTGTCACAACTATTCAACTCTACCACTGTCATGTGAAAGCAACCATAGATGATATGTAAATGAATGGATGTGGCTGTGTTCCAATAAAACTTTAATTACAAAAACAGCAGTGTTGCAGATTTGGCCCACAGCCTGTAGTTTGCTGACCCCTGGTCTACAAGATGCTCTGCAAAAGCTGATGCTACGTGAAAACAAGTTTTTGAAAAGCTACAAAACTTCATGAATAATCATGGTGCATATCAGCATCTTAAAGGCTCTGAGAAGACTTGAAGAGACCTGTTTAAATAGGAGCAACTCAGAATCTCTTAACTTTATTTAACCATAGAACCCTTTCATCAGAAAACATAGACATTTCCTTAGAACTGGTGTTCCAGAGAACACACTTTGGGTACTACTAATCCAGGTCTTAAAAGTGGAAAGCATATGTAACTATTTGCACAGACTGTCTTCTAAGAGGTTAGGAAGGAAACTTCCCTAAAATACCTGCCTTTCCCAGGTCACAGTGTCTAAACTTAACCTATTAGAGATAGTTCTCAGTGTATTGTATCCAGAGTAACAGGAAAACACCCCAGATGTAAGTGAGCTAGTCAAGTTCCTTCCTCAGAGGTGGTTTTGAATGCAAGTGATGGGACCGAGGACATAGAGTTATTTGGAAGGGGACAAAGAATAGACATCTTGGAAAGGAGAAAAGAGCAGAAAGAGGAATAAACAATAAGATTTCTTAAGCACTTGCTGTATGCCAATCACTGTACAAAGGCCTTTGTCTAGATTCTTGGTTCTCAACCAGCGGCAATTTTGCCTCCCAGGAAACCTTGGGCCACGTCTGAGACGTTCCTGATTGTCATGACTAGGGGATGGCATTGCTTCGGCACCTAGTGGCTAGAGGCCAAGAATGCTAGTAAACCTCCTACAATGCACAGAATGTCAATAGTACCACGATTTTGAGAAACTCTAATTTAGACTGTTTTATTTCTTCCACATAACAAAACCTGTGTGGTAGGAAGTATTTGTACTTTTAAGAAACAAGCAAACCAAGGAAAGAGAAATTTAAGTGTATTTACCCTCAGCGTCCTCACAGTTAGTGAGTGTGAAGATTTGAATCAAACACAGCTAAGGTCGCACTCTTAAATGTTCACATTCAACTATTTTTGGCAAAGACAAATTTCACTTCCTTGGCCATTTATGGAGCCCTGGTGGTGCAGTGGTGAAGAACGCAGCTGCTAACCAAAAGGTCGGCAGTTCGAATCCACCAGCCGCTCCTTGGAAACCCTTTGGGGCAGTTCTACTCTGTCCTGTAGTGTTGCTATGAGTCAGAATCGACTCAATGGCAATGCGTTTGGGTTTTTTGTTTGTTGGTTGGTTTTTGGCCATTTATACCTCATAACTCCACGAGGATCTCCCCAGAGTCCCTTCACATCAGCATCCCCTCCTGCTACCCCATCTCCTCTCAATTGCTGCTCCTAATACCTTAGGTACCTAGCATCCGACTTTATTCATACCCCAAAAATACATCTCTGATGGCCACCAAACCGCTCCTTTTTAAGACTGGAATTTCGTCTGTTGTCAGCCTGACCGTTTACATTCAATGAGGTTTGTAACACCAGACACATGATTCTAAGCTATTGGGGATGGTTTCTTCATCTATCAAATGGGAATAATAATACGTGCCCTTCCCACCTCAATCCAATTCAACCGAAACTTCAACTATAGGTTCAGTATCATGCTTGGAGAATGGAGGGATCCAAAGAATGTGAAACCTCCCAGGAAGAGTATGCTGAGAAGATGCAATCTCTAAGAAGGAGGCAAATTCCTTGTTTTTATAAGCCTGTCCAGCCGCAGTTTTCCCAGCAGCCTACAAGTATGCTGCAGGGTGTGAGAGTGGGCTTAGGAGGATCTGGACAATGTCACCGAAGGGCAGTCGTTAGCCCTGGTATCTGGCCTGGGGATAGACCAGTACATGCACCGCGGAACAGTACAAAGTTAAAAGTTCCTACAGCGGAACTGTCCCTCCAAGAGGGACTTGTCAGGAGACATTGTCAGGGCCTGACCAGGCTCCTAGAACTGCGAGTTATTCTCCTCTCTGACGATCATGAAACGTGAAGCTCTTGTACTTTATTTTTTATCACTGCTAAATTAAGCAATCAATTTCAGACAGTCCATGAATAAGAAGGTTGTTTCTGGGAAGATGATACCCCATAGATTATCATTAAACATTGAACCCAATACTCAGAAAATAAAAGCAACATGATGGCAGAGCTATTTAAAATGGCAAATTGTGGCGACCAGGTCTGGGCATGGCAGAGAATAATGAAGCTACTGGGCATGAAAGACTAGCCTTCCCCTCACTCTCTCTAATCTTCCCCCTCTTTTTGAGATGTCAGCTCTTTTGTTCTCTCTCTAGCTCTGCTGACTCTGGTTGCTCAGTTATTTCATAGTGAGAGAAGATACTCCTGGAAATGGAAACGACAAAAGAGAACTCACAACCATGAAACTTTCTTTTCAGAGCCTCAGATCCACAAGAGATGAGTAATTGCCGAGCACCGCACTCTGTGTGTTCACAAATGTTAGTTGCTGTTGAGTTGGCTCCGGCTCATGGCATCCTTGTGTATAACAGAATGAGATGTTGCCTGGTCCTGTGCCATCTTCATGATCATTGGTATGTTTGAGACCGTTGTCATGGCTACTGGGTCACTCCACCTCATTGAGGGTTTCCCTCAATTTTGTTGGCCCTCTACTTCTCCAAACTTGATATCCTTTTCTAGCAATTGGTCTTTCCTGATGATGTGTCCAAAATAGGCAAGTTGAAGTCTCATCATCCTGGCTTCTAAGGAAATTTCTAGTTGTATTTCTCGAAGACTAATGTGTTCATTCACAAATACCAAGACTTAAATAGTAAAAAAAAAAAAAAAAAAAAAAAAGAATGCACGTCCCCAAAATTCTTCCCCCTTCTTCCCAACCATTAACAAAATGAAAATTGTGGTGTGAGTGTGGGTTGAAGGTATCTGACCTGGGGATGAGTGGGGCTTTAGGGAACATGCCCACAGGGACTCCAGGGGACTGGCTGGCATAGAAATGAGGAAGTAGAGTACCATGATTTCATAAATTGTGGGTATTTGGGATTAACCATATTTAACTTGTCTTTTGTACTGAATCTCATTCCTTTTGCTTTTCCCAAGACCCTTCTCTATAGAGTTTCTAGAAAGGCAACAGGGGGGTGGAAAGACATAGAATCTGGAAAAGAGAAAACCTTAAGTCCACATCTTGACTCTGCCACCATTAGCTGGTCATGGACCAATCACATCGTCTGTCTAGATTGTAGTTTTCTTAATCATTCAGGAAAGAAATATTACTTATAGGTTGGATTCTCATGAGAAATAAAGGAAATAATGAATCTTAAGTGTCTAGCATACACAAGGCACTCAAAAATGCTAATGCTAATGGTCAAATACAAGTGAAGTTAGAATGATGCTCCAGTGAAATCTCTTTATTAAAGCTACCTAACCATTCCCCATAAAAAAGGGGAACTGACACTTACTGTACCTGGTAACAAAATAGCAAACATGACTGATTATAGTTTCGACTTGTTACTTTTTCTAGATGAACCCTCTCCCCGTTCAAACAAGTTAGGAAGATGTAATAAAAAAGAAAAAGTAGGAGACCCATAGCAAACTTATAAAAATCCGGGCTTGATTGTAGGTAAATTATTTTTTAAGGAAATCCTGTAAGCACAGGGTTAACAGCCGTAAGGAGAGTACTTGATCTGTTTCACCTTATTATTTCTTGATTTCTTACACCCAGTGACTCAGACCAACTCAGTTGCTCTCTTAGCATGGAAAATCCCTAAAGCGGAAACTGAGGGGAAAAAGGCCCTTTGTGATTTTCTCAGAATGAATCACTGTGATTAGAGGCAATTTCAATCTTGGATTCGCTCAGCTACGTTACCTTGAAAAGTGGAAGTACCCTTGCCTTTCCCTTTTCCTTCCTTTGTTTGCCTCCCAGCCACAACTCACTGGGTCCACTCACCTCCTACACACAGACCTTCAGAATGGGGAAGTTTCCACAGCTTCCCTGGGGAAGAGCCCAGCAGGAACCTCCAGCTCCATCCCCACCCTTCCAGGCTCCTCTGGCAGGTGCTGGTTGACTAAGTTTTCCCTCTCTGCAATTTTGATGTTTTGCTTTTCCCCTCTTTCAGTAACCCCCTCCCCACTAGCTAGGTAATCATCATTGTTCCTTGTATTTAGCAAATGCCTGGGTGGGTGAACTTAGTCCTCATAGCTAAGAGGCTCTGCGTGTAATTGTATTAAAGGCACAGAAATCTCTCTGCTTGTCCCTAAGCAGACTTTTGTGCTGGATAGA
Organism: Trichechus manatus latirostris; assembly: GCF_000243295.1. Lineage (NCBI taxonomy): Eukaryota > Metazoa > Chordata > Mammalia > Sirenia > Trichechidae > Trichechus > Trichechus manatus. The sequence goes on along the minus strand of NW_004443937.1, from coordinate 44,576,390 downwards.
AAACCTGGAAAGAAGACTAAGCCCAACAAAGGCATCTGGTGGTGGATTAGGCTAGGATGGGCTCCAGAAAAGGCCTCTCTGGATCACTTGGGGCTGCACTGGGGAAATGGGAGTTGTGAGCTTCTTTCCCATCTTCCTGCTTTTCCTGTATTCCAGAGAACAGACACAATAGTACTGTGAAGAGGACCGATCTAGTGCTGGGATAGAATTGTTTAACTCAAGCAAACGTGATGTGATTCGCTTCAGCCAGGCATTCCTCAGCACAACTCTGCAAGTTGCAGAGACGGTTAGGTACTATCATTTCTTCCTGGAGCAGCCCCCCAGGACGGGAGATAGGTATGAGGCTGCCTAGGTTACAACACATCAGCCCTCTCCAAATGCCAGCCTGGTGCTCAGGAAACACTGATTGAATGAACATACCTTCACGCATTTTGCCATAAAAGCACAGAAACTGGACTATCATTCACTTACTATTTTTCTTTAAACCTACTGGTTTTTTTTCTTTTTTTCCTACTTCACCGGTTGCCATCAAGTCGACTCTGACTCATGGTGACCCCATGTGTGTCAGAGGAGAACTGTGCTCCACAGGGTTTTCAATGACTGGTTTTTTGGAAGTAGATCACCAGGTCTTTCTTCTGAGGCATCTCCGGGTGGGCTCAAACCTCCAGTTCTTCAATTAGCAGCCAAAAGTGTTGGCCATTTGCACTCCCAGGGACTCTTTTTTCTGCTTAGCCTTAGCCTCATCCTACACCCCCACGGACTCCTTTTTCTACTTATCCTTAGCCTCATCCTAATCTATGTCTTCTATGAAATCATGGGTCTGATATAATTGTTACATTGTTACAAATGCACATTAAAACAAATGCATAGCAAGTAAATCTGTTCATCTGGGTACCACATGCATTCATCTCATATGCTCCCAGCAGTGCGTGTGCCACACCTGGGGAATCATTGCCAATTGCTGTGCTACATGTATGTACACGACAGAGGTATCCCAGAGGCTGACGTAACAGAACCAGGGAGGAGAGGGGAGGCAGGGAGAGGAAGAACCTAGGGAATGGAGGCTTTCCCTACGGACTCTGAGCTGCAGTAAAAACATGAATGACAGGTTACTAGAAAGTGTTCAAGGAAAAGGTGCCCCAGACAAAAGGATCAGAGTATCCCAAGCTCAAAGATCTGGAGGAAGGAGTAAGGACAGAAAAAAGAGATCCATTCATACATTCAATAAGCTCATTTCATGAGTATCTACCTTCAAGCCACATGTCTATTTGTTAGTTTTTTACATGGCGCTGGGGGAAAATATCGGGAAGTATGATAAATGATCTTGCTCTCAAGTTACTTACAATCTGGTTGGATAGGACACACACAGAATACACAAGCCCATACACACTTGCAGGTGTGCACGCACACACGTGCACAGCAGACACAGGCGTTCAGAGATAAGCACACAAAGGAAGGTATGATTAAGCACCAAAATAACTGCACTGATAGGAGTTACTTTGAGTTCAGAGATGTCTGTAGATAGTCAGGCTGAGAAAGGCTTCCTGAAAGAGAGGGGCGTTGAAAGAATGGGGTAGAAAGCGTAGAACGGGAGAAAGAGTGCAGAGCAGAGAAACAGATTGGGAGGGACAGCTGTAGCAATAGGAACATATTTAACCTGTCTCTACAGCTGGCCTTCTAGAGTGGAGGTTAGAGCAGCCTCTGATGCTGGGATTCTTAATCCCAGGCCCTGGGCTGATGCTGAGGAGTCTGTGACCCCCAGACACTACATGCAAGATTTTTGGAATTCATTCTTCTGGGAGAATATTTATAGTTTTCATCAAATTCTCCGATGAGTGACTCAAAATGGTTAGTGACTCAAAATCCAAGTCTCCTCTGTTCTGCGCCTTTAGTGTTGGGGCACCTGTTTCATTGTTCCTTTTACATTCCACTCCTTTCCAGGACAAGGAGAATCCAGTTTTCACAAACTTGAAGGGAAACAAAATTTCTCAGAGTGATTAGATTAACTTATCCAAGTCACTTGGTGACAGCAGGCCTCTCCAGCGAGCTCAGACTCTGACACCTGTCCATGCTGTCAACCACCACACTGCCCTGTTAGGGTTTCTTGTAGTCTCAGCTCTGCACAACACCACTTTGAGTATTTTGCCTTGGTCACTGACCTTCATGTGAGTGTTAATTTTCACCTTTTGACACCTGGTTTTATGAATTCTCATGCTCTACTAGAAAAGATGGTCCTTTGGGATCCATAGAAAGTAAGCACGTTGTAATGCCTTCCGCACTTTCCATAGTTTTAGCTATTTCATTACAATAGCAACACATAAAGACTATGTTCAAAATCAGCAGTGTCGCCATTTACAAATCAGTACTTATGTGGACCTACTGGCAAATGCACTGCTTAGAGATGATTTGTAAAATTAAGGATTTTTCTTTTTATTACACAAGAGTAGGGAAAAGATTATAATCAAGTCCTTATGCTCCCATTTCTGAGTTTCATTTATCAACTCACAGCCAGTCTTGTTTCCTCACTGTCCCCACCCAGATTATTTTGAAGCAAATCCCACATATCATATAATTTCACCCTTAAATATTTCAGCATTATCCAGGGTTTTAAATAGACTTTGTTATAAATAGTACAGGGCACTTGTCCGGTCATGGAAAAGTCTTGTGCTATACAAAGGCATGTGAAAGAGTTTTACTTAAACAGGTCCCTAGTTATTTCTATGGATCTTTTCTGCTGGTAATTTTTATAGGTTAAGAAAAGAGACCTGGTGGCTCAACGGTTAAGCGCTTGGCTGCTAACCGAAAGGCTGGCAGTTCAGAGGCACCAGTGGCTTCTCAGGAGAACAGACTTGGCAATCTGCTCCCGTAACGATTACAAAAAACAAAAAAAAGTTGCCATGGAGTCGGTTCCGACTCATAGTGACCCTACAGGACAGAGTAGAACTTCCCCCTAGGGTTTCCAAGGAGCCGCCGGTGGATTTGAATTGCCGACCTTTAAATAGCAGCAGAGTTCTTAAACACTTTGCCACCATGGCCCCCCGTAAAGATTGCAGCTAGGAAACCCTACAGGGTAGTTCTACTCTGTCACAGAGGGTCGCTATGAGTCGGAACCAACTCAACTGCACATAACAACACAGGTCAAGTCTCTTCGATAACGAAGTCTGTTGCACTTTAAAGAATCATCGTTGCTATGAATTAAAGTTTTGTTCAAGTCAATTCTGCGCAATTAAACAGATACAGTGAGGGCTGCTATACTACTTGTGTTGAAAATATAAGTTTGTTCTAATTCCATTGATATATTAAGGAATACTTTGAGCATAACTGAATTTCACATTTGCTTAGGTACCATTTCCTCCTGAAGAAACTTAGGTGAATGCAGAAAAGTGCCTCCAGCTGAACTGAACAGAGTAGAATGCATAAAAGCCACACACCTCAAACAGCTAGCACCTATCTCGGTTCACCACGTGTGTTCTGCACCACACCCATCCACGCCTGGTGTGACAACTTTATGTTCAACTTCAGATAAACCTCCTTCCACTGCTACACAATAACTCACAAGCTGCAACCTTTCTGAAACCCACTTCCACAAGCAAACTCTAGGTCTCTTTCAAGACAAAGTCCAATATTTATTGCAGCGTTCATGTATTTATTAAGCACGTAACATGGGTAAAATTGTGCTACTGTTTATTAGATTGCTTTTTTTTTTTTTTTTTAAATATGCCACTGACCAAGTTTTTGAATGGTGTGCTCCTAATCCAGGGTTTCTCAACGGTGTCACTGTTGACATTCTGGGTTGGATAATTCTTCGCTGTGGGGGCTGTCCTGTGCATTGTGGGACGTTTACTGGCATCGCTGATTTCTACCCACTAGATGCAGTAGCACCCCTCCAGTTGTGACCACCAGAAATATCTCCAGCCATTGCCAAATATCCACTAGGGAGGGGCACAGTCACTCCTGCCTGAGAACCATTGCCAGAGCCCCACTGTCCTATAAGTCCTGTGGTTTGTATTGCACTACCTGCATTCTTGTCATTGCTGTTACGTGCCGTCAAATCCATTCTGACTCATGGCAATCCCATGTGTACAGAGTAGAGCTGCTTCATAGGGTTTTCAAGGCTGTGACCTTTTGGACACAGAGCTTCAGGCCTGTCTTTCCAGGCACTTCTGGTGGGTTTGAACCGTCAACATTCTGCTTAATAGTCCAGCACTTAACCATGTGTACCACCCAGGGGACTGGCTCCCACTTTGTATGGAGTGATGATATTAGGAACACATATATCTCATTATAGCAGAACTGCCTGTACGTAACTACATGAGTCCTCATGCTGATACTATTTACAGCAAGACACTGGAGTCCACTCACTTGGCATTGAATTCCAAATATAAAATCTCTGAATTAAGGGAATCACTGACTTCTAACAATGTCTTTATTTCAAAGTACATAGACCTTGAACCCTACAGGATCTTATAACAAAAGTAGTATTAACAACAATAGCACTTCCTAAGAGCCAAGCATGGTGCTACAGGCATTATATTCAGTGTCTCACACTTAACTTTCACAACAATCTGGTCTGGGAGCTACCCTCTGTCTCTGACTTTGAACAGGAGAGAATTCTCAGAAGAAACCGAGTCCCTGGAGAGTGGAGTGATTTGCCTGAGGTCAGGCCTGAGGACCAGCCATCAGGACACAGCGCCTCTAACCTGAACTCTACATCTTCTTCCTCTGCAGCCTCCTTTTTAAGGATGTCAGCAACTCTTCACTGGGTACTTACTCCTTTTAGCAAAGAAGCAGCTGCAGAATAGATAATAGCAAGTAGCTTAAAGCCCAAAGGCTCAGCCGAAAGGACGGGGCTTGGTAAAAATGATCTCACATTACTACCCTGAAACTCTGTGCTACCCTGAAAAATAAGAGGTGTAGAAAAAGATCTAATTACATGGAAACGTGTTCATGCTTTATTCATCCAACAGCACATGTATGTGTGTGCATCTTTCTCTTCACAGAAAAAACACTAAAAGGCATTATCTTGAATCAGGAAGCACAGTTACCTCCGCGAGCTAGGATTACTGGTGATTTCTGACCTCTTCATTTTGCTTAGCTATGTTTTCCAAATTTTCAGCCATGAACATGTATTACTTTTAATATACTTGTTAAAAGAAACATGTTTTTAAAGAGAGAACTGAAGCCTGAGATAGCACAAGAGATAATAAAAGGGGAACTAGATCCTTAATGAGTGCAAGTTGGATTAAATTCTAGAATACAGAAAGAACTTGCAGATGTGATTACAAAACCACTGTCAGCAATCTTAGAGAAATCAGAGACTGGGCACAAGGCCAGGGAACTGGAGACAGGAATATGTTATCCCAGTTTCCAAAAATGAGAAAAATGTGGATTCTAGAAACTAGAAAGCAATGGATCTAGTATTCTGAAACTAATTATTAAGCACACTCTCTATGGACATTTAGGGGAGAGATGGCTGGGAGCTAGCAGAGGTTCGGGTCATGGTAGCCTAGCTTTATTTCCTCTCTCAGGAGTTTATTTCTGATGGATCAATAAGATATCGAGGACATTGTGCACTAATTCCAGCAAAAGCATTTGATAAACAGATGTGTGCTTTTCCTTGTGGAAAGTGTGGGCTAGATGATAATTTGCTGAGTTGGATTCACAATTAACTGAGTTATTAACAATAACTACCGAGTGCATATAGTCTGAGCAAGACGCTGGGGTGAGCCTTTCACACACAGCCTCATCAGTGGGTGCCATTGTCATCCTCATTTTCAGAGATGGAGTAAAGGAGACTTAGAGAGGCTGAGTCACATTGTTGAAGACAACACAGTGTGTAAATATTGCTGTTGTTACTGTGTGCCCTTGAGTCAATTCCTTCTCATAGCGACCCTTAGGACAGAGTAGAACTGCCCCATAGGGTTTCCAAAGCTGTAATCTTTATAGGAGCAGATTGCCAGGTCTTTTCTTCCGCTGAGTAGCTGGTGAGTTTGAAGAGCTGAACTTTCGGTTGGCAGCAGAGTGCTTTAACCATTGCACCGCCAGGTGTAAATATTCGCGTTGGGATTTGTGCTTTTAACTACCACTGTATGTTGACGAATAGATAGCCCTTGAAAAGAGGGCTCTAGTTGCAGGCTGGAGTTCCTGCGTGGCACAAACTGTTGAGCTCTTGGCTACTAACCGAAAGGTTGGCAGTTCTAATCCACCCAGGGGCACCTCAGAAGAAAGGCCTGATGATATACTTCTGAAAAATCAGCCACTGAAAACACTATGGAGCACAGTTCTACTCTGACACACAAGGGGCCGCCATGAGTCGACTTGGCGGCAACTGTACTATTAGTTGCAGGCTACGGGTCTTGGTCCTGTGTCACATGTTGGTCCGTGACTCAGAAGGGGATGTGGAACTGATGTTTGTCATACTGGCTGACGACTGAAGGCAAGGAGTTTTAGCCACCCCGTCATCAGTTCTACTTCCTCTCCTCTGATTGGAAAATGGACCATCCAACTGGTGGGGCTGGGACATAGTATCCTACGGAGACATGAACATGGCTAGCACCCAAACTCCAATCTTCTGTCCAAAAATGTATTTGCTGAGGTCACCACGAGGTTCAGGCCTTTCAGTCCTTGCCACGGACACTTTGCCTGAATAAGAAAGAGGCCTTTAGCCCATTTATTTCACTAGTTCTTTCAGCCACAAATATATCTTTGGCCAAAAAAAAAATCCTTCTGGCTCTGAAAATAAAGGATTTATCTCTTTGTTAAACTTTCCCCAAAAAGTACTTTGTTATGAAAGAAGGAAAATAAGGGAGAGACAGACAGACACACACTCAGGCATGCGCGCGCACACACACACACACACACACTCACACACACTCAGAGAGAGAGAGGAGAAAAGAAATAAAGAAGAGGTAGAGAGAAGGAGGAAAAAGAAAAGAAAGATAGACAGAGAGAGAGAAACAAAGAAAGAGAAAAAGAAACTTCTTCCATGTGTGTATAATCAAATTTCTCTTTAAGGCAGCAGAGCAAAATTAAAGGGGTTACAGTTTCCCCAGCTGTTTGGTCTGGGATGCAGTGTAAACAAGCCCACCCCCTCTGGCCCCCAGGAGGCTGTGAACCTCAGCGGAGCCCAAGCTGCCTGCACTGCCAAACTCCCTGAATCCCCTGCTCGCTGAGTCAGCAGAAGCGGCCAGGGAATGTGGCTGCTTCCCATTTCAGTTCTTCTGAGCGCCAACAGCCAAGTATGCAGGTGAAGGGTGACATCCTGGAACAATCAAGGTCAGCTCCGATTCAGAAACTGGGACACAGTTCTGCAGAGCTGAGTTCATGGCAAGATTATTGTTAGCTGGCTTTGGGAAATGCGAAAGATGATGACTCGGCCAGGCATTTAACTCAGGACATCTGTTCTAATGGGCTCAGCTTTATATTCTTCTCTTTCCATAATCTATCCTGGCATATTTGCCCCAGTGGAATGCTCTGCAGCTATTCAAAAACACGATATAGACTATGCTGTTGATGTTAGATGCCATCAAGTCAGCTGATTCATAGTGACTCCACGTATGATGGAATGAAATATTGCCCAGTCCTGCACCATATTCCCAGTCATCGGTATGTCTCATGGCTTGAATTATGTCCCCCCCAAAATGTGTGTATCAGTTTGGCTAGGTACTGGTACTGTGTGATTTTCCTATATGTTGTAAATCCTGCCTCTATGATGTTAATGAGGGAGGATGGGTGGCAGTTGTGTTAGTAAGGCAGGACCTGATCTACAAGACTGGATTGTCCTAAGGCAATCTCTTGAGATATAAAAGACAGAAGTGAGCAGTGAGACAGGGGGACCTCATACCATCAAGAAAGCAGTGCCAGGAG
>NW_004443937.1:44541428-44568424 GCF_000243295.1 Trichechus manatus latirostris | reverse complement strand
TCAAGTCCTCTTCACTTTCAGCAAGCAAGGTTGTGTCATCTGCATATCACAGTTTGTTAATGAGTCCTCCTCCAATCCTGATGCCACATTCTTCATATACGGATTATTTGCTCAGCATACAGACTGAATAAGCATGGTGAAAGGATACAACCCTGATGCACAACTTTTTTGATTTTAACCCATGCAATATCCCCTTGTTCTGTTTAAATGACTGCCTCTTGGTCTATGTATAGGTTCTGCATGAGCACAATTAAGTGGTCTGGAATTCCCATTCTTTGCAATGTTATCCATAATTTGTTATGATCCACACAGTCGAATGCCTCTGCACAGTCAAACACAGGTAAATGTCTTTCTGGTATTCTCTGCTTTCAGCCAAGATCCGTCTGCCATCAGCAATGATACCCCTTGTTCCACAGCCTCTTCTGAATCTGGCTTGAATTTCTGGTAGTTCCCTGTCAATGCACTGTTGCAATCATTTTTGAATTATCTTCAACAAAATTTTACTTGCATGTCATATTAATGATGTTGTTTGATAATTTCCACATTCTGCTGGATCACCTTTCTTTGGAATGGGCACGTATATAGATCTCTTTCATTGGCCAGGTAGCTGTCTTCCAAATTTCTTGGCATAGACAAGTGAGCACTTCCAGCATTGCATCTGGCAACTCTGGGTAGTTTCAAATCGCCAACCTTTTGGTTAGCAGCTGAGTGCTTGACCATTTGTACCACTCTGGGTCCTTTCAAATAATACAATATGCACTAGTGTATCTGTCAATTCCTGGAGCCTTTTCACCAACGCCTTCAGTGCAGCTTGGAATTCTTCCTTCAGTACCATCAGTTCTTAATCATATGCTACCTCCTGAAATGGTTGAATGGCAACCAATTCTTTTTGGTACAGTAACTCTGTGTATTTCTTCCATCTTCTTTGATGCTTCCTGTGTTGTTCAATTTTTTTGCCCATAGAATCCTTCAATACTGTAACTTGAGGCTTGAATTTTTTTTTCAATTCTTTCAGCTTGAGAAATGCCAAGCATTTTCTTCCCTTTTGGTTTTCTAACTCTATGACTTTGCACATTTCATTATAATACTTTACTTTGTCTTCTCAAGTTGCCCTTTGAAATGTTCTGTTCAGCTCTTTTACTTCATCATTTCTTCCATTCACTAATAACGAAGACCAGGCAAGTTGTGGGATGACATCAAGGACATCATACATGAAGAAAGCAAAAGTTCATTAAAAAGACAGGAAAGAGGGGGACCTCATACCATCAAGAAAGCAGTGCCAGGAGCAGAGCACGTCCTTTGGACAGGGGTCCCTGTGCCGAGAAGCTCCTAGTCCGGGGGAACACTGATGAGAAGGCCAACAGAGAGAGAAAGCCTTCCCCTGGAGCTGACATCCTGAATTTGGACTTTTAGCCTACTTTGACTGTGAGGAAATAAACTCTTTGTTAAAACCATCCACTTGTGGTATTTCTGTTATAGCAGAACTAGATGACTAAGGCAGTATGCTCAAGGCTATTGTTTCCGCCACTGTGAATTTCAAGTGCTTTCCAACCTAGGGGGGCTCATCTTCCAGCATCATATCAGACAATATTCCATTGTGATCCATAAGGTTTCCATTTGCTAATTTTCAGAAGTAGATCACCAGGTCTGTCTTAATCAGGAAGCTCCACTTAAACCTGTCCACCATAGGTGACCTTGCTGGTGTTTGAAATACTGGTGGCACAGCTTACAGCATCACAGCAACATGGGAGCCACCACAGTTCGACAAACCGACAAATGGGTGGTAGTATAGACTATGTTGTTGTTAGCAGGGTTTCGAACCAGTTCATTCCGGTTTGAAACCTTGCTGAGAATTTGCATTTCCACCCCTGATATACTGAATCAGAATCTATAGTTTAACAAGATCCCCAGGTGATTCTTATGTATAATAAACTTGGAGAACCACTGCTCTACTAGTGGCTCTCAGAATTGGTCCCTAACCAGCAGCATTAGCATCGCCGGGGGACTTGTCAGAAATACAAATTCTCAGCAGGCGTCCAAACCAGAACTAACCAGATTGAAGCCCTGGTTGTTAGGTGCCATCGAGTTGATTTTGACTCATAGTGACCCCACGCGACAGAGCAGAAGTTCCCTATAGGGTTTTCTAGGCTGTAATCTTTACAGGAGCAGATTGCCAGGCCTTCCTCCCACAGAGTGCTAGGTGGGTTCGAACCACTAACTTTTCAGTTAGCAGAAGAGTGTTTAACCATTGTGCTACAAAGCCTCCTTGGTATAAACTATAAAACCAAAAAAAAAAGAAAACCCACTGCTGTCAAATCGATTCCAACTCATAGCAACCCTATAAGACACAATAGAACTGCACCACATGGTTTCCAAGAATGTGATCTTTACAGAAGCAGACTGCCACATCTTTCTCCCACAGAGTGTCTGGTTCGAACTGCTGACATTTCAGTTAACCGCCAAGCACTTAACCACTGCACCACCAGGGCTTCTGGCATAAACAATAAAACCTGTTGCCGTCGAGTCAATTCCAACTCATAGCAACCCTATAGGACAGAGCAGAACTGCCCCATAGAGTTTCCAAGGAGCAGCTGGTGGATCTGAACTGCTGACCTTTTGGTTAGCAGCCAAGCTCTTAATATTAGTTGGCAAGAAAAGTTGCCTGCAATATATTCCTGAGTGAAAACAAGTCAGTTATAGATATGAAACAATCAACATAGACTATCTCTGGGTAGTAGATTGCAGATGATGTTTAAAGTTTTCATGTTTGCGCACTATTTCTATTTTTTATATGAATAATTGTAAGTAATGTGTACAGAGGGTTTCCCGTGTACTAGGTGCTTGCCAAGTACTTCACGTGCATCAACCATTGGATCCTTGCAAGAGACCTAGGAGGTAGGCACTGTTATCATCCTCACTTCACGGGTGAAAGAACATCATGAAAGTCCCAAAGTCATGTAGTCACAAAGTGCCAGAGCTGGAACTCAAATCCAGAACTACCACTAAAGCCCATTTTCTTAACCACCACATGAGCAATAATGTTTAAACGGTAAAACTGCTTAAAAATAAATGTATCCCGGCAGGTAGTTAAATCAATTTTTGAACAAGGTGTAGATGTTTAAAATAAATTAGTAGAGAAATAGCTAAAGATATGCAAAATATCCCTGATCATTTTATTATATGAAAAAAGTAGGTTACAAGTATCATTCCATTGTCTGTGTTTGTGTACCTGTTTATTCAGCTATAAAACATAAAAGATGTTAACTGCTACTCTTTTGATAGTGGGACTGGGATAATTTTAGACTCTTAGTTTATAGCGTTTCAACTTTTCAGTAATAATAAGTAGTACTCTTGCAGTAACTTTTTTAAAAAGAAAAACACCAGCCTCTCCACCTGCGTTCTTAATACCACCGCGGCTGCCTGAAGTCTCCTTTCTTGCAAGCTGCTCAAACAATAGCTTTTCTTTCCTCTTCCTCTCCCCTGCGGACCTGTCACTCAGTACGCTTTTAGCCTTCTTTGGCCAGAACCTGGGCTGGTGCCTGCGACATCCAAGCAGCTGGCAGAACCCTGGAAGATAAGCCTGCCTCCAAAGCTTTCACATCTCCTTTTTGTTTGCTTGCACGTTGGGGCAGCTCACAGAGGCCAAGGCCTGGCTTGTCGACTGGGCCTTGTAGGAGATAAAGACTCTTGACTTCCTGGGCTCGGGGTGGGGGGTGTGGTGACTGGACAGCAGGAAATTTAAAAATCATGTCAAGATTTCTGCAAAGGCCTCCACTAAAATCAGCTGGCAAGTCTCTTTCACTTGAAGGAGAGGTCATGAACCAGGGATGGGGATTTAATGCCTGCAAACCAGTTGCCCTGCCCCAACACACACTCTGCCATTTGCCTGAAATCCATTCATGTATTCAGCGAGTATTTGATGAGTGCCTACTAAGTGCAAGATACTGTTCCAGGTGCTTGGGGTGCGGCAGACAACAAAAGTGACAAAGTCACTGTCCCCATGACACATTCTAGCCCTTCTACCATCTTGTTTGCTTAGACAACACCTGCCTATTCCTTAAGACACGGAGAACTCAGGGTGGAAAGGGAAAGGCGGAGAGTGCTGACACACTGTGGGGACTGCAACCAATGTCACAAAATAATTCGTGTACACATTTTTGCATGAACAACTACTTTATGATGTAAACTTTCACCTAAAACACAGTAAAATTTTTTTAAAATTATACACAAATTGTTTCATGACATTGGTTGGAATCCCTGCAATGTGTCAGCACTCCCCCGCCCCGGGTCCCCCGTTTCCATTCGTCCAGTTTGTCTGTCTCTCAGTGGCTTCCTTCCTTCGCCTTCGTCAAGTCGTGCTGACTTCCCATATGTTGTGTATTGCCTTTCCCTTCACCAAGTTAATACAGGTCTACTCTCTAGTTAGTGGTTTCCCCTGCCTGTCTCTCTCCTGCCTGGCAACACTCTAAGACTGTTTCTTTCAGCATGTAAACTTTTTCTTGAGTTTTTAGAATAGTAGTCTCATATAATATTTGTCCTTTTGTGATTGATTTATTTCACTCAGCATAATGCCCTCCAGGTTCATCTACTTTGTGAGACGTTTCACAGATTCATCGCTGTTGTTTATTGTTGCATAGTATTCCATTGTGTGTATGGACCATAATTTGTTATTCATTTATCTGTTGCTGGGCACTTAGGTTGTTTCCATCTTGTTGCTATTGCGAATAGAGCTGCAGTGAACATGGGTGTGTATGTGTCTATGTGTGACAACTCTTATTTCTCTAGGATACACTCCTAGGAGTGGAATTGCTGAATCGTGTGGTATTTCTATTTCTAGCTTTTTAAGAAAGCACCATCTTGTTTTCCATAAAGGTTATATCATTTTACATTCCCAGCAGCAGTGTATGAGAGTTCCAATCTCCCCACAACCTTGCCAGCATTTATTGTTTTCTGTTTTTTTGATCAATACCTTTCTTGCAGTGGTGAGATGGCATGTCATCTTGGTTTTGATTGGCATCTCTCTAATGGCTAATGATCGTGAACATCTTTTCACATAATTGTTGGCCGCCTGAATGCCCTCTTTAGTGAAGTGTCAGTTCATGTTCTTTGCTCATTTTATGATTGGGTTGTTTGTCTTTTTGTTGTTGAGCAGTTGAAGTTTTCTATATATTTTAGAGATTAGACTTTTATCAGATATGTCATTGCCAAAGATTTTTTCCCAGTCTGTTGGTTCTCTTTGTACTCTCCTGATAAAGTATTTTGATGAGCAGAAGTATTTAATTTTTAGGAGGTCCTAGTCATCTAGTTTATTTTCTGGAGTTTACACGTCTTTAGTTATGCTTGATATGATTTTTATAGTTTTAGGTTTTACATTTCAGTCTTTGATACATTTTCAGTTAATTTTTAGGTATGGTGTGAGGTTGTATCTGGTTTCATTTTTCTGCAAATGAATATCCAGTTTTGCCAGCATCATTTGTTGAAGAGACTATCTCTTAGCCATTTAATGGACTTTGACCCTTTGTCAAAGATCAGCTGTCCACAGGTGGATAGATTTACTTCTGGTTTTCAATTCTGTTCCATTGGTCTATATGTCTGTCATTGTACCGGTACCAAGCTGGTTTGATTATCATGGCTGTATAGTAGGTTCTTAGATGGGGTAGTGTAAGGCTTCCTACTTTGTTCTTTTTCAGTAATGCTTTACTTATCTGGGGGTTCTTTCCTTCCCATATAAAACTGTTGATTAGTTTTTCCATCTCGTTAAAGAATGTTGCGGGAATTTGGATCAGGATTGCATTGCATCTATAGATTTCTCTGGGTAGAATTGACATTTTCACAATATTAAATCTTCCTATCCATGAGCATGGTATGTTTTTCCATTTATGAAGTCTCTTGATTTCTTGCAGTAGTGTTTTGTAGTTTTCTTTGTTTAAGTCTTTTACATCCACAGTTAGGTTTATTTCTAAGTATTTTATCTTTTGGGGGGCTATTGTAAATGCTGTAGTTTTCCTGATTTCATTTTAGGAGTTCTCTGTTAGTATAGAGGAATTCAGCTGAATTTTGTTTGTTGATCTTCTACCTTGCCTTGCTGAATCCTTCTATTAATTCCAGTAGTTTTCTTGTGGATTCTCTGGCATTTTCTATGTATAGGATCATATCATCTGCAAAGAGGAACAGTTTTACTTCTTCCTTACCAATTTGGATGCCCTTTATTTCCCTTTTTTATCTTATTGCTCTAGCTAAGACTTCCAGTACAATGTTGAGTAAGAGTAGTGATAAAGAGTATCCTTGCCTGGTTCCTGTTCTCATGGGGAACGCTTTCAGTCTCTCTCCGTTGAGAATAATGTTGGCTGTTGGTTTTGTGTATATGTCCTTAATTATGTTAAGGAATTTCTCTTCTATTACTATTTTGCTGAGAGTTTTTATCAGGAATGGATGTTGGACTTTATCAAATGCCTTTTCTGCATTGACTAAGATGATCATGTGATTCTTTTCCTTGTTTTATTTATGTGGTAGATTATGTTGACTGATTTTCTAATGTAGAACCATCCATGCATACCTGGTATGAATCGCACTTGGTTGTGATGTATTATGTTTTTGATATGCTGTTGAATTCTATTGGCTAGAATTTTGTTGAGAATTTTTGCATCAATGTCCATGAGGGATTTTGGTCTTTAATTTTCTTTTTTAGTGGTATCTTTGCCTGGCTTTGATATCAAAGTTATACTGGCTTCACTGAGTGAATTCGGTAGTATTCCTTCCTTTCCTATGTTCTGGAATAGTTTGAGTAGTATTGGTTTCAACTCTTCTCCGAATGTTCGGTAGAATTCTCTAGTGAAACCATTTGGGCCAGGGCTTTTTTTGTTGGTAATTTTTTTTTTAATCACCTCTTCAATTTCTCGTCTTGTTATGAGTCTGTTCAGATATTCCACCTCAGTTTGTGTTGGTTTAGGTGGGTAATGTTTCTAGGAATTTGTCCATTTCCTTTAGGTTTTCAAATTTGTTGGAGTATAATTTTTCATAGTATTCTGTTATGATTCTTTTTATTTCAATTGTCTCTGTTGTAATGTCACTCATCTCATTTCTTAATTGGGTTTTTGCATCTTCTTTTTTTTCTTTCGTCAATTTGGCCAGTAGTTTGTCAATTTTATTAATCCTTTCAAAGAATCAGCTTCTAGTCTTGTTGATTGTTTTGATTGTTTTTCTGTTTTCTGTTTCATTTATTTCTGCTCTAATCTTCATTATTTCCTTTATTCTGCTAGCTGTGGACTTTTTTAGTGCTCTTTTTCTATTTGTTTGAGTTGTAGTGTTAAGGTGTTGATTTTGACCCTTTCTTCTTTTTTGATGTGTGCATTTATTGCTATAAATTGACCTCTGAGCACTGCTTTTGCTGTGTCCCAAAGATTTTGGTATGCTGTGTTTTCATTCTCGTTTGATTCTAGAAATTTTTTTTATTTCATTTTAAATTTCTTCTATTACACAGTGGTTTTTAAGCATGGCATTGTTCAGTTTTCACGCATTTGATTTTTTTTCTTGTTCTTCCAGTTATTGGTTTCTAATTTTATAGCATTGTGATTTGAGAAGATGGTTTCTATTATTTCAATATTTTTTAATTTATTGATGCTTGCTTTGTGGCCTAGAATGTGGTCTATTCTAGTGAATGATCCACGTGCACTGGAGAAGAATATGCACTGTGCTGCTGTTGGGTGAAGTGTTCTATATTTGTCTATGAGGTCATGTTAGTTGACTGTGTTATTTAGAGCTTCTCTGACTTTGTTGAGTTTCTTTATAGTTGTTCTGTCCATCATCGAAAGTGGAGTGTTAAAGTTTCTTGCTATTATTGTAGACCTATTTCTCTTTTCAATTCTGTTATGGTTTGTTTTATATATTTTCGATTATGTCCTCTTGGTAGCTTGAACCCTTAATCATTACATAATGTCCTTCCTTGTCTCTTACACTGTAGTTTGATTTAAAGTCTATTTTTTCAGAGATTAACACTGCCACTCTTGCTCTTTTTTTGGTTACTGTTTGCTTGATATATTTTTTTCCATCCTTTGATTTTTAACCTATTTATGTCTTTGTGCCTAAGGTGTGTCTCTTGTATGCAATATTGATGGGTCATGTTTTTTATCCATTCTGCAACTCTCTGTCTTTTGATTGATGTGTTTAAACCGTTTATATTCAGTGTGTTTATTGATAGATATGAATTTACTGCTGTCATTTTGTTATGCTTTTTTTTTTGTGGTGTCGATGGTTTCTTTGTTCCACTTAATTTTCTGTGCTGAGTTCCTTTGGTTTATGGATTGTCTTTTCATTTCCTTCGTTTTTGTTGATTTTGTGTTTACTGGTTCTTTTTTATTTTATTCTTCTTTACTTTGGTTAGTAGGTTTGTTAATTTTCTTTGTGGCTACTGTGAGATTTACCTTTATTATTCTGTGTTTAAAACAGTCTGTTATTTTTTGATATTACCTTGACTTTCTCTCCCTACAGAAGTTCTATAACTATACCATTCGTTCCCCCTTTTTATTTTGAAGTTGTCATCAATTTCTGATTGACATCTCTGGTTCCCTGTTTTCAGCTTTGTAGTTTTATTTTAATTTTGAGAGTTCTTTGTCTGGGTTGGTATCTGGGTGATGTTGTTGTATGTCTTGGTCTCAAGTTGTTATCGGATGTTATTGGTTCTCTATACAAAGGACTCCCTTTAATATTTCTTATAAGGTTGGTCTGGTTTTTACAAATTCCCTTAATTTCTGCTTGTCTGGGAATGTCCTAATACTGCCATCATATTTGAGAGACAGTTTTGCTGGGTATATGATTCTTGGTTGGCAACTCCTTTCTTTCAGGGTTTTATGTGTTATCCCATCGCCTCCTTGCCTGTGTGGTTTCTGCCAAGAAGTCAGAGCTTAGACTTATTGGTGTCCCTTTGTATGTGATATTTGTTTTTTCATGAGCTGCTCTCAGAATTCTTTCTTTGTCTTCGATTTTGGAAAGTTTGATTATGCTATGTCTTGGTGACTTTCTTTTGGATCTATCCTGTATGGGGTTCGTTGAGCTTCTTGGATGGAAACCTTCTCATCTTTCATGATATAAGGGAAGTTTTCTGCCAGCAATTCTTCAAAAATTCTCTCCGTGCTTTTTCTTGTCTCCTTCTGTTCTGGAATTCCAATCACACATAGATTGTTCCTCTTGATAGTGTTTCATATAACTCTTAGGCTTTCTTCATTTTTCTTTGTTCTGATTGTTCCTCAAATAATTTAGCATCAAGGGATTTGTCCTCTATTTCACTGACCTTTCCTTCCATTGATTCAATTCTACTTCTGTGTCCTGCCATTGAGTTATATATTTCTAATATTTTATTGTTAAGCTTCTGGATTTCTAGTTGCTGTTTTTGTATGGTTTATAATTATTTATTTTGTAATTTTGTTCTTGTATTGTTTTCCTGAATTCTTCTAGAGTTTTGTCTGTGTTTTCCTTGTTTTCTTTGAGGATCCTATATTTAAGTCTTTAGAATTCCTTTTCAAGTAGTTCTATCTCCTTTTCTTCATCAGAAAAATTTTATGTCCCTTTATTTTGGTCACTTGCTTGAGCCATCTTGTCTTATATCTTTATATGATTTAATATTGTTTGCTGTCTCTGAAGCATTGAGGTGTTTATTGATTGATTGTATATTTGTTTTCTTCATCTTGGCTTTTTGTTTTGTGGTGACAAGTGTTGGGTGGTCTTGGTCCCTCCACAGCCCTTGTGGGACCATAGGGTCCTTCCAGGTTGGTGCTAGTAGTTCGTACATCTACTGGAGTGAGGGTAGGTTATCTGTGTAGCCACAGGTTAGCAATGCTATCTAAATGGACAGGGTAGGCCATTTATCTGGCATGAATTTGTGTCTCCGTTGATAGTAGGAGATCAAGGGGTCTCAGTGTGTGGGGTTGCCCTGTGGGAACTGGCTGGGTGTAGGATGTGTGGCATTGCAGCCAGGTGATCATTGGTGGTTGGCACAGGGAGTGCTTGCTTGTTGTTGGAGTCTGTCAGGATGTACCTGGTGGTCACTGGCAAAGGGATGTGCCTGCCAAGCCATGTTGGGTGGTCGTTAGAAGAGTGCACGGGGGTACATCTGCTAGTCTGGGCTAGGGTGTAGGGCACACCTGTTGGTTGCTGGGCAATGGCACTGGGTGTGTTTCTCGCTACTGTGCAGGCTTGGGGGGATCGTGCTGGTCGCTGGGCAGCTGATGTGGGGGTGCTTTCGCCAGTTGCTGGGCTGCAAGTACACTTGTGCTGGTTGCCTGGCTGCAGGTGAGCTTGCTGTGGTGGCCGGGCTGTAGGTGTGCTCTTGCTGGTCACCAGGCAGCAGGCTCTCTCCTGCCAGTCACTGACTGTAGGTACACACCCACCAGTCACTGGGAAGCAGATGTGCTTCTGCTGGTCAGCAGGCTGCAGGCATGCTCCCACCAGTCAATGGGAAGCTGGTGTGTTCCTGCTGGTCCCTGAACAGTGGGTATGGGGTCACCTCCACTGGTCGCAGGTGCAGGGGGGGTCTCCTGCCTGACCGCCCAAGGTGACTGGGGCTCAGTTCGTTTAAATATGGGGGGAGCACATGGAGGCTGGTTGGGTGAAAGGACTCTAGTTGCTACTCTGAGGTTTGACTATTCAGTGGGTGTTTCCCAGCCAAACGGTCAGGCTCTGTTGCTGATGAGTAGACCCTTCCCCAGTTCCTGGCTCCCTCCTTTCTCCATGGTCAGCAGGACCACTGGAGTTCCTGCCTCATCTTCCAGTACTTTCCCTTTTTAACCCCAGTTTGTGTCCTACTCACCTTGTTTCATTCCAGGTTTGTTTGCACAGTATCTCTTTCTCCTGTCGTGAGTTCTGTATAGTAGCCTTTCTGTGCTCCTCACTCCAGAATACTGCCCACTTTGTCCCAAGATGGCCACATTGTGCTGGGCTAGGTGGGAAGGCACTGAGGGTCTGCATCTCTCTGTGTGTCTGTTTTCTTTCTGTCTCTTTTTCCACTCAGAGCTCAGTTTAATTCTTCCTTCCATTTGATGTTCAAGGTTCTAAGGTTTTCATCTGTATCTGTTTCACTTGGTTTCTTGAGTCTTTGATGTAGAGAGACATTCTGGTCAGTCTAAGTTGCTATCTTGGACTCCTCTCTCCTTCTTCCTCTTTCTGTGAGCTGAAACTCAAGCTACAACCCAGACTCAAGCATGTAGACAAGTTCAGCCCCTTAAAAGATGCTAGAATAAAATATGGAAGGAATTTTGGTTCCTGGATGACCTTGTGAAGAAGGGATCCTGCCAACCTGAACAGTTCCTCTCAGGACTATTATTACATGAGAAAGAAAACAATCTCTGAATTATTTAAGCCACTGTATTTTGGGGTCTCTTTGTTATAGCAACATTACCTTTGCTTAAACAAATATTTGGGGATATAATAAGTAATCTCTATGATGATGACTCTTCTAAAAATGGTGAACAGAAATTTTATCACTGAAATGGGGACATATTTGAGGGTGAAGTGTGTGCTATTAATAATGATGCTGACACAATAGGAGTAAAATGCTCTTCCTATCTTCAGGCAACTTGAAACCTCTTTTGAGAAGAGGCTTATATTTACCTGGTTTTGTACATTCATTACCAGGATTGGGAGGAAGGCTGAAGAGTGAAGTTGCTGGTGACTTCAGCCACAAGTTACTAGCCAAGACTGGTATTAACCTTCACAGCAGCTGACCAAGTTGGGATTATTGGCTAGAAAGTCAGTGATCTTTGTATATAGAGAGTAAACAGTGATTTCTGGTCTTTGTACATAGAGAGTACACAGCAATTTCCATTCTTATGAGATAACGGGTGCGGCAGTTGACAACCTCGAACATCTATGTACATCAGAATCCTGGATAAACCTAAAAGAATTTTTAATATGTCTCAAAGGAGCCAAGAATGTCTTCATTTGGACTTGAGTGGAGAGAAGAAGTCTACAAGGTGAAACTTGAAACAACATTCACAGGTGGATGGATATGAGGACACGAGGGTGGATAAGAAGCTGCCCCTGGCCCAGCCTCACACCGTGAGGTCTAAAGAATCCAGAACACTTTTCATAAATCTCTAAAACATAGTGGCCCCACAATGTTGCATCAGGGCTTGAGTGACAAAGTGTGGCACTGAACTTGAAAGAAGGGCATTGCCCCTGGAGCTGGGATTTGAGTAAATGAAAATTGCAGGAAATCCCAGTGTCCCATTGTTAACTGTAGAATTTTAAATTTTTGAGCATCAGAGTTCACTTCTACACTTGTTTCTCCTCTTGCCTCACTTTCTCGATATATGATTTCATAGAAGTTCACGGTGAACACACATTACTTGTTTAACATAACAGGTTTTCTTTTTAAATGCTAAGCACACCACCAGAAAACCAAGCCATCAGATAGATAAATAAAGAAAATATGCTTATGAAATTATTTTTTACCACTTAAAAGTAGTGAAATGGCATTTGCATTCTCTTCATGAGACTACGGTAAACCCTTCTCTGCATCGTTTTCCTTCCATTGAAAACCTTGTTGGTGGACAAACCAGAATTGTTATCAAATTATGCCTCAATTTGATACAAAATCCACTACTTTTTGTTCTGTTTTGTTTTCCAGTATCTTCCCTGACTACTGTCCCATCACTACGTGATGCAATATATCATGCCCACAGCAGGCTAGTTAATTCCTGACAGGCTGGTAGCCACAGGAAATGCTGTCTACAAAGTCACTTTATTTAAGTTACAAGGTAGGTATTTGTAGACAGGAAATGTTGTCATTTAGATGCAAGAAATTTTCAAATCATAATCTGCAAAATAATATCATTTCCTTGGAGCAAAATAAATATTCTCCAAGGGACAGAACTGACCAGTCAGACAGCTGTGTCTATTTATGGTTTCCCCTGTGTCTCCCTCTCTCCCCTAAGTTGAATCAGCTCTACAGAAAAACCATGCTTCCTTTATAAAGCCTCCTCTTTCCCAACAAGGGACAGAAGTTGTCAAAGCATGAGGCAGAGAAACAGCTGCCTCTGAAAGATTTCAGCCATTGGCTTCCTCCTTATTTTTCCCTTCTCTGTATGTATTTAAATGCTCTTCCTTGTTTATCTATTAGTAGATAAACAGATGGGGTTGGCATCATCATCACTGTCATCATTACATTCCACTTAGTGAATACCCTCTATGTTATAAGCATGTGTTAGGAACTTTATATAAATTATCTAATGCGATTCTCATAAAACTTTAATAAAGTATTATTGCCCCATTTTACTGATGGTAAAACGGAGGCTTAGAAAGTTTAACGAGCTGCCAAAGGCCACACAGATAATTAGTGGGATCTTCTAAACCTTAAGGTCTCTCCTCTGAAAGATATTTGGGTGGCAGTGGTAAACCTTCAGGAAAACTACAAAGTAGGAGAAAGTATTTCTGGTACCTTTTCAACCCTCTCTTTTCAAGTCATGGTAGAACCCCATTGCCCTGTACCATCTCTCTCAAAATTGCCAAGAATCCCAACAAGTCCCAGAGTATTTTTTCTACACATTTGCACTTAAATATGGGTCACTGAAAGGCCCAAAGGAGTAAGTTTGTAAAGACTGAATTTCAGATGCACGAACAAGTAGCAGGGAAGGTCTCTGTAGGTCAGTGGCCTCCCCAAGCCTTCCTGGGTCATTCCAGGCAGATGGCTGCTACTCTCAAATGGTGGCAACCTGCACCTTCAGCAACGTCTAGCTCACAAACACCAAAAACAGATGCTATTGAGTTGATTTGACTCATGGCAACCCCATGTGTGTCAGAGTAGAACTGATTTTTCAGGAAAAGATTACTAGGTCTTTGTTCTGAGGTGCTGCTGGGTGGACTTGAGCTTCCAACCTTTCAGTCAACAGCCGAGCATGTTAATCTTTTGCACCACACAGGAGAATAGGCTACATATCAACCTTTCCAGTCCATTTGGCTAGAACCACAACAAAAATTATTTGAGGCTATTGCTGAGTCCATAATATTTCTAGGGGGGCAGCGAGCCCAATTTTACTTAGACCAATAGAGGGACAGAATGACTCAGATCCTTGACTTTGTTAATATTAAATGAACAAGGTGGTTTTTTCTAGAAAATGACAATGTATACTTTGAATATTCTTCCTCCTTGGGGCCCCGGAGACATCTTCAGCCTGCTGCTGAAAATCCAAAGTACTCCAGTTGGCAGGACAATACACTTTTCTCTTAGTGGACTACTGTGAGTTGAGCGTGGACAATGATAGTTCTGCTTCCAGAAAGTCCCTGGGGGGGGCGCAGAGGGACTTGGAAACTCAGCCAGGTGTTAGACACCTCCTCAGGGGGTCCTCCTCTGCCAGGCCCCAAAATCTCAGGCCTGGAGCAAACCTCACTGACTTTTTCCAAACTTTGAGCTTGATTAAAGAGCCAGAGGCAAAGGATTTTTCCATGCACAGTTTTTCAGCTCTGGAATTCTGGATCTGACCACCTCGTCCAAGAGAACTTGCTACACCAACCTCTGAGACGCGGTGTGACTATAAAGTAGTCATTTGCTTTTCTTTCCACAGCCTTTTCTCTCTCATTTCCACAAACAGAAGTTAACTGAAGAAGGGTGTTTGGGATGCTATTTGGCTTAGCAGCAGGTTTGCTGAAAAGAATATCACTCTAGGGGTTTTCTATGATAGGTAAATTTTTCTCCTTTGCTAAATGAATAATTAATGTTGTTTTAATACGGAACTGGCCCTTAATGTAGACAATTTATATGCATGAATGATCCCCCTTCTTCCAAAGCAAATGGGTTCCTTTGGAACCTACTTGGAGAGTGGCCTAAAAAGTAAACATTTGGGTGGTCTGTTGATATTCAGAAATGAACTAATTTGCCTCTGTGAGAAACAGACTTTAATGCTCTTCAAAGAGCTGAGGCTTTGAAATTAAGTAGCACAAGTTGTGTTTGCATATCCTCTGACTTGGTTAGGTTGTTGTTTTAACGGCAGCATCTGTTAATGAAGGGAAGGAGGTTGCCAGAAGGAGAGACTGAGGGTCATAAGGGGCGTCCAGTACATAGAGAATTTCAACCTCAGGAGTGAATGGGCATATTAACCATATATTTGACCCCAAGTTCTTAAACCTGGCTATTCAGTCTCCAAGGAGCCCTGGTGGCACAGTGGTTAACTGCTTGGCTGCTAACTGAAAGGTCAGCGGTTTGAACTCACCATTCCCTCCAGAGGAGAAAGATGTGGCAGTCTGCTTCTGTAAAGAATGACAGCAGTGGAAACCCTATGGGGCAGTTCTACTCTGTCCTATAGGTTCATGAGTTGAAACTGATTCAACAGCAATGGATCTGGTTTGGTTTATTCTGTCTCCACCAACCGTCTGTCAGTTTGTCGTACTGTGGTGGCTTGCATGTTTCTATGATGCTGGAAGCTGGGCCACTGGTATTTCAAATACCAGCAGGGTCACCCATGGTGGACAGGTTTCAGGGGAGCTTCCAGATTAAGACAGACTAGGAAGCAAGGTTTGGTGATCTACCTCTGAAAATTAGCCCATGAAAACCCTATGGATAACGACAGAATATTGTCCAATATACTGCTGGAAGATGAGCCTCCTAGGTTGGAATGCACTCAAAATACACAGTGTCCACAAAAATGGACTCGAGCATACCAAGGATTGTGAAGATGGCAACGGACCAGGTAGCATTTTGTTCTGTTATACTTGGGATTGCTCTGAATTTGAGCCAACTCAATAGCAGCTAACAGCAAATCAACATTTTCTCTCTTCTCT
This sequence comes from Trichechus manatus latirostris, assembly GCF_000243295.1. Taxonomy (NCBI): domain Eukaryota; kingdom Metazoa; phylum Chordata; class Mammalia; order Sirenia; family Trichechidae; genus Trichechus; species Trichechus manatus. The sequence continues at coordinate 44,552,659 of NW_004443937.1, read as the reverse complement.
AGGAGTTATTGTTCACCTTTTTCTGTGCCCCAGGAGGCTGACCCTGTAGACGCATCACTGGGACTCCTTGACCAGCTAGCTTCAAGTTGAGTTCAGCTAGAGAATGACACTGGAAAGAAAATCAGAGGATGGGAAAGCAAGAAGCCCCGGTGTTTCTCACTTCCTTCCTCCTTGTTTTGTCATCTCCCCTTGGCAGTGACTAAGGCTACACTGCGTTCCATGTCTCCTGTAACAATACTTCCTCCTCTTGTCTCTTCATCCCAAGGGATGGTCATGATCACTTTGGTCTGCTAATCTCTGGCTGCCTCACCAGCTCTTGTTTGTGTCCTAAATCCTGCCCACACCTCTCTAAGTAGTCATGTCACTAAAACCTTATCACTTGTAATGACAAGGAGGTGGTGAATCCTGTTTACTGTCAGGATCCTGAGTGGTAAACCACTCAATTCCCTTTTCTTCAATAAGCTCAAGGAATACTAGGGATTAGCCTCTTTATGAGGACTCCAGAGTTGGATGAGAAATAATGAGAGTTAATACTTATGGAGTGCTTTCCATGTTCCCATGCACATGTTAAGTGCTGTACGGAAGAATCTCAGAAGGTGGGGACTGGACAGGTTTCCCAAAGTAATGGGGTGTAGGTGACAAAAGCCACTGATGGGGCACTTACAGCCAAAGCCCATTTTAAGTCCAAAGGAAGGAATCCTATAAGGGCATGGTACAAATCTAGACAAAGGGACTATTTTAACAAAAGCTCTTTTTCATTTAATACTTGCTACAAATACAGCCAGAATGCTCCTTCGAAGTGAGGATGGTGAGACTTCATCTCACATACTTTGGACATGTTATCAGGAGGGACCAGTCCCTGGAGGAAGACATCATGCTTGGTAAAGTAGAGGGTTAGCAAAAGAGAGGAAGACCCTCAAGGAGATGAACTGACACAGTGGCTGCAACAATGGGCTCAAACATGGCAACGATTGTGAGGATGGCACAGGACCAGGAAGCATTTGGCTCTGTTGTACACAGGGTGGCTATGAGTCAGAACTGACTAGATGGCACCTAACAACAACAACAACAACAAATATCATTAGCATGAATTCTCAGCACACCAAGATTATGTCCCATCTGGTGGCAGTGCCAGCCCTATTCATTCCCATCAGTTGACACTCTGAAGATGTTAGTGATGTAGCAACCAAGTATTTTATTTCATTGAGATATAATTTACATAACATAAAATTCACCCTTTAGAAATATACAGTTCAGTGGTTTTTAGCGTAATTCACATAGCTGTATGACCATCACCACTGTCTAATTTTAGAATGCCTTCATCACCCCAGAAAGAAATCCAGTACCCATTAGCAGTCATTCTCCATTTCTCCTTCCCACCAGTCCCTGGCAACCACTATCTGCTTTCTGTCTCTGTGGATTTGCCTATTCTGGACATGTCATATCAATGGAATCATACACTGTGTGGTCCTTTGTGACTGGCTTCTTTCATTTAGCATAATGCTTTCCAGGCTCATCCATGTTGTGGCATTATTCAGTACTTCATTCCTTTTTAAGGCTGAATAATATTCCGTTTACAGATACACCACATTTTGCTTATCCACTCATCAATTAACGGGCATTTAGGTTGTTTCCGCTTTTTGGCTATTATGAATAATGCTGCTATGAACATTCCTGTACAAGTTGTTGTGTGGACATGTGTTTTCAATTTTCTTGGGAACCATGTGTTTTTCACTGCCTAGCATCCTTTTGGGGTGCAATCCCTCCTTCATTCTCTGGAAATCTTGCTCAGTCCCCTCTGTTCAGGTGTGCCTGATTTCAACTACTTGTCCCAGGTGTGGTCATGTGACCCAGACTGACCAAGTCAAGTATTCAGTCACCCTGCTTGTGATGATTGGCTGAGTGTTAAGGGCATGTTTCAGGGTGGACCAGTCAGTGCCTTTGGCGAACTACAAGGCTGCATAGACATAGATATAGGGTGAGCTCCTTCTGTTAGGTAGCTAACCATGTAGGGTGTGTATATTCCCTGCAAGAAGAGACAGCCACTTGAAAAGATAGAAATAGGGGTAGAGCACTGTTGACATCATTTGAACCCCAGCATCCAGATGGACCTCAAGTCAGACCAGTTGAACCTGGGCCTCTGAGTTATAAGAGTATTTGTTTTTTTTAACTTGAACTAGTTTGGGTTGGGTTTTTATCACTTGCAGTTGAATTAGACCTAAGAAACATATGGGGTCAAAGGTTTTAACATCTGTCTGTCTCTCCTTGTCTTATAACTTCTGAGGAATCCATGGGCACATATAGCAATATCCCCACACCATGATGTACCATGTGGGCAGGGCAGCAGAGCCTTGAGTATGTGCCCACTGGGGAGCAGAAGCAGGGAGGGATTTCCAGGCACTCAGGGAGACTCTCTGGGCTGCTTTGAGTTTTGACCCTCTTAAGACTGGTCCTTTGGAGCTGACATGTTTGCTTAAGAGATTCTCCTCTCAGGGGTTCCCTGTATTCCCACAAGGAAATTGCTTCAAATGTATGTATTTTGCTAGAAGGAAGATAAAAATGAAAAAAAAGTTAGGATGGGGGAATCTGACTGTGTCATGCAGAAAGTCAATGTTCTTTCTTCTTCTTCTTCACCAGGAATGATTGTCCAAACTTCAGGTTCCTGTTAAGTTTTTGGGTAGTGTTTGGGCATTGTTTGGGTGGCGGGGTGGTGGTGGTGGTGTGTGTATGTGGGTGTGAGTGTGTGTGTGTTTCTGACACTCTCGATTCCTCAGACTCTACTAAAACTAGGTATAAAAGGTTTTGACTTCTAGTCTGCAGGACAATTGGACTCACAGCCTAAGGTCTTCAGAGACACCGTGCTTTCCCACCTGGGGTGTGTGTACTCCTACGTACACCAAGTTTACCAAGGACTAGCAAAGTCAAGATAAATGTGGCACATCTTTACTGGAGGAATGTGGGAGAAAATTATGTTCACGTGAAAATAAAATAAACCATGAAGAAGAATGCAGAATTCCCAATGAATTTTCAAGTTCAAATGAGAAGCTCTAAAAGTTGCTTTTTCATTGGGTTACTTTATGGAATGCTCTTAGGTTCCCTAGAGTTATAACAATAAGAACTAACATATTGAGTCCTTACTATATGCCCTATGACCTAGCTATTATGATCTCTATTTTACAGATGAAGAAACAGGCTCGGAAAATTTGCATAACTTGCCCAAGGTCACACAGCTAGTAAGTGGTAGAGTCCTGACTTAAACCTTGGTGTGTGTGGTGCCAAAACCCTTTTAACCATAATACTAAATTGCCTCCTTGTCAAATGCAACTTTTCTTTTAGTTTTATTTTTTAATTGTGTAGTTCTATGTGTTCTTTATTTAAAAAAAAAACAAAAAAACACAGAATTATACAAAGGAAAAAGGAAAAAGTTTCCATCCTCCCTCACTTAATCTTTCTCTTCTGCTTCGTTTTTACTTCCTTCTTGTGTATTATCCTGGAAGTAGCCCCTATGGACTTGACCCAGGTCTTCGAAGCCTGGACTTCTAATCTCTACGCCGAACTGCTGCATTGCTGAAAAAGTTGAGAAGCACTTACATAAATTTTGCCAAGAGAATATTCTGCCCAATATTTAATTTAAACACTATTTAAATCAAATTCCTACTGGGTGCATCTGTTCAATCCCTTTGTCAGAATATAATTTTGAAAAAGTTAGAAACATAATGCTCTTTCAAATACGTAGTGAGCACATGTCAAGGCTTTCTTTAACTCAGTAATAAGGAACCCAGCAGGATGACAAAGCTGGTTCAGAGGAGGATGTAAGAAACTGATAGATCCAGTCATTTAAAAAACACTGGAATCAGATTGCAAAGTTAGATACAAAACCGCTCGCCTTCCTTCAGAGCAGTATGATTGTAACCAGTGGGGAGATCTTTTCTTAGGGAAAAAAGTTATTTGCATCTCTAGGGAACAAAAATCATTTGCAGTTTATCAATCTTATACCAGATTGATATAACTTTACAGAATCTGGGCTCTAATTAATAGTCAATTTTAAGGCAACCAAAGTCACCTGTCCAGTGAACTTTCTGCAATGGTGCAAATGTGCTGTCTGTACTGCCTAGTACGGTAGCCACTAGCCATTGAGTGCTTGAAATGTGGCTAGGATAACTGAAGAAATGCATTTTTAACTTTATTTAATTTTAATTAATTCAGATTTGACTTTAAAGAGCCATCTGTGGCTAATGGCTACTGTGTTGGAAAGCACAGACCTCAAGCTTCAAATGACAAGGTGGGCTAGTAAGAACAGTTTGTATGACTTGGAAAGGGCTTCCAGTGATCTTTTTGCCTGATTTTCAAGTTTGGGGTAATTTTTCTTAACACCTTTGTCTCTCCAACATTTCCTCCATCAGTCCTGCTTCCCTTTCTTTGCTGTGAGGAGAAGGAAGGGCCTGATCTGTTTACAGACAGTTGCCTTGTGGTGGCTCCCTTCCAGCTCTCAGATCAAACTGATGGATCCTTCGAGGACTGAGGACACAGTCTCCGGGCACTGCAGTCAGCTGGACACATGTGCAGCTGCGGACCAAGGGGGCTGACGCGTTCTCCTGCCAAGCTGAGGGGTAAATGTCACGAGAAACGCCCTTGAGAATGGTTCTCATCCCTTCTCTTCATCACAGACAACCCAGTATGAACTGTTCATAAATGATGAACTTTAATATTATTAATGGTTGGGAAGGACTTCTGGTAAGGAAGTTCTGGAATTAAATAGGCCACTAGGTTTTAACTGGTTATCAATGAAGTTCCCAAAGACACCTCTCTCTCATAAAGGAAATGGGCTCATGGGTCCTTAAAACAAACAAATGAAATATATTATTTTGGAAGAGCTATTTATGAAGCGATGAAGATTTTAAAAAAAGGAAAAAAAAAATGAGAAGCCTCTACTGGTCCCTGATATACCTTCCTCAGAAGGTGACCAAAAGTTGATGGTAGTTTGGAAAAATGTACTGCTTATGTGTTTCTAGCTGTGACAGACCATTTTTTCCTCCCTTAAATTAAAAGCCCCTTGCTGCTCACACCTGAGGACTTTCAACAGCTCCACTGATGGTGTCCTCTCAGAATCATGATCTGGAGCAGGTTAATTGGGCTTGCTTTGCACTGAACCAGAACCAAAACCATTTGCTGTTGAGTCAACACCGACTCATGGTGACCGCACGTGTGTCAGAGCAGAACTGTGCTTGGTAGGGTTTTCAATGGCTGATTTTTCTGAAACACGCCTTTCTTCCGAGGCACCTGTGGGTGGACTCAAACCCCCAGCCTTTGGGTTTGCACCACTTGTGGACTCATTTGCAATGAAACTTGCTGGCAAACAGTGAGGTTTCACTGCATTTGCCAACTAGTTTGTCTCTGAAGGGGGCTTAAGGCAGAATGACTCTCTGAGTTTGGAATCACTTTGCTAGCCCTGGCAGCTTCTGTGACTTTGTAATTTCCTTAATCTTCCCGTCTTTCTTACTTTCCCAAATCAACTGAAGCCTTTACTGGAAGGTCAAGTAAACTTCGCTGTAAACCACTAGAGGATCCAGAAAAAGAAAGTTAAAAAGGGAATCTTGCTTGCTTTCAAATAGTCTTGAAACTTCAGTCTTTTAATTATTTTTAAGCCTCTTGTGCTTAAAAAAGCTTATGGGACATATATAATTTATATAATCCAGAACATCCTCGATGTTTTTAAGTAAGTGAGGGCTAACTAGAAATTGATGTTTTGTTCCACTGCTGTTCAAAAGCTTTTTCATGTGTATGTTCACCTCCCTGCCTTATTAATCATAGTAAAATAATCAGGATGAATCATATCTTTCTTTTGATATCACACATCATACTATATCTGTAACTCATCATTTTCCACTTGAATTCTCAATATAATTTACATTTTTTTGGAGATTAGAGGTTGAATTGAATATTCGTTAGTTCCAGTATGGCCCTTTGAACAGGTTGGGGGTATTTTTTTGAAATGAACTTTATATTATCATCTCATTTTCTTTTTCTATACAGCTAATTTGTATGCTTAGCAAATAATCCGAGAAGCTGGACGATATGAAGAAGAACGGGGCATCAGGATGGGAGGAAGACTCACTAACAACCTGTGTTATGCAGATGACACAACCTCGCTTGCTGAAAGTGAAGAGGACTTGAAGTGCTTACTGATGAAGATCAAAGACCACAGCCTTCCGTATGGATTACACCCCAACATAAAGAAAACAAAAATCCTCACAGCTGGACCAATAAGCAACATCATGATAAACAGAGAAAAGATTGAAGTTGTCAAGGATTTCATTTTACTTGGTTCCACAGTCAACACCCATGGAGGCAGTAGTCAAGAGATCAAAAGACGCATTGCACTGGGCAAATCTGCTGCAAAAGATCTCTTTAAAGCGTTGAAAAGCAGAGATGTCACCTTGAGGACTAAGGTGCACCTGACCCAAGCCATGGTGTTTTCAATCACCTCATATGTATGCGAAAGCTGGACAATAAATAAGGAAGACCAAAGAAGAATTGACACCTTCGAACTGTGGTGTTGGCAAAGATGTTGAATATACCGTGGACTGCCAAAAGAACGAAGAAATCTGTCTTGGAAGAAGTACAGCCAGGATGCTCCTTAGAAGCAAGGATGGTGAGACTTCATCTCACTTACTTCGGACATGTTATCAGGAGGGACCAGTCCCTGGAGAAGGACATCATGCTCGGTAAAGTAGAGGGTCAGTGAAAAAGAGGAAGACCTTCAATGAGATGAACTGACACAGTGGCTGCAAAAATGGGCTCAAGCATAACAATGATTGTGAGGATTGCACAGGACCAAGCAGTGTTTCGATCTGTTGTATATAGGGTCGCTATGAGTCAAAACTGACTCATTGGCACCTAACAACAACAACAACAATTTTGGGTGGAATGTTTTATGACTTGGGTTTCTCTCTTCTGACACAAAGCAAAGAAGAGCAAAAGAGACTCGTGCAGATCAATTCTGTATTGGCCCCGTGCTCTCTGGAAACTCTAATGCAATGTGCCTGCAAGCAGAGAGATGCCATTAAGAAATAAACTTGTCTTCTAAAAGTAGCCTTGTTAGGGTGAAAAGTTTTTTGAAGTGCATTAAAATTGAACATTTTCAAGATATTGTTCCACACAGTATTGCTACTTTTTTCTATTTTTTAAAAAAATTGCTTTATTTTCCCTTTTTTTCCTGTTAAAAAATGCTTTCTTTGTTTAAGCAATGGCTTCTTTAAAGAAAAATGCAGAGAAAGTGATTAAGTCACTTGGAGGTAAACTTCCAGGCAGTGTTGCTAAATATTCATAGTGTTTAATTTTTAAATCTCTCTCAACTGGGATTCCATGGAGACATCAGACTTTATCATCCAAGAGGCAAGTAAGTCAAACATATCCACAGACATTATCAGAGAATATGATCCTTACCACATGCCTTCCCTAGCAAGTCCCTTTTGAAGATACAGTGATAGTCTGCACTATCAAATAACTTACAATTAACTAGAGAATTCTGGAACTTTCTACTCATAAACATTTGTAAAAACAAAAAATGGAGAGATGCCTGTGACTGGTTGGGTTGAGGGGTACCATTGCAAGTCAAATCATATGCTTTACTCTTACAATAAATGTGGCTCTGTTTGCTTTTTTTTTCTTAAAGTACATTTCAGCAAGTGAAGCAAGAGGCTGAACAAAGTCTTACCACTAGCTAAACTCTGAAGGCAAGAGGAAAACTCTGTTTGGTTCTCATTTTCAAACACCTGACTCCAATGTCTAAGACATGCTGGCAGTAAATGAACAGGAGCAATGATTTATAAAAAAACAAAAACAGAAACATTTAGCCTGGGCTCCACACCAGGGGGAGGCTAAACAAAATATATGGTCAAAGAAGTATTTATCCAGTAAATCCTACTTGTCACCATTATGAACTTGGTATTAAAAATCCCACCCGCATGTTTAGGGCACAACGAGAAAGCCAAGTGAAGATAAACAGAGCTGCTCATCTGTTCTCATTTAAAAAGATATTCGACTTTCCATATTAAATACCGTAGGTCTGTAGAACGTAACGAACACGCGCCTCTCTGCAAAAAGAAATCCAGAGGAGAAAACTTCAGCCCTTTAAAATGACAACACAACGTGTAAAGAAGATAAACCATTAGAAATTGGATTAAGCTGACTTTTTTCTTTTTTGAAAGGGGAAGAGTATCTTTATTATTCTTGGTGACTAAAAGCAAGGCCTACTTGTAATCATGTTTCTCACTGATGAACCCTCAAAGAATAGGGGAGAAGACTGATCTTATAATAGAACTTCCTTTTTAACGTGATGGATGCAGGAAAGCTGCTGCTCATTGAGGACTGTTTTAGGCGATCTTCTTTATACACCGAACTTCTCCTTGGCCCATATGGTGTCTGTGAGTTGTGGGCCTCAGGGATTTCTTCCAATATTTTTTCTCCTTCTCTCAGCTCTGCATCCACATCAGAACGCTTTGTACTACGGAGAAACAATATAAATAGATCATGTAATAAAATGACCTTTCCCAAATCACGGTTTGGCGAGAAGATCCCTTTCACAGCTGTCTCTTTGCTCTAAGGGCAGATGCCAGCAACAGTGGAACGTTTACAAGTCCAGCTAGAAGTTTGACAGCCAGTTGAGTTCAGTTCCGGGGAAGCTAAATTCAGCATGCTTCCTTTTCACATTTTTGGCATATTGAAAATACATACTGCCAGTGAACCAGGGTGTGTACAAATAACATCCTTATTTTCAGCCTTAGAGTCTGCTTCTGGAAAGAAGAAAGTTGTTCTGGGAGAAAGGCTTGAGAAGGGATACAGAGAGGGGTTTTCGATTTGATTATTTTATTCATTTGTTTGCTTGGTTAAGAGAGCCGATTGTGTTGTCCTGGGAACTGTAGGCCACAGTGACATATATAAGGAAAAAGCTTGAGAAATGATATGTGCATCCTCCTTTTCTGCTGTCCTTTTGCTCAGAAATGAGATGGTCCCATATATGCCAGGAGATGAGACACAGCTACCTGGGGTTTATTTTCTAGAGGTGGTAGTGTTTCATGGAATTCTGATGGACCACACCATTTGTCAACATAGCATAATCCACGTAAGACAACATTTCTAGTCTTTTCCAGAATATTGATTACCAGAAGGTCAGAATTCACAGAAAAACATAAAGAACAAAGAGCAGGTTAAGTTTTGAAGGATGAGAGGTGGAATCCAGAGAGCACCCTCCACTTGTTTTTTCTTCTTACTATTCAGTTTTCTAATTCAGTTTTAACTGGGCCATTGTCTGACATTGGGAGAAGAGCGAGCACGAGTTTCTTTGAAAGTTGTCAGTTCTCTCTCTCACGGCAGCTCTAGAATGATCCTGCTCCTGTCCTCTCCTAGTCCCTCAAGTTCTTTTGGAAGGAGATGGCGAAGAAAGTCATGATTACAAAACAAGTAACATTCACTTCCCCTCTCTTTTCTTAAAGTGACCAGTCTAGGGATCATGAATTGGAAACTTTAATTCTTATCCTCCTCCTCCTCTCTCTTCCTTTCCTCCTGTCCTCCCCCACCTCCCCCCACCCCTCCTCCTCCTCCTTCTTCAATTCTTTTCCTCCTCCTCTTTCTCCTTCTTCTTCTTTCTTCTTTCTCCCCTGCAAGCCACAGCCTCAGTCCACATATCTAGTTCATTCATTTTCTAGTTTAGAAATTGGATCTAGATTTTATTCCCCCTCAGAATTCTAGCGTAGACCTAGCAAAATTAGGCTAAAGGGGAAGGTGCCAATGCACCATCTATCTTTCTACGCCTGCCTCCATACCTTTTCTGTTATGATCACTAAGCTAGAGTTTCTTATCTTCTTGGACCAATTCCATTAAGAGTTGTTGCAGACTCTATGGGGAAATATTGCAGAGGCGAAGCAGAGTAAACTACAAGCAGATTGACCACATTTATTAGCAAACAACCCTCTCTAACACCCAGAAAGAGAACTTTTTTTTTCCAAGCTAAGTTGTTATAAACTCCTATCTCTCTCTTTTTTTTTTTAAATTTCAAATTTAGTTACACCTTGGATTTAGAAGGTAGAGAAAAATCATTGAAAACTATTTAATAAGTGTCAAAATGGATGAAAAGATAACTTAATAAAAATGCTTGCTTCTCATTAAAGAAGGCTTATCTGCTGGTTAAACTCTAGTTTGATCTATATAAAATTGCCAATATGCAACCATTTTTGACCTACGAAAATGATAATTTCACTTGGATCAACTTAACTGACTAAGGTAAAATTGTGACTTTGGCTAAATACAGTTGATTCTCGTGATCCACAGTAGTTATTCCTCCTTCTAGTGTCCACAGGGCATGCTTTTCAGAGATGACTACTACTAGATCATCCACAGAATGTAGCTGTCAGCATCTAAGAAGCTCACTGTGGTAGGCAGGCTCTGAGATGGCCCCCAGTTATCCTTCCTTCTTGGTATCCATGCCCTTGTGTACTCCCTTCTTGACTGTGTGCCAGACTTATTGATTCACTTCTAATGAAGAGAATTTGGCAGAAGTGATGAACGTAACTTCAAAGTTAGGTTGGAAAAAGGCCACGGCGTTCATCTTGGAATCTCTCTCTCTCTCTCTGTTTTTCTCTCTCTCTTATTCTTTCTGGCTGTTAGATTGCTCACTCTGGGAAATCCAGCTGCCATGTTATGAGCAGCACTATGAAAACGCTCACATGGCATAGAACTAAAGCCTCCAACAAACAGCCAGTCACACAAGGAAGCTCTGAATTGCTCCTCCTGCTTCAGTCGTGCCTCAGATGACTACTGCCTGGTGATGCCCACATGAGATGCCTTAAAAACCAGAACCATCCAGCTAAATTACTCCTGGATCTCTGACCTACAGCAAAAGTAGACAATACACAGTTGTGGTTGTAAGCCCCTAAGTTTGGGGGTAATTTTTATCAGCAATAGATAACTAATACATTTAAATTAATTTCCACATGTTTTTCTTCCTCCAAGATTATTTGTTATCATTTCTTGGCTAGTCCATCTGTTTTCTATGAGTCAGATGGCCATTTCTTTTACACAGACCAAACACAGTACTAAGCCAAAAATAAATACTAGCAAGGACTCCGGCAAGATGGTGGTCTAAGCAGAAGCACCACGCCGTCCCTCCACAACAAAGATCCGAAAAACTAAGCCAAACAGAGAATCAACAATCCTGAAACCCTAGAACATCA
>NW_004443937.1:44526016-44534015 GCF_000243295.1 Trichechus manatus latirostris | reverse complement strand
TAGAGGGTTAAAATGTTGTGGGGTTGTTAACCAATGTCATAAAACAGCATGTGTGTTACTGTTACATGAGAAACTATCTGTTCTGTACACCTTCACCTGAAGTACAATAAAATATTAAAATAAATAAATAAATAAATAAATACTAGCACACCAAATTAGAATTACCTTTCCCATGATATTGTTATGAGTTATTGCTGTTAGGTGCCATTGAGTCACTTCCAACTCATAGCGACGTTACGTACAACAGAACGAAACACTGTCCAGTCCTGCGCCATCCTCACAATCATTGCTATACTTGAGCCCACTGTTGTAACTACTGTGTCAATCCATTTTGTTGAGGGTCTTCCTGTTTTTCACTGACCCTCTACTTTACCAAGCATGACGTCCTTCTCCGGTAGGAGTGATCGATTTGATGGAACAAAATGTGAAAAGTTCAAACAGAGAGATGTAATCATACTTGCTTGTCCTTTTAAATTTATTTAAAATTTTGACTATATATTAAAAGACTTAATGAATTTCACACCCAACATTCCAAAATTTATAGTTATTTAGTTAGAGTCTGGAGAATACTACCTTTGGAATATATGTAATGAGCTTGCTAAGTAAAGTACAGCATAAAAAGGTTACAAGGGGAAGGTTTACCAGCTTAAAGAACAATTTTTTCCCCCAAAACTGTAGTAGCACTTTGCTCTCTAAGCAAATGGAAAACTATATTCAAATAATCCTTTATGTTCAGTAGAACAGGTCCAACGAGACCTCTACAAAGTTTTATTATTGCCCAGCTCATACCAGTTTCTCTTTCCATGCTCTATTTTAATTGATTCATTCATCTATCAGATATCAAAAAAATAACACTTCTTTCTTTTAACCTATACTTTAATTAAGGCATTTTATTAATTCAGAATTGTCTCTCTCTTCAGTAATTCTAAATTAATGAGTTCTTTCTTTGAAACCATTTTTAATATATTTTTTATCTTGTGCCTGATGGTATTGGGCTGATTTGATCAATTGCTTTAGAAAATGCTTCTCCTTTTAAAATGGCTGGTTAGACTTTTTCTCTGATTGACAAGAAACCTGAAATAAGTGTAAGCTTAGAATAAAATTTTCCCAGAGATTTTGGCTGATTGGCTTGTTTTAAGAAAAAAATATTTTGTGTAGTTGTGAGGCATAAAAGATGACTCAATCATAACCTGGTTGAATAAATTAACATGGCAAAGATACTCAAACCATAAGATGACACTCACCATGTCCCGTGTTGTCTAAATGCAGTGAGTGAATTCACTGGTATGTGGGGGAATAGTTGTTGTGGATTTATAACTTGTCACAATGAGTATCTTTTTCATCATTGATCTGAAGCTATAGTATGACAAGTAACCAAAAGCTTTGGAATTTTGCAAACCTATCTGAGTCTGAAACCTGGCTTCACCCTTTACTAGTAAGTGATCTAAATTCTCTCAGCCTCAGTTTTCTCATTTTCAGAATGGGAGGAAATAAAAACCACTTCATGCTATTGTTGTGGAGTTTAAATGAGGTTAACGAGATAATGCTTAATTCTTAACCTAGGACCTGATACATTGTAAAAGCATGACAAGTGGCCAGGTTATTTTGTGAACGATGAACTTGAACTCTGTTTATAATACAGAGATGACCAATCAGGTATCAATCATGGAAACATAAATGGAAGAAATGGACTATTTATTCAATAAGTTCCTTCTACTTCTACTCTCTTCTTTAACACATTAGTTTTAAATCTTGAGGAATTATTCATATGGGTCAAAAAATCTAATGATAATTTTATATTCAGAAAGTTATATTCAGAGTAATCTTACAAGCCATGGAAAATCTCAAGGATAAGAATAAATAGATGATAGTTTCCCCTGTAAGCCCATTAAACCAAAAAAACTCCTTGCAGTCGAGTCCATTCCAACTCATAGCAAAGCCCATTAAGACACCTGTATTTCATTTTTTCCAAGGCAAATACAGGTGTCTTAATACAGGCACAAATTTAGAAAATATTCATTTAATTATCTTTCCATCCTACTAACATGGTAGTCTGAACGTGATGCACTCATAGGGCCAAATGCCTAACTAGACATTTGAAGTTTCAGTTTGTTTACTAACAGTTGTCCATTAATATGTTTTAATCATTTTCACTATAATTGATCTAAATGTTTGATTCTATTTTTACAGAAAAATAAAAAACCTTCCTCAGTAACTGATTGCTCATTGTTCCGCACACTCTCAAGGTCACCCTGATAAACTTGGGCAATGAGCCAGGAGGGTGGTTTTCAGGATTTAGCTAGAGGTTTTTAAAGAGCTTTCAAGTTCCTAGGCTTCGTCGTTGTCTAAACATGTCACTGAAATCTGCCATTAACTTCATTCTTCTAGTTATTTAAACATGGAAGTCTGAGTTCATGATAGGATAATGGAACAATAAGCAAAAGTCTTGCTTTCTTGACTTCCATTTGCCACATCAGCTAATCCAGGTATCCCTCAGTTAACTGGGGGCATCAGGATGTTATAGTCATAAAAACCATTTAATGAGCTTTGATTATCTACCAAATGCTTTCCCTACAGCATTTAACTCTCAAAAAAACCTACAGAAATGTGTTTTTCTTCTTTATTTAACCTTACTCAAGCAACTTACTCAAGCTCCCACCAGCCTACACACCTAGGTTGCATCTAGAGCAGTTGTTCTCAACCGGGGATGATTTTGTTCCCTCTCCCATGGGACATTTGACAATGTCTGGAAATATTTTAGGGGCGAGTGGTATGTGCACTACTGTCATCTGATAGGTAGAACAGGGATGCTGGTAACTATCCTACAAGGCACAGGACAGCCCTTCTCCCCCTGAGCAAAGAAATTTCCGGCCCCAGATGTGCCACTGTTGAGAAATCCTGGGCTAGAGTCTCCAGCACTGTCTAGTAGAACTTTGTACAGTGATGAAAATGTACTGTTGAACACCTGAAATGTGGTTAATTCACTGAGGAACTGACTGATTTCATTTAATTTTCATTAGTTTTAATTTAAATAGCACGTGTCTACTGGCTACTCTATTGGACGGCACAGGTCTTACTTGCTATACTATTGCTTTCTCACCTGTGAAATGCCATAATGATATTATTCTATAAGGCTGTTTTAAAAATTAAGTGAGATAAGTACATAATAGGCTAGTAGCTATTTTAGGAATTAATAAATTCATATATATATCCTAATTGTACTGTTCAGTTTTTGCGTATGCTTCCAAGTTGCTGGGGATAAGGTCACCCATTGAATCTTGAGATTTGTGCTTGTCAGGGAAAGGTCTCAGTCTATAAAGAGTCTGGGTTCATTATGATCCAGCAATCCCAATCCTATGTATATATCCTAGAGATATAAGAGCAGTGACATAAATAAACATATGCACATATATGTTCATAGCAGCATTAGTCACAATAGCAAAAAGATGGCAACAACTTAAGTGCCCATCAATAGATGAATGGATAAACAATTTGTGGTACATACATACAATGAAATACTATGCAACTATAAAGAATAATGAGGAGTCCACAAAACATAACATGGATGAATCTGGAGGACATATGCTGAGTGCAATAAGTCAATCCAAAAAGACAAATACTATATGGTCCCACTATCATGAAAAGTCAAGGATAGACATAACACAGAAAGCAAAGTTCTTTGATGGTTACCACAGATAAGAGGGAGAGGGAGAATCACTTTCTAGACAGTAGACACTTGTTACTTTTGGTGATGGGGAAGGCAATCACAAATTTGAGTGAAGTCAGCACAACTTTACCAAAGTAAATAAAGACACTAACAAGTACACGAGAAAAAGGGACAGTTTTGTTAAATGCTACAATATATACAATTTTGCAACAATAAAAACAACCAAAAATACGTGTGTGGTTACATAGGAAGATACAGATGCATATATGTGTGTAGGAAGGAATATGCAAGTAAATGCACATACACGTATAGGTGTGTCTGTAGGCATATGTATACAAACGTTTGTGTGTGCTGCATATATATCCACATACATAACAAACCACATAGGGAACACAGTTACAGAGCCTTCCTAAACATATCCAAACAACTCATGGGATTGGTTTACTGGGTCAGAGGCTTGGGACCGTAATCTTGGGGAACAGCTTAATCAATTGGCATAACATAGTTCACAAAGATAATGTTCTACATCCTAGTTTGGTGAGTAGTGTCTGGGGTTTTAAAAGCTTGTGAGTGGCCACCTAAGATACAACTATTGGGAGTCACCATGGCGCTACAGACAGAAGCACAACGCCGTCCCTCCACAGAAAAGACCCGAAAAACCAAGTAAAACAGACAAACGTCAGTCCTGAAACCCTACGCATCAAGTGAAGAGATAAAGAAATCATCCAAGCACCAAATGGAATAAGAAACTGACAGAGAACAGAGAGTGAGGAGAGTTACATGTGGAGGTCCCCATCAGCTAACAGAGCATGGATCCATCATCTTGGACTCCTGTCAGAGATCAGCAGACAAGGAGTATGGGAAAACAGGTTCACACAGCTCCCAGCAGGAGACAGAGCACCCGGTAACCAGTGAGACACACTTTCCCACCCCCTACCCTACTTCCTCCTGCTTGACCTTTGCCATTTCCTGGCTGGTCTATCCTAGGCTTCCTGGTGGGTCGATTCCCGGAGGGCCAATTCCCGGCTTCCCAGAGGGCCGATTTGCTACTTCCTGGCAAGCCAATCTGCTGCTTCACGGCAGGCCACAACCACTGCATGGAGGCGCCAGTTATGTGCCATATAGATTTGCCCCACCCCCACCGGCCAGTTTCTTCACTGTGGTTTCTTTGTTGCTGGTATTGATTTCTTCAGCCTCTTCTGGTTTCTTCCCTGCCTCTCATCTCCTCTCCCTCCTTTCTCTCAAACACCCGACTCTGTGTGCCATCTTTGCTTCTTCTTGACAGGCTGTGAAACACTGCTCAGCTGGGGAACTGCTTCCCTGGTCTGCTTCCCAGGTCCTCATGGCCACCCTGGTGGCAATCCTTGGGGCTTTTTTTTCTTTTTCTTTCTTTTTTCCTTTTCATTTTTCTCCATTTCTTGGTTTCTCATCTTTTTCTACTTACTATTTTTTCCTGTCTCCTGAATACCTGGTGCTGTGTATCATCTCCACCCATTCCAGCTGGGCTGTACTGTGCGGCTTGGGAGTCACTTACCCAGTCTGGGCAACCATGCTGGTGGGATCCCTGTGTACTTTTTTTTTTTTTTTACTTTTTTTTTTTTTTTCTTCTCTTTTCTTTTTCTCCATTTCTCGGTTTCTTGTCTCTCCACTCCAACGGCAAGCTCCCACAGCACTTTTTTTTTTTTTGCTCTTGTTTCTTTCTCCTCTCTCTCTTCTTTTCCATGCCCAACCTACCTCCACACATCACAACCTCCCCCCCACCCCGCCTATCTGCACCATGCACTGAACATTGCACTACTGAGCAGCACAAGCATGACCTACTGGAGTCTGCCCTGCACTGACCACTGGCTCATCTTGTCAGCCAAAGTACGTGCCACAAACAACCCATCCCAGACCCTCCCCTTCAGCTTGACCTGCCCTGCTGCATCACTGCTGAGTGACTGGCTCTGTCTATTGGACAAGGAGGTGAAAAATATCTTGTTCACAGATGAGCAAATGACAAAGAATGCACAGCCCGCCTGCTCAGACATAACCAAATAAAACAAAAAAGCAGGACGAAACAAACAAATCTACAATCAGTAAATGAAGAAAATTACTGAATGTCCTGAAGACAGAAGACAATATCAAAACATATTAAAAAACAGGACAGGATGGTTCCAGTAGGCATCCAAAATAAAATACCAGATTACTTTCCAGTAAAAGAAAAGGCACTAGAACTACCTGATAGGAAATTAAAATCTCTAACAGTCAGAGTTATCCAAGAGTTGAAGCAAAAAGCAGACAAAAATGAGGAAAAAATAGACAAATTCATGAAAAATACAGACAAAAAAATGGAATTCAGGAAAATAATACAGGAACAAAATGTCAAAATAACTGGAAATCATAAAAAAAA
Source organism: Trichechus manatus latirostris (assembly GCF_000243295.1). Classification (NCBI taxonomy): domain Eukaryota; kingdom Metazoa; phylum Chordata; class Mammalia; order Sirenia; family Trichechidae; genus Trichechus; species Trichechus manatus. The sequence continues at coordinate 44,527,956 of NW_004443937.1, read as the reverse complement.
AAATTTCGAAATCCAAAAGATAAACAACAAGATTTCAGAAATGGACAGTGTCATAGAAGGGCTGAGGAATGGGTTTGAAACAATGGAAGATAGGATTAGCGAAATTGAAGACAAACACTTGGATACAACATTGAGGAAAAATCAGAAAAAAGAACAAAGAAAAACAAAGAAACTCTGAGAATTATATGGGACACAAACAAAAGCAAAATTTTGAATGTGATCAGAGTTCCAGAACAGGGGGAGAAAACAGAAAACACAAAGAGGATCATTGGAGAATTGCTGACAGAAAACTTTCCTAATATCATGAAAGATGAAAAGCTGACCATCCAAGCTCAACGAACCCCATACAGGATAGACCCCAAAAGAAAATTACCAAGGCATATCATAATCACACTTGCTAAAACCAAAGACAAAGAATCCTGAGAGAAGCTCTAGAAAAACAAAAAGTCACATACAGGGGGGAAACAATAAGACGAAGTTCTGATTACTCAGCAGAAACCATGCAGGCAAGAAGGCAATGGGATGACATATAAAACATTGAAATAAAAAAATTGCCAACCAAAAATGATATATCCTGCAAAACTCTCCTTCAAATATGATGGTGAAATTAGGACATTTCCAGATAAACAGAAATTAAGGGAATATGTAAAAACCAAACCAAACTTCAAGAATTATTAAAGGGAGTCCTTTGGTTTGAGAACAAACAACATCAGATGATGGCCTGAATCTAGGACACAAGATCGCACCAGCCAGATACCAACCTAGGAAATGAACTCTCAAGGACTATTCAAAACCAAAAGATTTACAACAGGAAACCAGAGAAGTTAATCTGCAAATGACAACAATGTCAGAACAACAGAGGGAACAAACGGTGTAGGTATAGAACTTTCCAATGGAGAGGAAGGCAAGGCAATACCAAGTAATAATAAGACTGGTTCAAACTTAGGAAGATAAGGGTAAACTTCAAGGTAACCACAAATAAAGTTAACAAACCTATTCATCAAAATAAAGAAGAAAAACAAAAAGTCTCAGTAAAAACAAAACCTACAGAAACAAAAGAAATGAAAAAAAATCCACAAACAAAAGGAATTCAGCACAGAAGACTACGAGGAACAATGAAATCATCAGGACCACAAAAAAAAAGTACTACAAAATGACTGCAACAAACTCAACACCTATCAGTAAATACACTGAGCGTAAATGGCCTAAATGCACCCATGAAGACACAGAGAGTGACAGAATGGATTAAAAACCAAGATCCATCAATATACTGTCTACAAGAGACACACCTTAGAAACAAAGACATAGATTTATTAAAAATCAAAGGATGGAAAAACATATATATAAAGCAAACAGCCACCAAAAAAAAAGAGAAGTGGCAATACTAATATTAATCTCAGATAAAACAGATTTTAAAACAAAATCTACCATAGAAGACAAAAAAGGGTACTATATCATTAGTAAAGGGATGACTTTTGTCTTCGTTATGTTGAGTTTTTGTTTTCTTTATGCTGAAGGCTGTAGTCTTTGATCTTCATCAGTAAGCACTTCAAGTCCTCTTCACTTTCAGAAAGCAAGGTTGTGTCATCTGCATAACGCAGGTTGTTAATGAGTCTTCCTCCAATCCTGATGCCCCGTTCTTCTTCATATCGTCCAGCATCTCAGATTATTTGCTCAGCATACAGATTGAATAGGTATGGTGAAAAGATATAACTCTGATCCACAACTTTCCCAATTTTAAACCACCCAGTATCCCCTTGTACTGTTCTAACGACTGCCTCTTGGTCTATGTACAGGTTCCTCACGAACAGAATTAAGTGTTCTGGAATTCCCATTCTTTGAAATGTCATCCATAATTCATTATGATCCACACAGTCAAATGCCTTTGCATAGTCAATAAAACACAGGTAAACATCTTTCTGGTATTCTCTGCTTTCAGC
>NW_004443937.1:44468664-44525916 GCF_000243295.1 Trichechus manatus latirostris | reverse complement strand
AGCCAAGATTCATCTGACATCAGCAATGATATCCCTCATTCCATATCCTCTTCTGAATCCTGCTTGAGTTTCTGTCAGTTCCCTGTTGATGTACTGCTGCCACCGCTTTTGAATTATCTTCAGCAAAATTTTACTTGCAAGTGATGTTAGTGATATTGTTCAATGATTTCCACATTTTATTGGATCATCTTTCTCTACGTTTGCACAAATATGGAGCTCTTCCTGTCGGTTGGTCTTCCAATTTTCTTGGCATAAATAAGCGAGGGTTTGCAGCTTTGCATCGGTTTGTTGAATCATTTCAACTGATATTCCATCAATTCTTTGAACCTTGTTTTCTGCCAATGCCTTCAGTGCAGCTTGAACTTCTTTCAATACCATCAGTTCTCGATCATATGCTACCTCCTGAAATGGTTTAACATCGACCAATTCTTTTTGGTACAGTGACTCTGTGTATTCTTTCCATCTTTTTTTGATGCTTCCAGGGTCATTCAGTATTTTGCCCGTAGAATCCTTCAAAATTGCAACTCAAGGCGTGAAGCTTTTCTTCAGTTCTTTCAGCTTGAGAAATGTTGAGCGTGTTCTTCTCTTTTGGTTTTCTAACTCCAGGTCTTCGTACATTTCAATGTAATGCTTTAGTCTTCTCTAGCCCCCCTTTGGAATTTTCCGTTCAGCTTTTTTACTTCATCATTTCTTCCATTCTCTTTAACTACTCTACATTCAAGAGTAAGTCTCAGAGTCTCTTCTGTCATCCACTTTGGTCTTTTCTTTATTTCCTGTCCTTTTAATGGCCTTTTGCTTTATTCATGTATGATGTCCTAGATGTCTTCCCACAACTCATTTGGTCTTCGGTCATTAGTGTCTGACGTGTCAATTCTATTCTTGAGATAGTATCTAAATTCAGGTGGGATATACCAAGGTCAGTCTTTGGCTCTCGTGAACTTGTTTTAATTTCTTTCAGCTTCAACTTGAACTCGCATATAAGCAAGTGATATAATCTGTTCCACAGCCATCCCCAGCCTTGTTCTGACTGATGAATTTGAGCTTCTCCATCAACTCTTTCCACAGATATAGTCAATTTGATTCCTGTGTATTCCATCCAGCAAGGTCCACTTGTGCAGCCGCCATTAATGTTGCTGAAAAAAGGTATTTGCAATCAATAAGTCGTTGGTCTTGCAAAATTCTATCATGAGATTTCCGTCTCTGACATCATTTTTATCACCAAGGCCATACTTTTCAACTACCCATCCTTCTTCATTTACAACTTTTCCATTCCAATCAACAGTAATTATCAATGCATCTTGACTGCATGTTTGATCAATTTCAGACTACAGAAGTTGGTAAGCATCTTCAATTTTGTCATCTTTGGCATTAGGGGTTGGTACTTAAATTTGAATAACTGGTTTGCCTTGCAGGCGTATGAATATTATCCTATCACTGACAGCATTGTACTTCAGAATTGATCTTAAAAAGTTCTTTTTGAAGATGAATGTGATACTATTCCTCTTCAATATGTCTTTCCTGGCATAGTAGATCATATGATTGTCTGATTCAAAATGGTCAATAACAATCCATTTCCGCTCACTAATACCTAGGGTATTGATCTTTATGCAATCCAGTTCATTTTTGATGACTTCCAATTTTTCTAGATTCATACTTTGTACATTCTACATTCTGATTATTAATGAATGTTTGCTGCTGTTTCTTCTCATTTTGAGTTGTGCCACATCAGCAAATGAAGGCCCCACATCATTAAGATCAACTCTACTTTGAGGAGGCAGCTTTTCCTCAGTTATATTTTGAGTGCCTTCCAACCTGAGGGGCTCGTCTTCTGGCACTATATCAGCCAATGTTCTGCTGTTATTCATAAGGTTTTCACTGGTCAGTATTTTTAGAAGTAGATTGCCAGGTCCTTCTTCCTAGTCTGTCTTAGTCTGGAAGCTCTGCTGAAACCTGTCCACCATGGGTGATACTGCCAGTATTTGAAATACCGGTAGCATAGCTTCTAGCATCACACCAACACACAAGCCACAACAGTATGACAAACTGACAATTTAACGAATTTACAATATTTAATGAATACAGAAACTTGGATTAGTTCTGGACATGTAGTAAGTCTTCAATTAATTACTATTTATTGATTATAAAATAGTGTTCATTGGTTTGACTCCAGAAACTGGGGCAAGCCTGTCATTTCATTTTCCTGGTTCTGTTTACAGTTTTTCATCCTATGTATTTCACCTACTTTTTTTTTTTTGGCATGGGATACACCAGTAATGCCCAAACTTAGGTGTGTATGTTTTACTCCTCTGGGGAGGTTGCTGGAAGTACTCAGGCACCACCCTCAGCCATTCTGTACCCATTGGTGAGACCAAGGAACTGGCAGCTTCAACCAGCTCACGAGGCAATTCTGAGGAGCTGGCTCATGTACTGGACCACATTTGGGAACCCTAGCCTAGGATTTCTATCCCATTTTAATATTACAGCTTTATCTTCTAACTTCATTTCTCAAGAGAGCTTCCCATTTACATAAATTTCTCTTCAAGCAGCAAGATGAAGTCTATCTAAAATATACATCCAAATGCATTTTGATCTCTTTTTTACAAGATGCCCTTTTCTCACCTCATTTTGTCCTCATTACTCACAGTTAGTATCCTACCATGTCCTTGTTTACTAAAGGAGCTGGCCATTTGTAGTCAATGGACACATAGCTGATGGCTTCTTTGGGGGGAGTAAAATTGCAAATAAGGGTGATTAAGAAAGCTTGTTCTCTAAAACAGCCACTGTCTTTGGCACATTTTGTGCTTTCCTCTACCAGTTGTTGTTGTTGACAAGTGCTGTCAAGTCAGTTCCGACTCATAGGAACCCTATGCACAACAGAAAGAAACATTGCCCAGTCCTGCGCCATCCTCACAATTGTTGCTATGCTTGAGCCCACTGTTGCAGCCACTGTATCAATCCACCTTGTTGAGGGTCTTCCTCTTTTTCGCTGACCTTCTACTTTACCAAGCATGATGTCCTTCTCCAGGGATTCATCCCTCCTGATAACATGTCCAAAGTATGTGAGACAAAGTCTCACCATCCTTGCTTCTAAGGAGCCTTCTTGTTGTACTGCTTCCAAGACAGACTTGTTCGCACTTTTGGCAGTCCATGGTATATTCAATATCCTTCAACAACGTCACAATTCAAAGGCATCTATTCCTCTTCAGTCTTCCTTATTCATTGTCCAGCTTTCGCATGCATATGAGGCGACTGAAAACACCATAGCTTGGGTCAGGCAGACCTTAGTCCTCAAGGTGACATCTTTACTTTTCAACACTTTATTTTTTTTCTTTTCTTTTCTTTTCTTTTTATTCTACTTCAGGTGAAGGCTTACAGAACAAATAGTTTCTCATGAAACAGTAGTACACATATTGTTTTATGACATGGGTTAACAATCCCACAACATGTCAACCCTCTCCCTTCTCGTTTTTTTTTGGTGAAAATATACATAGCCAAAGATACACTATTTCAAAAATTTATACGTGCACAGTTCAGTGACATTGACTACGTTCTTCCGATTGTGCTGCTATTCTCACTTTAGATGAAGGTTTACAGAACAAAGTAGTTTCTCCTTTAACAGTTAGTACACGTTGCCCTATGACAATGGTTAACAACCTCACAACGCATCAACACTATCCTTACTCAGCCTTGGGTTCCCTATCACCAGCTTTCCTGTCCCCTTCTGCCTGGCCCTTGTCCCTGGACTGCTGTGCCTCATTAGTCCCATTTGGTTTTATGGGGCTGTCCACTCCCCAGCTGAACGGTGAACCTCAGAAATGACTTCACCACTGAGCTGAAAGAGTGTCTGGGGGCCATACTCTTGGGGCTTCTCCAGTCTCCTTTAGGCCAGTAAATCTGGTCTTTTTTTTCTGAGTTAGAGTTTTGTTCTACATCTTTCTCCAGCTCTGTCCAGAACCCTCTGTTGTGATCCCGATCAGAGCAGTCAGTGGTGCTAATCTAGCTGTACCGGACTGAGTCTGGTGGAGGCCTTGGTAGCTGTGGTCCATTAGTCCTTCGGACTAATACTTTTCAACACTTTAAAGCGGTCTCTTGCAGCAGATTTGCCCAATGCAATGCGTCTTTTGATTTCTTGACTGCTGCTTCCATGGGTGTTGACAGTGGATTCAAGTAAAATGAAATCCTTGACAACTTCAATTTTTTCTCTGTTTATCATGATGTTGCTTATTGGTCCAATTGTGAGGATTTTTGTTTTCTTTATGTTGAGGTGTAATCCATACTGAAGGCTGTGGTCTTTGATCTTCATCAGTAAGTGCTTGAAGTCCTCCTCACTTTCAGTAAGCAACACAGGTTGTTAATGAGTCTTCCTCCAATCCTGATGCCTCGTTCTTCTTCATATCGTCCAGCATCTCAGATTATTTGCCCAGTGTACAGACTGAATATGCATGGTGAAAGGATACAGCCCTGATGCACAACTTTCCCAATTTTAAACCACCCAGCATCCCCTTGTTCTGTTCCAACGACTGCCTTTTGATCCATTTACAGATTCCTCATGAGCACAATTAAGTTTTAGGAATTCCCATTCTCCGCAATGTTATCCATAATTCATTATGCTCTACACAGTTGAATGTCTTTGAATAGTCTATAAAACACAGGTAAACATCTTTCTGGTATTCTCTGCTTTCAGCCAGGATCCATCTGACATCAGCAATGACATACCTCATTCCATATCCTCTTCTGAATCATGCTTGAACTTCTGGCAGTTCCCTGTTGATATATTGCTATAGCCGCTTTTGAAGGATCTTCTGCAAAACTGTGCCTGCATGTAATATTAATGATACTGTTCGATAATTTCTACATTGGATCATCTTTCTTGGGAAGAAGCATAAATATGGATCTCTTCCAATCAGTTGGCCAGGTAGATGTCTTCCAAATTTCTTGGCATAGACTAGTGAGCACTTTCAGTGCTGCATCTGTTTGTTGAAACATCTCAACCGGTATTCCGTCAATTCCTGGAGCCTTGTTTTTTGTCAACGCCTTCAGTGCAGCTTGGACTTCTTCCTTCAGTACCATTGGTTCCTGCTCATATGGTACCTCCTGAAATGGTTGAACGTCGACCAATTCTTTTTGGTATGTGACTCTGTGTATTCCTTTCATATTCTTTTGATGCTTCCTTCCTCTACTTGGGGGGTGGGGGGAAACTGAGGCCTTTCATAAGGGGATGAATCAGTGGTCAAACAACCACTCAAGCAAGTCAGATGCTAGTCCTCTTTGTAAAGTGGGAGTTTCTTTTTTTCCCCCATTTTATATTTGTTTATGAACACCACAGCATGTATTTCTAAAACACCATTCCTGAAGGGAGAGACCTATAATTCTGGCAGAATGTACCCAATCACCTTAGCTCAGTATAAATTTTAGATTGAAGGGAGATAGCAGAAAATCAATGCTTAGAACACACCTCTGAGACCATTTGAATAGTGCTTTGTGAACGAACTGCTCTTTATTTCTCTCCCCAATGATGCTATCACAGCTTAACTGGCACTAACACAGCTGTTCACAGCTGCGTGCAAGATGTTAGCAAGAGCACAATGTCAACCATTTGTCCTCATGTGGCAGAGCTTAGTTTATTTCCTTTGAGGATGGAGTCTGATGCGGTTTCTAGCAAGAATCCAGTCAGCAAATCTAAAAGACATTCAGAGGTCATATTTAAGGGATGAGATGAGTTTCTATGTATGATCCTTTTCTTGGCTATCTTCCCCCGATCCTCCAAACATATCGAGTCCAGAACTAATCTTGATGGTGAATTTGTTTTTAATAGACCCTGAGCGGGAAGTGAAGTGAGGTGGAACAAATGTTCTCATTATTTGAGGGATAACCGTAGCCACACTCTACTTCTCAGCTGGACCAAGTAAGGCCAGAATGCTCTTCACAAGTAAATTCAATGCAATGTGACAAAAAAAAATTTTATTGAGCACCTACTGCATGTCAAACAAATGGGCAAGACCAAAAAAAGCAATAAAAAGATTTCCTTTTCATTAGAATGTAAGTTTCACATCTTGCTCCTGAATGCCTTTCACATGGCTGGCACAGTTTAGATGTTCAATAAATGTTGAATACATGAATAGATAATGCACTCAGTAAATCAATCTCATGAGCCAATTCAGATGGACTGGTAGCAGCTGCCCAAAGGGCTGTACTGAGAAAGATTCTGAGGCTACATTCAAGATCAATGGAAACGTGACCTGATTGATTAGCAATGTCTGTCAAGGACAGGAGAAGGGTGGAATCAATATGCCTTATATTCACCCTTCCTGGGATAAACACAAGTGATACAGCTACTCTTACCTTCACTCTCATCTGCCTTTTTTTTTTTTTTTTTTTTTAATTCTCTCTCATCAATTTCTGGAACAAGCTGGATGCTGTCAGGGTCTAATCAGGAATAAAAATCCCCTGCACTCAAGATTCCCATCTCCTCTGAATCTGGCGTCTTCCTCCATTCAAGAGGGAGGAGCTAATAGATCCTGGTTTTAGTAAATCAAAGAAGCTACCAACGGACATTCCACCCAGGGGCCGCTGTGGCTCTGCCTGGTAGGTGTAACATGAAAGACCAGGCAAACAGCAAAGTTAGGGAAAACCAAGAGGAACAGGGTTTACATTTTCTTCATTAAATTTGTACATGCAAGGTTCATCTCATCCTTAGTGTGTGGGCAAATATAGCTGAATAATATGCTTGATTCTCATGCTTTTTCTATTCCCCATGGGAAAACACACACACTTTCTCTTTCCTTGATTTCACAAGCTGAATTTTTTTTTTTAAATCACCCAGTGCATCTTATTAAATAGAAAAACATTAAAACATAAAAATTTAAATCTTACACTCATTTAGGTGGACTACACTGTTGCTAAAGATTCCATCAAGGCCAGAAGAGTAAGTTATGGTACCACTTACTGGAAGAAGGGAGTCCTTGGCCAGCAAAAACAGCTCAGCTACTAACCAAAAGGTTAAAGTCTACCCAGAGGAGCCTCAGAAGAAAGACCTAGCTATCTACTTCCAAAAAAGCAGCCACTGAAAATCCTATGGCACATAGTTCTACTCCAACACACACAGACAGGGTTGCTGTGAGTCAGAGTCAACTTGACAGCAATTGGTTTGGCTTACTACGAGATGTTGCAAAACAACATATATTTTAAATGTTATCTTGAAATTCAGAAAATGGTCCATCCACACTAACCTGATTGCCTGCATCGTCACTAATTTGGTGGAAAAATTTCACTGACAGCCAACCAGTAGTTTATCTTGAGTTACAGAGATCATACAAATTGGCCTATTCATTGGGTAACAAACACTGCCATTTTTTTTTCCTTTATACATTTCATTTGGCTTGAATTTGTGATAATGAGTGTGTATTACTTTATAAATGGGGGAAAAAATCGTGTAGATATAACCAAAATACATGTGAATATTTAAAAAAGTCGATGTTTCCAAAATGATACATCTAATTGAGATTTAAAGGAATAGAATCTAAATATTAACAAGTGGATGTTTTTGAATGGAATTACAAGTAATTTTGTCCTTCTTTTAAACTAAATAAGAAAATGAGAAAAAGTACATCACAGCATGACAGAGGAAGTAAAGACTGAGGTTGACACACACATTGCAGAGAAGTTATTTCTATAAAATTAATGGAAGTGACATAATTTGCCAAAAGTAAGATTGTATTTGATAAGAGTACCCTGTTGCCTACTTTTTTCTGGAAATCATTGTTTGAGAAGTAAATAGAGATAGGAGGAAAATCAGTTTCAAATGTATCTAACTTTGGAAACTTACGTTTTCTGGGAGTTTTTGACATGTAACAAAAGGTGGAGATTCATTTAATGGAACAGAGAAGACACTGAAAAACATAAACAGGAGTAAATCAAATTAGGCTTTCTGAATATATATTTTTGAAAACTTTACAACCAAATGAATATATAATGTATATACCATTGTTTATCTAGTACCCTAAAAAACAAAAAAAGATGTTGCATAATTCATTAGACCCAGTAGCAGACGTAGGAAAAAGAATCACAATGTATTCGAAAGCTGCCAGTGTTTTCACTTATATTTTTTTAAATACCACTGTATAAGCACTGCTGCTAGTAGCCCAGGCAAAGGGAAGTACAGAATCCATTGGCTACAAACCTGAAACAATGAAAAAAAAAAAGAATCCATAGATACGTGGCAGACTGGAAAGAGACTGTATGATTTGCTCACAGCATCAATCTCATAGACTGTGTCCTCTTGAGATTAATTTTTCAATTAGAGATTGGCTTCAATGCCAGAGGTGTGAAAATGAATTTGTAAGATGTGCTTCTCCCCACCTTTTTTTGCTTGGGAATTCCAATTACAAAGAAATGCACCAAGAAAATAAAAATCTAAACTATGACTGGTGAGAGAATCCTTGACAGACCAATGAAGATGAGAAGTAAATAGTACAGGTTCCAAAACCACAGGAGGCTTTAAAGGCCTCAGCAGACAGTGGTTTTAAAAAAAGGAGATGCGGGGAACTATTTGATTCAGAAATAACTCCAAGATATTCAGACTGGGCATTGAACCTTCTAAGTATTGGTCTGGCTCTGGGATTACCACAGAGGATGACTAAATGTAGTTGTTAAGGTAGCAGAACAGTATATTAGAGTCTTATTCTGGGTCTTCTCTAACTATTTCCTACCCTGATGGAGAAGGTAGGCAAGCTTCTGTGTTCTCTTGCTTCAGGGGATTTGAACTGTAGAGCAAAAAGTAGTGTTTGCCTCAAGAGAATTCTTTCTGGTTGACATTTGTTTTCAAAATTCAGTTTATTGATTAAAACCAAACCAGCTGCTGTGGAGTGATTCTTATTCATGGTGACCCCATGTGTGTCAGAGTAGAACTGCGGTACATAGGGTTTCTGGTGGCTGATTTTTCTGAGGTAGATCACCAGGCCTTTCTTCCAAGGCAACTCTGGGTGAACTCAAACTTCCAACCTTTTGGTAAGCAGTGAGTGTGTTAACCATTTTCACCACACAGGTACTCCCCATATATCAATTAAACCCACTGTCATCGAGTCGATTCCAACTCATGGCAACCCTATATGACAGAACAGAACTGCTCCACTGGGTTTTCAAGGAGTGGCTGATGGATTCGAACTGCCAATCTTTTGGTTAACAGCCCTAACTCTTTAACCACTGTACACCAGGGCTCCATACTGATTAGGGTTGTTTTTGGGTCTTCATTACTCATACTGAGCCTAACCCTAACAGACTGAATTTATTTCCAAACTGACTGAATGGTAGTTTAGAGGAAAATTTAATCTGATTTTAGAAAAATGGTGTTAGGTTGTTTTGCATGACAGTTTGGGATATAATATTTATCATACTTGTTTTACTGAATCTGGAAGAAGGCACTATTCTCCTGGAGATGATCTGAGTGCTTCTAAAATTTTTGCATACATAAGAATACAGATTGCTAGGTCTACCCCAGAATTTCTAATGCAGTAGGTCTGAGGTGGGCTGATAATTGCATTTCTAAGTTCCCAGGTGGTGCTGTTACTGCTGGTCTGGGACCACACTGTAGATCAATATTTCTCTGACTACTTGAGGGAAAGGATGAGTTGTATTTCATTTGTTTTAATTTTCAATCTGTCCATGTCTGATGTTTTAAAAAACATAATTAAATTAATTACTAGAAAAATAAAATAATAAGAAAGGTAAACAATTATAAGGCCCCATTTTTAAAATTATTATTTGTATTCAACAGACAAAATTATTTATGCAAATTATGATACAAGTTTCTAAATGCTGACTCTCAGTGTCTATACTTAGCGCATTGTGGACTGGTTACAGAAAGTTCCCAGGAGAGGCCCCTGTCCACAGACCACTGTAGGTCTCCCAGCCTTATGGAATGGCATTGCCTAGAGGTCCTCTCCATCCTTCCTCCCTGAGAAATTCCTGCAGTCGAATCCAAAGGCCCCTGCCTAGGCCAGAATCCTGCTACCCTGCCAATAATGGTCAGCACCGCCACCCCCTGCCAGCTACCGTGAAAACCCTATAGATTACAATGGTCTGATCCTCCACCTATCATGGGGATGGTGCAGGACCTGGCAGCATTTAATTTTGCCATCAGGAGTCGGGAACCAACTCGACAGCAACTAACAACAATACTGATGCAAAGAAAGAGATGGTAATTTGCTTTAGGGCTGGTTCAATAAATGGCATGGAGACTGTTATGGATTGTCTTGTGTCCTCCAAAAATGTGTGTCAACTTGGCTAGGCCATGATTCCCAGTATTGCGTGGTCGTCCACCTTTCTGTGATCTGATGTAATTATCCTATGTGTTGTAAATCCTAACCTCTATGATGTAACGAGGCAGGATTAGAGGCAGTTATGTTAATGAGGCAGAACTCAATCTATATGATAGTTATATCCTGAGTCAATCTCTTTTGAGATATAAAAGAGAGAAGCAAGCTGACAGAGGAGGGACCTCCTACCACCAATAAAGAAGAGCCAGGAGCTAAGCATGTCCTTTGGACCTAGGGTCCCTGTGTTAAGAAACTCCTAGACCAAGGGAAGATTGATGACAAGGACCTTCCCCCAGAGCTGAAGGAGAGAGAAAGCCTTCCCCTGGATCCACAGCCTGATATTTGGACTTCCAGCCTCCTAGACTGTGAGAAATTTCTGCTTGTCAAAGCTGTCCACATGTGGTGTTTCTGTTACAGCAGCACTGGGTGACTAAGACAGAGATTTTCCTAGCATTGCTCACAGTAGATCATTATAAAGCAGTCTTCACTGACAAACTCTTAAATGGAAATTGACAAGAAACAAGCAATTGTCATCAGATCTCCCTTTCCTGCTATGGGATCCGTTGCCTTTTTTAAACACAAATTATCAACAATTGGCAACATATTTAAGCATTTACTATGTGCCAGAAACAACTATAAATTATTTATAGTCCATGTATGGGCTTTACATGAATTATATCTCATTTAAATTCTCCACCACCCCACAAGACAGGTATAATTGTTATTCTCATTTTCAGAGAAGAAAAAATGAGGCTCACAAAAGTGAAATAACTTGAATAAGATCACGCAATGGGAAGTGGGTGCTTAAACCCAGGTTGCCCGTATCTTCAGGGCCCATGTTTTCAACCAGCAGGTGTTACTCTTCATTTCACCCAAGATCTTTTCCTGCAGAAATCCAGGCCAAAACAAGCTGTGCACTTTAGGTAGAGTTCTGGGAAAGGTACCAGGAGACCCAGGCTGGAGTCTAGGCTGGGCTTCTAACTAGCTTAGGGCCTAGGAAGAGTCGTTTTCCTCTTTGGGTGTCAGAAAGTTCTCATCTGTAATTTTCTTGCAGAACTAATGTCCCTCAAGGGGTTACTACACTTTCTATGAACAATGGGTTCTATGGTCAAGTAAATTTAGGAAAAGTTTCATGAACAGAACATCACCTCTTTGAGATTCACGTTGCCAGTAATGGTTGGCACTTGACATTAAAGGCTCAGAGAGGTCCTGCGGTAAAATATGCTTTGGATCTTATTTAACCTAGTATTTCCCAAATGTCCTCGATCAGAAAAACCTTTTTTTTATACTGATGGCTTAAATTACAGTGAATATTCACAGAACATAGTTTGAAAAACAATACCCCAAAGTTCTTTCTAGTTCCAAAACTATGTGAGTCTATGACTGATATGACTGCTCATATAGAAACAGAAAAATAAAAATGCAAATAATAATGACAGCAAAAACAACAATAATAATAGCTAAACCTCCTAGTAAATGCTATCACTTAAGATGTGCTGGACTAGACACTCAGACCTATTCTAAGTGTTTTACATATATTAACTCACTAATCCTTAAAAACCCTATGAAATAGACAACATTATTATCCACATTTTACAAATGAGGATATCGAGGCCCTGAAAATAGCTGTTATGAGCCACTCAAACGAAATCCTTTCACTGAGACTGGTTTTCCTACATGCCTGTGGAGAGTGTCAAGAAGAGAAATAGAAGCAAGCCTATTTATACATACATATATATATATGCCTTTTGTGCTTCATTTGCATATCAAAAAACCCTAAAGTGACTGTGATCTGCCTCATTTAATATTTCCAATTTTCTTTTACTCTACCTCTGTTTAGCGTGGCTGGGTCATTACCCTCTTGATCAAATTACAGACAAAAGCACCCTTCAGATTAGGCCTATTAAGATTTGTTTTGAATGAGGGGATAATTCCTCTTACAACACAAGCCAGATTCCACTGGGGTTTGATTACACAATCAGGCCATCTTGCAGAAAGGAAAAGAGAAGCAGATTCAGCCGGCCTTGATTAACTCGATGCCACTTAAAAGCACGCAGCAAATGTAATATTTGGGACTTCTGCTGAGGCAGTAACTTGGCCAGTGCTCTGCTATGACAGTGGGCAAGCTTCTGTTTCAAGGATTGGAACTCTTAGAAGGCAGATGCTCAGACTGATAAAATTGGAAGTCAAAGGAGGCAAGATAAGTACTTCTTTCTACTGGTCAGAGCTGTCTCGCTGTCACTGAATGCATTTGCCTCCTGGTTTTTAGGAATGCCCTGTGTGATTTGAGTGAATCAGTTTGATAACCCCAATATTTTGTAATCCTGCTATATACCTGCCTTTTATTTTTATTGTAGTTATAATAAATAATATAAAAATAATCTACACACTCATTTTCTAGAATGTTCTCCCCCTACATCATTTTTAGATATACACTGACACCCGTGAGAGCCGGAACTCAAGGGGACTGCCTTGTTTTTCCGGGTCTCACAAGTTTTCCACCTCTGACAGGGTGCAGTCTTATCACTTTTCTATCACTCGTTTTGGTGGAAAATATTTGCGTTTTCCTTCTCTGACAGCTTTCCACCTTACACAGGTTCCAGCTTTCATAGGTTTTACTGTATTTATATCCTCTGCATACTCATTTTTAAAGTCTTGGGTTAGGAAATTTTTATCTGTACCTTATTAAGTGCTTCAACTCATCATCTCCCTCTACTTAAAATCTACAAAAAACGTCTATTCACCTGAGACTCCTCCACAATCATATGTCACCAGGAGTATGAATTCGGGCCACCAGAGATTAAGTACTGCCTAACACTGGTCCAGAAACCCTGGTGGTGTAGTGGTTAAGTGCCACGGCTGCTAACCAAAAGGCTGGCAGTTCTAATCCACCAGGCGCTCTTTGGAAACTCAACGGGGGCAGTTCTACTCTGTCCTATAGGGTCACTGTGAGTCGGAATCAACTCAATGGCAAAAGGTTGTTTTTTTTTAAACATTGGTCCAAAGCCGCCTTTATCTCTTACTGTAACATCACTATGAGGACATGTGATAAGCCTCCTTCGGGACTTCCGGTTTAAAGCAAATTTAAATTGCTAACGTTGTTTGCCCAAAATTGAACTTAGGATGAAGGACAAGGACTAGCTCTTAGCCACAGGCAGGGGACATGAAGGAACCCTTTAGCAAGAACAACAGAACCAATCCTCACACGACTGCCGTAGAACTGGACAGCCCAAAGCCGCAGCCCTTCTGTACTAACATGGCACAAGGCAGCTCGTGACACCGCGGGCTGAGCACATGAGTCATGAGAAATGAAACGGCCAAAACAGACAGAATGCCAAGGTCTAGCTTGACCCGGAGCACCACAGCCCCCCTCCAGCTGACACACCGCATGCACACACTCAGCTCTCACACACTCAGCTCTCGCACAGGTGCCTCAGCGTGGCTGTGTGTGCACAGCGAGTGTTCGACAACACGGTCTCCTCGCAGTTCTCTCAGTACTCCACTAGCTCCCAATTTCAATCCTTCTGAGACCAGCTAGGGGCAGAAAAGGCCTTAAACAACAAGTTATGACAGTTAAAAACTTTTCTAGAAGAATGGTGTCAACCACAGAACACTTTTTACCTCACTCACGGTTAAAGTTTAAGCCGCTTCCTCCGAATCTTCCCGCCTGCAGCCGCCTTTCAGATCCGCCAATTAGAACTAGAATCCTGGGCATGCGCAGTAAGACGACAGCTTCAGCGCCAAACCACCCCATCCCGTAAGTATTGTCTAGGAACCAAAGTTACCGAACATACCTCCTCCAGCGGGGACCGAGCCCGTTTCAAGAGCGAGAAGTCTTGCAGCCCCTTCCGTGTCAAATCCTACCCGGACCCCTATTTTGAATATGTATGAGGTTAATGAATATGTATGATTTTCCCTTTCGAGGGTAGTACTAAAACTTCCCCCAAGTCTTTGTTCCGCGACAGAGTGCTTTGGGACTGGTCCACAGTTTACTTACTGCGAGTAATAAACCATGATGCCTTGCTTTAAATCCGCTTGACTCTTAGTTATTCTTAACAGAGTATAAGCGGTGAACCCACTTTCACACTGTTCCGGGTTTCTAGAATGCACATTCTCCAACAAGTGAACGTGGCTCGCTTCTCTCCCCTTCTGTCTTATCTCAAATATCTCATCTCAAAGGCTTTCCCCAGCAGGCTTCCTAAAGTAGATCCTCACAAACCCTGTCCTTGTCCACCTCCACTCTGTTTCCTGCAAATATAACACATCTGCTTTATTCTTCTATTTATTATTTTTAAATCTATTCTCCTTAACACAGTGTATGGCCTTTGAGGGAAGGGACGACGTCCATCTTGTCCACTGCTATGTCTCCTACTCATACAGAATATGAGAACATAGAAATTTAATGCCTTGTCTGCTTGGAGAAATGTATCTTCTTGCTCACGTCTCACTGGTTATTTTGATTTTCATTTCCTAGAATAAATTTCCCTCACTGGAGGCAAAAGTCGAGTTTTATGCGGATTCCCACTCCATCCTTTAATAAATTCCTTCATGCTCTGCCCCATGTATTTTGAGTGATTTTACCCACTGCCTCTCAATGAGCAGTGTAGGTAAAGACGTTGGAGAACTCTCTCCTTTGAGACTTCACTGAATATTTCTCCCAGATGAATTTACTGCCTCACAAAAGGACTCTTTGTCTTTCGAATTTAACCGGCTCTTTGTCTAGGCTGGTATCCAGCACCACAGGAATAAAATGTCAATGTTCTCCATTTAATCAATGTTTTATTCTTGGCTTGTATTTCAACAGGGGGGATGAAATAGCAATTCAAACGTCGTTGCAGATACATTTTTTGCTCCCTTTTTAATTCCTGCTTGTTTCATGTGAATTTCAATAATTGAGAATTTATTTTCAATCTGTACAAATCCCTTTGAGAAATGTGCTATCCATTTGTTAAAAGACACAACAGCTGGGCTGACATGACACCAAAACCAAGGGGAGCCCTCCCCCAACCAAAGAGGTCATTTTACTACATTCAGCTTTTTCTTTTTTTCTTTTTTTGTCTTTAAGTCTAAATTGCCAAACTCTGTTATATGTAGACCAGTGGTTCCCAAAGTTCATTTTGTGGAACACTAATCCATAAAGATTCTTTGCAAAAATCAAAAATAGTTTCGATGTACCAACAAAGTTGAGAAACCAAGTATTAGCATATTAAAGACTCAAAAGAAGACCTGTTAGAAAATACACTGGTTTAATTTGTTTTTTTTTAAGAGCTCCTCAATTTATTTGACTACGGCAAGAGTTCCCAAACTGTGGTCTCCGGATCACCTGGAAACTTGAAAGAAATGCAAATTTTCAGGCCCCATCCCGGACCTACTAGATCTTAAAAGGGCAGCAATCTGTTTTCACAAGTCCCACTAGTGATTCTGATATATGCTCATGCTCGAGAACCACTGGTCTATGGACTACATTGATTGGGACAACCTTCTCACATCCTGAAGACAAACCAAAAAAAAAAAAAAAACCTGTTGCTGCCTAGTCAATTCTGACACATAGCGACTCTGTAGGACAGAGTAAAACTGTCCCCTAGGGTTTCCAGGGAGCAGCTGGTGGATTCAAAACGCCAACCTTTCTGGTTAGCAACCGAGCTTTTACCCACTGTGCCACCTGGGCCCCGTTCTGAATTCATTGTATTCAGTGTATTCGAATCACCAGGGGAAGTAGTCAGTAGGCCTGGGTGGGGCCTGAGTCTGCATTTTTCACAAATTCCCAGGTGTTGCAATCCTGCAGGTCCATGGAATACTCTTTGAGTTGCAAGACCATAGACACTTCCAAAAAAAATATAGAGCAGGCATGACTGGCATGCATGGAGAAGAAAAGTTGGATAGGTTCTTATAATAAAAATCATCAGCAAAGTGTCTTCTTTTGCCCACTTACCCAGCCCTACTCCAGCCATCCAGGTGCCTTTGTTGAAAGGTAATTGGAAATACCATCAGGTGGCTTCTCACTTGGCCACCTACCACATCAGGTGTTCAAAGACAAACACAAAGCAAGTGAAGAGGTGAGGTCACAGATCCTTGAGCGTGGAAATTTTTGTTGTACTTATAAGTAAAAAAGTGATAACTCTGTGGTCTCAGGCAGCTTACATGACCCCTGTGGAACTTAATTTCCTTCTATGTCAATTAGAATTATTGATAGCACCTGGGTTACTAGTTGTACTGGAAGTTAAGTATGACATTCTTGTAAAATGCGTACACCATGGCACACAGTAAGTACTAGATAAATGATTACGATGATGATTGCGCTTGTTGTTAAGTGGCATTTAGTTGGTTCCGACTCACAGCCACCTTATGTACAACAGAATGGAATACTGCCCAGGCCTGTGCCACCCTCACAATCATTTCTATGCTTGAGCCCATTGTTGCAGCCACTGTGTCAATCCATCTCGTTGAGGGTCTTCCTCTCTTTCACTGACCCACTGCTTTACCAAGCATGATGTCCTTCTCCCTAGGGACTGGTCCCTCCTGTAACATCTCCAAAGGACATGAGATGAAATCTCACAATCCTAGCTTCTATGGAGCATTCTGGCTGTACTGCTTCCAAGACAGATATGTTCATTCTTCCGGCAGTACATGGTATATTTAATATTCTCTGCCAACACCATAATTCAAAGGCATCGATTCTTCTTCAGTCTTCCTTATTCATTGTCCAGCTTTCACATGCATATGAGACGATTAAAAATATCACGGCTTGGGTCAGATGCACCTTAGTCTTCAAAGTGACATCTTTGCTTTTTAACACTTTAAAGAGGTCTTTTGCAGCACATTTGACCAATGCAATACGATGTTTGATTTCTTGACTGCTGCTTCCACGGACATTGATGGCTTATCCAAGTAAAATGAAATCCTGGACAACTTTCATCTTTTCTCCGTGTATCATGATGTTGCTTATTTGTCCAGTTATGAGGATTCCTGTTTTCTTTATGTCGAGGTGTAATCCATACTGTACGCTGTGGTCTTTGATCGCCATCAGTAAGTGCTTCAAGTCCTCTTTGCTTTGAACAAGTGAGGTTGTGTCATCTGCATAACACAGGTTGTTAATGAGTCTTCTAATCCTGATGCCGCATTCTTCATATAGTTCAGCTTTTCGGATTATTTGCTCAGCATACATGTTGAATAAGTATGGTGAAAGGATACAGCCCTGACGCACACCTTTCCTGATTTTAAACCGCTCAGTATCTCCTTGTTCTGTTCTAACGACTGCCACTTGGTCTAAGTACAGGTTCCTCATGAGCTCAATCAAGTGTCTTGAAATCCTCATTCCTCACAACATTGTCCATAACTTGTTATGATCCACACAGTCAAATGCCTTTGCATAGTCAATAAAACACAGGTAAACATCTTTCTGGTAATCTCTACTTTCGGCCAAGATCCATCTGACATCAGCAATGATATTCCTCATTCCACGTCCTCTTCTGAATCTGGCTTGATGATGATTAAAAAAAAAAAAAAAAAACCTGTTGCTATCAAGTTGATTCTGACTCCTTGCAACCCTATAGGACAGAATAGAAGTGCCCCATAGGGTTTACAAGGGGCAGCTGGTGGATTTGAGCTGCTGACCTTTTCGTTAGAAGCCCGGCTTTTAACCACTGCTCCACCAGGGCTCCTGATGATGATAGTCTCAGGTTAAACGGAAAGATCTTGCAGTCTAGTCTCATAATTCAGTGGAAAAAAGAATGTGGAAGCAGAGGTCAAACTGTCTCATTTGCCCTCTACGCCTGGGTAATGCAAACCCTATATTTTCACCGCTATTCTCTTCTTACAGCTCCATGTGTGAAAACCACCTACCAGGACACTCACTGGACACCCGCCTGGATTGTTAACTGTGGAGTCTGTGAGTAGTGGGGTTGGCACTAATCATTTTGTTTTTTATAATATGACTGGGATAAAAATACACTTGTGTAAGGATTTATAACCTTCCCTCATCTCAACGAAGATTTAATATTTGCCTGTGCTCCAGACTTTTTGTTGTGTTATCTAGGTAACGGAGAAGGTGGTTGTTGTTGGTCTGTGCTGTTGAGTCGATTCTGACTCATAGCGGCCTATATGGCAGAGTAGAACTGCCTGATAGGGTTTCCTAGACGGTAATCTTTGTGGGAGCAGATCTCCAGGCCTTTTCTCCCACGGAGCCGCTGGTGAGTTCGAACCACCGACTTTTCAGTTAGCAGCCAAGCACTTCACCTCTGTAGTCATGTGGAAAGACCAGAGAACTCCGTGGGGACCAACTGAGATGAAAGATACTAAGAGGAGAGAGGAAAGTCAGCAAGGGCTGGAGTTGACGATCAAGTTTAAGAAAGAAGAAGAAAAGAGACTGTGAAAGAGTAGCTGCTGTGGTAAGAAGACTAACAGATGGTGAAGGGTGATACAGAGGCACTTCAGTGATGATGGACTTTATTTCCTGCCCCCACATGTCTCAGGAGGATTTTTCATTGCCTTCTAGATGTCAGATTTGTGACTTTGTTGACTGTGACAACATTCTGAGACTGACCTTTAGGTAGCTTGGTATTTCATGAGTAACATATGTTTCCATGTTTTTTTAAAATATAAGTATTTATATAAGACATTTAAAGCTAAAAAAACTCTTTGCCACTGAGTCGATTCCAACTCATGGTAACCTCATGCGTTAAAGAGTAGAACTGTTCCACAGGGTTTACTTGGCTTTGAGTCAGAATCAACTTGATGGCAATGGGTTTGTTTTATTTGTTTTCATAGTCTTTATAGAAGCAGATCTCCAGGCCTTTCTTCTGTGGTGCTCCTGGGTGGGTTCAAACCACCAACCTTTAGTGAAAACCATTTGGGCCACCCAGGCAATTCTACTCCCCAGGCATCATTTGGCAATGTCTGGGGACTGTTTTTTTGTCACAGCTGGGGGAAGTGCTACTGGCATCTAGTGGGTACAGGCCAGGGATGCTGCTAAATATCCTACAGTACACAGGACAGCCGCTCACAGCAAAGAATTATCCAGTCCAAAATGCCAGTAGTGCCGAGGCTGAGAGACCTTGGTCTAAGTTACTAGAAATTTTGCTTCCTCAGTTCCAGTCACCAATGTGTGATTCAGATAATTCCTCTGAAAATAATTTCCACACTGCAAATAATCAAATTCTAGAGGAAAAATACATTCTATACATCAGATTAAAAAAACCAACAACCTGTTGCCATTGAGTCAATTCTGACTCATAGCAACCCTATAGGACGGAGTAGAACTTCGCCAAAGCGTTTCCAAGGAGCGGCTGGTGGATTCGAACTGCTGACCTTTTGGTTAGGAGCTGAGCTCTTAACCACTGTGCCACCAGGGCAGATAAGAAATATTACTTCTTTTTAGGAAACACTTATTTCCATCTTTTTTCTCTGCCATAGTAAATGCCTCTAAAAATTACTAATTTTCTCTGAAGACTCCTACTATGATAATAAATTCAAGTAATCAATAAATACAACGTCCAATTCCACAAAATCAATTACTTTGAAATCTTCTTGCCGGTAATAAAATGTGTGCTGACTTTTATCTGATTTCTGTGGCCAGAGTTTTCAGAGGCAGTCAGCCTGGATGAAGAGGCCTCATCCAGGACTCACGAATGTCCTTCCAGGTCCAGCTCTGCCATTGGAAGCTTGTGTCCTCGGGCAGTTCACATCACTTCTCTGAAGCTTGCTGCCTTATCTGTAAGCATGTTAGGGCTGGATTAGGTTCACTCTAAGGGCCTGCTGATTCTAAAATTCTGTAGATTCTAGTTGAGTGCTGTCTTAGTCATCTAGTGCTGCTCCAACAGAAATACCACAAGTGGATGGCTTTACAAAGAGAAATTTATTCTCTCACAGTCCAGTAGGCTACAAGTCCAAATTCAGGGCATCAGCTCCAGGGGAACACTTTCTCCATCGGCTCTGGAGGAAAGTCCATGTCATCAGTCTTCCTTTGGTCTGGGAGCTTCTCTGCGAAGGAACCTCAGGTCCAAATGATGCGCTCTGCTCCCGGCACTGCTTTCTTGGTGGTATGAGGTTCCCATGTGTCTCTGCTTGCTTCCCTCTTTTATATCTCAAAAGAGATTGCATTCAAGACACTGATCTTGTCAACCTCATCAGTATAAACTCATCACAGTGACAGAATTTACAACACATGAGGAGATCACAGATAATCTCATCATAGCGGTAGAGTTTACAACACATAAGGACATCACATCAGATAACACAATCATACAATACTGGGAATCATGACCTAGCCAAGTTGCTACACACATTTTTTGGGGGACACAATTCAATCCATGACAAGTGCCTTCAACGGGAAGTAATGCCTTTCAGTTGCCCTTTGAAGGAGCATTCAATAAAGCTCAGGTCAGCCTCAAGCTCAGGGAAGTGTTTGTCCTATTTCTGAAAAATAAGGAAAGGACAAAAGAGAGTGTGGCAGGTTGCCACTGTTAAGGCGAATGTATCTAAATGGAAATTCTGCATTTTCAACCTCCTAAGACAACTTTGGATCCAAACAGAATTTGAAAAATGGTAAAATGTAGATTCCCACAGAAAATAATGAATCAAAACTAACATCTGTTGGGCTTTTTTTTTTTTAAAGTCAGGCCAACCATATTATAAACTACGGCTGGTGCTTTCTCACTCTCCTGTTTCCCCCACTTCCAAAAACAAGTAAAATAAAATTAAAAAAACCCAAACCCAAAACATAAAACCAATTTGCATTGACTTCATTGTAACAGAATGTAAACCAAAACACATCTTTGAAGTTCCCTGCACAGATGGCAGGCCCAGCTCTCCCATGGTAAACGCTGAGCAAAAAAGTGACTGAGCCACAGGAAGCCGAGGAGACCACAATATCCAACACCAAGAAATGGCCAAGAATGCCGTTGGCTAACATGAAACACATTAAGCCCGTGCCTCCTTCTGAAGCAGTCTGTTTCTGAGTCTTCTGAGGCAAAGCCCTTCTTTCAGTTAGAACTTGTCAGTAGTTTCCCATGTGTCAGCAAAAGGATGTACTCTCTTGGGCCCTATTTTTCAGTGGGAGACATGGATTTGTGCGGCTTTGTTGATACCTCTCACCTGGTTCCCATGGTGACTTGTAGCACACATTTGTAAGAAGGCTTCCTGAGGCCTGGAGTCAGGCAAACGTTTTTTTACCTCAGCACAGTTAGAAATAAATTGTACGTTGTTATCCAGTACAGATGCACACATAGCCAAAAAGACTCATAATACAATAATCTACACAAGGGTTTCATGAAACAACACTCTTACATATGCAATGCACTCTAATGCTGTCTATTCTGTTCTTTCACTCTTTTTTTTTTTTTTTTAAATATTGGCCATGACCTACTAGTTGTCCTTAGCAAAAATTCCTTAATGTAGGTTACACGGCTTTCTGCTATATGGTCACCACTCAATCTCTCCAGCTCAAACTCTTACTAGGAACCCAGGCTCTACTCTCCCTCTCCTGCAAAACACACACACACACTGACACACCCAAAGTTCCTCAAAGTACCAAACACTCTCAAGTCTCTCTTGTATTTAGGCCCATATACAAATTCCTCCTTCACAAAACACTGTTCGTTACCACCTTATTTTCTCATTGCCTTATTTACCTAGACAATGCCTTCTTCTCCCTCAGGCTGAGAAGCCCACCACTCTACGCTGGTTCCCATGTATCTGATCCGTTTAGAACAATAATCTAACAACATGAGCTACATAAACACATACAGAAAAGGTGAGTAAATTGTGTATGGACTAAATCTCGAATGATTTGATTCATTTCAGAGCATTACAGACTTTTTAAGCAAAAAGGTATCATAAGAATTTTTGACAGCAGTGGCCGCCAACTTATGCTCCTTATACATCAGGGACCAATGAAGGGCACAATTACTGTCTAAGTATTGTGGTTCAATAGTTCAGAAAGCTCAGGAAAATTATCCATTTATTTGTGATAAGACTGGACAACTGAATGAAAACATCAACATTTTTATGTAGTTTTGATTAGAAAAAATATAAAGATCCTTGATTATTACATCAATACTGCTGTTTATTAAAAAAAAAAAAAAAGCTCTCAAATCATGGGGCAACTAATTTTCAAAGGTTCTTGATGGTTTAAAAAATTTTGAGAGCCACTGGTCTAGCTCAACCCCGTAATTTTACAAATCTAGAGACTGAGTGCAGAGAGATTGGCCAACCTTCCAAAACCCACCCAGTACATAAGGACACAACTAGGATGAATTATCATAACCTAAAACATAGAATTCCCTTCAAAGGCACAGGTAATTTATCCCCTGAATATGTTATGAGAGTGAGACATGATGTAGACTCTCTGACTGGGGCTGAGTACAACAATCCAAAAAACATAATTCAAGACCTGTTGTATTCAAGATTGTGCCAGATTCAGCAGAAAGTACAAAGATAAGTTCTACACAGTCTTTGACTTCACAGCCTTAGATTTAATAGCATCCACATTCATTCTCTTGTTTAATCCACAAAACAACCCTCTGGGGTAAGCACCACGTTATTCCCATTCTATAAAAGAGGAAGTCCCATTGTTCGTAACCTGTAGAACAGGGATTCAGAGCCTGATATATTCATCCCTGTCATATATTGCACAGGCACTTTGAGAATTCAGAGAAAAGAAAGATGAATTCTGGCTAGGAAATTGTGTGACTTTTTGGAGAATCTGGAATTTGAAGTGTCATGGATTGAACTGTGTCCACCAAAAATATCTATCAACTTGGCTGGGTCATGATTCCCAGGATTGCATGATTGTGTACCATTTTGTAATCTGATGTGATATCCTTATGTGTTGTTAACTCTATTACTATGATGTAATAAGATGGACTAGTGGCAGTTATACTGATGAGGTGTACTAGATTGGATAGTGTCTTAAGCCAATCTCTTTTGAGATATAAAAGACAGAAGTGAGCAGAGACACATGGGAACCTCATACCACCAAGAAAGCAGTGCCGGGAGCAAAGAGTGTCCTTTGGACTTGAGGTTCTTGGGCTGAGATGCTCCCAGGCCAAGGGAAGACTGATGCATCACAAGGACCTTCCTCCAAAGCCAACAGAGAGTGAAATCCTTCTTCTGGAGCTGATGCCCTGGATTTGGACTTGTAGCCTACCCAACTGTGAGAGAATAAACTTCTCTTTGTTAAAGCCATCCACTTGTGATATTTCTGTTAGAGCAGTACTAGATGACTAAGACATGAAGTATGAGATGGGTCTTAACAAAAAAGGATTAGAAAAGGACTAAGTAAAGCAGGGGGAACCAAATGGCAGAAGAAGAAAGGAAAAGGAAAATTTCAGACCTGGTCCTTGGAGAATGTAGCAAGAGAAAACACTTGGTTCAGACTACAGAGGTCCTTGCATGCCATTCTCGGAAGCCAGCAATCCCCAAATGGCATTCCACAGAACAGGATGTTATCAGATGGCAAACACAGTGTTGTATGTCCAGACAGGTTTGGAAAACACTGAATTAAAAAGATTCAACAGATTCTTCACTATAGGACTGCTCGGAGCCTTGAATAGGCTAGTGTGCAGTATGAACGTTCAAGAAACGAATAGAATTCACAGCATTTCTTGGATTATTTGATCACAGAATACCCATTTTATCATGATTTTGGTCTTTCTTGAAGGGCTTCTGGTAGACTAGTGTTCTGTAGACAATTCTTTGAGAAACAATGCTATTGGCGGTGGGGAAACTAAACATTTTTGTGGTGGGAAATATTAACAACAGAGGTGGACTGAAAGAAAATTATCCTGACACAGTGCTAAAAGTGTCCTAAGGGGAGGTGAGAATGGAGACATGAAGACCAGAGAGAAGGTCATGGCAAGAATCCAGGTGAACATGAGTCCTGGAGGTAAGAATAAAAATTTACACAGCAATGTGAGCGATTAAAAAATATACTTTTTGGGGAATAATTGAGGAATATTAGACACAGATTGGGTTTTTGATTATATTATTGTTAATTTTACGTTATTAGGATATTATCATTATGCTTTTAAAAAACTTTATATGTTAGATACATACTGAAGTATTTATAGGTAAAATGATGTACTTTAAAAGAATGCAGTTGAAAAAAAAGTGTTAGAAGAACCAAGAATGATAAGATGTTGATAAGGTTAGTAAGTTATGTTATTTTCTTGGCTTTTGTGTGTGTTTGAATATTTCCATAATAAAAAGTTAAAAAAAAAAAACAGAGTGAGAGAATTGGGATGGAGTATTCCTCACCATCTTAGACTGGGATCCCCAGGTGACTATGAGGTGAATCTTTGCAGGCAGGAGATTAAATCCTATGGGAGACTGCAGGAAGTAGAATTGGGCAGAGGGAGATGCTGAGTTGTGATGCAGTCACAACAAAGGCCTCAGTTGCTCCCAGGTGATGCTCTGCAGCCCCTCAAGTCCCCTGAGGTCAGGTGACCAGTCCTTTAAATACCCCCCCACACATACTGACCAGTCATTGGATTGTGAGCTACCCCTAGAGACTGAGCATGACCTAGGACAAGGCACTATTTAGCTGAGGACAATCCCCAGAGAGGGACTCAGCTGGGGGCCACCAGCAGCCAAGACTCCCAGCTTCCAGGAGCTGGAGGAATAAGAGC
The DNA here is from genome assembly GCF_000243295.1 of Trichechus manatus latirostris. NCBI lineage: Eukaryota > Metazoa > Chordata > Mammalia > Sirenia > Trichechidae > Trichechus > Trichechus manatus. The sequence continues at coordinate 44,500,979 of NW_004443937.1, read as the reverse complement.
CTCGGTCCTGTGGGGGAATCTGGGCGGCACACTGTGGCATCCATCACATTCCCCATGTCTTCATCCTTAAACATTTACAAAGATGACATTTTTCTCCATGGAGCGTGCGGTTGATGACTGTGTTTGTGTGTTGTTTTTGCTGGCTATTATAAAAGAGTGGTGGATCTGCATAAAGAGAGCATGTGTTGACAAGAAATAGATCTATTGCTTTAAATTCATCGTGCAAGTGGTTTTCATTGAAATAGCAGGAAACTAATGTTCTTTTAAAACTTTATTAAATTCATCTGGATATACTCAACCTAATAAAAGCACAGTACACAGCTGCTGGACTTCCTGTAGTCTTGATACAGAGCAAAAAGAGGCTTATGTGACATCCTACATTTGAAATTATGTAGAAAGATATGTTATTGGCCTAAGAAAAGAAGTCTTTTATGGAGTAGATTCACAAATAGCACTCCCACTCCATTTATTTTTGGTGTGACTTTCTGTGGGTCTGTCATTCTGTCCCCTTGGTCTCTTTCTCTGTGTGTTTATGTACCTCACTGCCATTTTATTGGGGCTGCTGGTCTGCCTTGTTCAGTCTAAGACATTTCACCTCTCTACTCGAGAAAGGTCAATTATGAAGTGAACCTTTACAAGGAGCCGCATCATTCCAAGCTTAAGAACGATTTCGACGTTCTCTTCTGAAGAAAAGATGCAAGTTGAGCCTTCATCATAATTGTGCTCTATTTAATCTAGCCATTTTAATGATTATTTGTAAAACGGAGTTCTGAGTGGGCAGCCGTATTTAACGAGGTGGTCAAATCTCTTTTATTAACTTTTGGAAAAAAGAGAAAAAAAAGTCAAATACAGTGAAACCTGTGAGAGCTGGACCTCGATGGGACTGCCTTGTTTTTCCGGGTCTCACAAGTTTTTCACCTTTGACAGAGTGCGGTCTGACCACGCTTCTATCTCTTGTTTAAGTGGAATATATTTGAGTTTTCCTTCTCTGAAAGGTTTCCACCTTACACAAGTTCCAGCTTTCCCAAGTTCTACTGTAATTTGCATTCTGTTGTTGAGTTACTTTACAAAAATAGTTACTTTACCCTATTCATTCAGGAGGGAAATGCATGTAAACTTCCATCCTTGCCCCAACATACAACATGCAAGCTCAACTGTGTTTGATTCCAGAGCTTTGAAATGCAGAGGAAAACACTCAACACAGTGAGCAGAATTCCTTTGCGACAGGGAATAGGAGGAAGTCTTGAATAATATTATGCTGGCCAACATATACAAGCTCAACATCACTTTTTGAACCGATGGCCATGTGCATTAAAGATGAATATTTTGCCTGTGAAAAATTAATGTTCCAGAGCTCATACAGCCATTGTTTCTTTCTGAAATGGAGTATGCCAAATGTCTTTTAAAAATGCAACTTTTTGGAGAGTAAATTGCTTCTCCTCTTCCGGCTTGTGCTCCTAGTTGGAAAAGCCCCTAAGGGCCCCTACTTGCAAATGAGCAAATAGACATAAAACAGCCAAGATTCACATGGGGATGAGATGGAGGGGGCTGGTGAGCAAGACCAATTGTCATCCTTGTGTGAACCAAATCAAACGTCTCTTCTCCGGTTTTTTTGGTTTGAACTTTTAAAAATGTAAAGGTCCGTCGCTCTTGTTTAATAGTTTGAGTTTTAAACAAAGAAGGCTTATTTTGAAGGACAAAGTAAGAAAAGCTGAGCTAAGGAGGATGGAGCCAGCCTGGGAGATCTGTGAGTTATCAGGTTAGTGTTATATGTCTGGAGTCGAGACTCCAATAACCAAGTCTTACGGGCCTTGGATCAATTTAATTTGGATGAATGACCAATTTGGTAAATGTTATTCACATCATCACACAAGTCAGGTCTGTTTAATTCATGTTTTTACAATCTATATAGTCTGCTATGGAATAATTTCTCAAGTACTCCCCATGGGCTGGCTTTCCCCACTGTTAACTCATAATTAGAGGAATAATTGGTGTCTTAGTTATCTAGTGCTGCTACAACAGAAATACTACAAGTGGATGGTTTTAACGAAGAGAAGTTTATTTCCTTACAGTAAAGTAGGCTAAAAGTCCAAATTCAGGGCGTCAGCTCCAGGGGAAGGCTTTTTCTCTCTGTTGGCCTTCTTCTCTTCAGTATTCCCCTGGACTAGGAGCTTCTCTGCTCAGGGACCCTGGTCCAAAGGACGCGCTCTGCTCCTGGTGCTGCTTTCTTGATGGTATGAGGTCCCCCTGTCTCACTACTCACTTCTGTCTTTTATATCTCAAGAGATTGCCTTAGGACACAATCCAGTCTTGTAGATCAGGTCCTGCCTTACTAACACAACTGCCACCCATCCTCCCTCATTAACATCATAGAGGCAGGATTTACAACATATAGGAAAATCACACAGTACCAGGAATCATGGCCCAGCCAAACTGCTATACACATTTTTTGGGGGACATAATTCAAACCATGAGAATTGGGAATGAGCATGCTTTGCTTTTCATTTAAAAAACAAACAAAAACTTTTGCTTTCAACATGAGCAGATAGCTCAATAATCTAGAATTGCAACAATTCTTGAACCACAAAATTCAAAACTATATTCTCAATGATCTACATAGTAGGTAATATTAGTTTTTAAAATTTACTTCTGCTTTTAAAAAAATATGATATTGTTAAACAAATACTGCTGGATTTAAAAAGAAAAACATTCCAACCATAGTCCTATCTCTTAACATGCTGTTTTTATTTGTCCACATTTTCTTCTACTCTATCCACAGGTATTCATTCGCTCACTCATTTAGTCATTCTACAAGTACCTATAGAGCACTTAAGGTGTGTCAGTCAAGGCTTTAGGTCATCAGGCAGCAAACGTCGTCCATGAAGAGCTAGACAGTGAGTACTTCAGGCTTTGCAGACCACATGATCTCTGTCACAAATACTTAGCTCTGGCCATAGATTCAAAAAGTAAAAGGCAATAAATACATAAACAAATGGTTCTGGCTGCGTTTCAATAAAACTTTATTTACAAAAACAGGCAGTGGGCCAGATTTGGCAAGCTGGCCAGAGTTTGCTAACCCCTGCTCTAAACTGTGGGGTTATAGAGACAAACAAAATAGACAAAGTCCTACTGAACTCATTCTACTTGGGGGAGGCAGATAGTAGTACATAGTCAACAAACATAATTTCAGAAAGTGACAAATGATGTGAAGGAAGCATGTATTTCTCACATTAGAATCACTGTATAACTATAGTTTGGTGCTCTGCTTTACTCAATATTATTTTGTGAATGTTTTCTGGGAAGCTGCTCAATCTTCCTATTTACTGATGTTCTTGGCCTCACAATATCCTGACTAGTTGCTATCTTATATGTTACTTACTCTTTCCTCTATGAGGCACGTTAAATCTAATTTATGAGCGTACAAATGAAGGAGCAAATAAATCAAGCTGCTCATCTTACAATAAAACTTTTTCTCAATTCTTTGCTTCTGCTCTGGGCAGAGAAGCCCAGAGATTCTAGATCAAGGAAAAGGCACAAGCACAGAGAGTGAACATAGAAAGTGTCTGCCCTGTGCTGGGAGAGCTTTTGTTGATTGCTGAAACAAAGACTTATGGATTTTCAGGTATCCTGGAGCTTCAGAGTGGTCCTGAAAATGAGAATCCAGAAGGATACAGTGTCCTGAAAAAAGGCAGCAGACAAATGGAAACCTCACACATCCCACTCAGGGCCTGTTCAGAGTATATTGCTGCCAGGCAACCACCTCTTACTACTTAGTCTTTTAAGAACAAAATCTCTCAGCGAAAGATGCTCATGTTCAAACCCATCAAGCACTGATTGAGTGCTGACTGGATGAAAAGCACAGTGCATGGTCCCATGCTATGGGAAGGATACACCTGTGAGTGTGACAAAGCCCCTCTCTCCAGATGGAGACAGGGACCTTCGGGGATAGGACAGTCCAGGGAGTGTGTCAGAGGGTAGAGTACTGTGGGGTAAACCCTTACTCTCCTCTGCTCACAAGTCCAGCATAGAGGAAGGGCTTTTGACTCCACCTCCTAGGAAAGGAGTGCATGGGAGCCATACGTCTCTTTCCACCCCTGCATTTGCTCCTCCGTGTGAGAAAAGCAACCTCTCTGGTAGATGGGACTGGAGAAGCAACTGAGCACGTGCGGCTCTATGCTTTCTGGATTCTTTTTGCAGTTAATGATAATGAAAAACATATATTGGAGCTTTCTATGTGCTAGACACAAACGCTTTCATTTATTCAATTCTCACAGCAGACCTGTGTACTTGATAATAGTAGTACTATTATCAGTCCCATTTTATAGATGAGGAGACTGAGTCACAGAAACACAAGTCCAGGAGACTTGTATTGTTGCTCGGCTGATGAATCGCACAGCCAGGATGGCTCATGCGTCATCCATTTCTTCCCGTCTTCTCTGCATTGCCCCAGAGCAAACCACCATCATCTCTCACTTGTGCTACCGAAAGAGCCGCCATATTGTCAACCATATATATTCTTGTCCCTGTCAAATACCTTCCCCATAATGCAGATAAAATGACCTTGCTAAAGGTCACACTACAACATATGTCATCCAATGACTTCCAGTTTTACTCAGGATAAAGACCAAAAGTTTCAAAATACCCTTCAAAGCCCCACAAGGTATGGCCCCTGCCTGCCCCTCCAGCCCCATCTTCCCCTCTCCCATCTCTGTACCTCAGCCACACTGGCCTGGTTCAGTCCTTTGGCTATCCCATAACCCTTCCAGGTTCACTTATCATTCTCTTTTCCAAAAGCATCCTTCCCCCTCCAGGTGTTCATGTCCATAAACATACTCATCCTTCAGGCTTCCGCTTAAGTGTTTCTTCCTCAGAATGTCTTCCCTGCTAGTTGTCCTTCTACCATCCTGTTCCTGTACTTCATAGTACTCATCTCAATTTGTTTTTATTTGGTTCTTGTAGTTACTTGGATTTTGTCTAGCTTCTCCATCTAAAATAAAGCTCCACAAGGGCAAGATCTAAGTCAATCTTGCTCACTGCCGTATTCTTAGTACCTAGCATAGTGCCTGGTACATACTTACCCAGTAAATTTTGTTGAATTGAGTCCATTGAATATGGGTATGCAGGCTGTGCACTGCACAACTCCAGGAGGCACCACCTACATAGACATTGATATAAATGGTGCCTCCTGGAGATGCAACACCGCAGCTCTGTACTGAATGAAAGAATAAATAAATTGATAAGTGGTAAAAACCACTGGTACAGAATTGCTTTATTTGGGAAAATCATATTTGATGTCCAGTGCTTCCTAAAAACTACAAAATCTCATACGGTTGTATATGCCTTGCATATATGTCACAGGGAAGCAATTATTTTGGCATTTTATGTGTTCTGAATGAGATCCCTTTTGCCCTCATTTGAATTCCATGTCTACTTTTTCATAATCTTGAACTCAGTCCACCCCCCTCCACGTGCTAGTATAAAGTCCCACTTTAGCTTTTTAACTGTACAGGGACCTCATTTTTAACTTGCAGGTGAAAAAGAGCTGAAGCTGCATTCCACTGGTGAGCTAAAGTACATTTTAATATAGTATTTTTTTTCAATGGGACTCCTGAGTGATATCTGCAATGTATTATAATATGCTTGTAAAATATATACAATCATCAGGGGAGAAAAAAAGTGGCATGCGAAAGAAGGCTATAGATCATAGCACTTAGAGCTGGATTAGCTGATATGGGGGATGTCGGACAACTAGGTGTTTATTGGAAATAATAAATCTTGCCATGATGCCAATGTCTCAACTGTGCCACACATCTACATTCTGTTTCTGACCCCAGGTTTCCCTGCAGCAGAAATTGAGCCATGATTATTACTAACACCATTTATTAATAAATGTATAAAGGCTAGCATCTTAAAATGAGAACTCTTCTGTATGCATTTGGGCTAGGTGAGCTGTGGTTTCCTAGGATCAAGGATCAAGTGTCCCCGTATCATCCCCAATATTGTTACAATTTTGCCTTGTAACATATACTCCTGAATTCATCAAAGAGGCTGTAAGTTCCCTGAAGTTGAGACCAATTACTTGAATTTTTTTTTTTTAAATCTAACTTACACGTACTTGACAGTACCTTGCACATTAAGGGCTGCAGATCTTAATACTCATGGAAAGTCTAAATAAAATTATTCAACCAAATGGCTTACTTAAACCAGACTTAAAATTTCACACTATCCCCAAACATCACTGCATCGTTTTTTTTTCAAACTAAGAACAGAGCATTAGCTCTGACAAGTTTCTCATCTAGACTTAAGCCATGAGATGGCAGATAATGATGCACCACCCAGAAACCCATCAGGAATGAAGGACTTATTCCCCTAGCTTGGGAGTCCTACCAGAAGAAAGTCTTTGGTTGTTGACCTTCTTCGTGAAAAGCCTTGCTGAAGAGAGCTGCCTTGCCTTTCCTGGGGTGGCCTCAGAAAATAACTGGTCAACTCTAGGTGCAGAGCTCAGGAGGTGCCCAAGAACACACTCACTTCTGACACCAACTTCAAGTTTGGGGGTATCAAAGACCACCCTCAGATTTAATAATTTGCTAGAAGGACTCACAGAGCTCAGAAAGGTGTTAAACTCAAGGTTATAGTTTATTGCAGAGAAAAGGATACAGATTAAAATCAGCCAAAGGAAGAGACTTATAGGGCAGGGTCCAGGAGACACCAGGTGCAAACGTCCCACTGTCCTCTCCCAGTGGAGTCATGTGGGCAGCACTTACTGTTGCAGAAGCAATGTGTGGCAAAATACATGGAGTATTGCCAACCAGGGAAGCTCACCCAAGCCTTGGTGTGCAGGGTTTTTATTTGGGCTCAGTCAGGTAGACCTGGTTGACCATTCATCTGGCTGACCTTAGTCTCCAGCCCCTCTAGAGAGAGGTTGAGCTGATACCATGTGGCCTGAGGCCGCCAACCATAAATCATATTGTTACCATAGACTATGTGGTGTGGCCCAACACACCCAGGTAAACACAAACATTCTTATCAAGCATGGACATTCCATCACCTAGAGGTTACTTCCCAGGAGCTTAGGGCAAAGGCTAAACCTCTTTTTAGACAAGGTTAATCCTTTACTTCATCCTGGCCCCCTCACTCTAACTCAGGACAACACTGAAGGGACATCCCAGTTCCAGGGCTTCCCATGGGGTCAGCTGAGGCCTTTTTTGGGACTGCAGGGTAGCCCATCTTCTTCCTCTGCCCAGCCCTGCTTCCTCCCCCCTTCCCCCACCCCCCACTCCCTTCCACAGGTGTTGATCTTAGGAGCACTCCCTAATAAACCTCCTGAATGCTAACATTTGTCTCAGAGTCTCCTTCCCAGGGAACACAACCTGCAACCTATACCTCTATGTTTCAACAGAATTACACACAAAGGAATCAATTCAAGGATTTTTCCCCCCATTGGAGTAATCTGGTAACAAATGACATTATTATTTAAGAAAGTGACTGGATCTCGGTAGCAGCTGCAGTGGAGGGTTGAATTCACACTCTTCATGTAATACAATGAAAAGTCTCTCCCATAGTCAGGAGTAACAGGCAGCATTTTTCTACATTGCAAGAGAATGTTGTTCCTTAAACAAAAGGAGGAATTCAAGAAATCATGGTGGTGGCCGCAAGTGCACACTTAATTATGCCAGTGTCAGAGTTCTTGCCTTTTTTAATTAACCTCTAGAAACTTTTTATCTAATGCCTAGTTGTTATTTGTTTATAGCTAATTCCCCAAAATATGCACTAACAAGACAACCCTTTAAGAAATCTCCAAGACATAGAGAATATAAAGTCATAAGCTTCTCTTTATAACTATTATAACTTAAAACATAAATATTGCTGACCCTCTAGAACAATGATATGTAATCATCCACTTTAACTACTGATGATTCGATAGTACAGGAGTTAGCCAATCAAAGGTCATGGGACAAAATTCAGCCCACTCACCATGGGCAGAACCTGGCCACATCTGTTCATCTGTAGATTCTGTGGCTACTTTGGCTCTACAATAGCAGAGCTGAGTGGCTGCAACACAGAATGCACGTGGCTGACAAAACCTAAAACATTTACCATCTCTCTTTTTATGGAAAAACGTGGTGACCTCTGCTCTTACTAGTGACATGTAATAATTCCAATATAGCATGAACTGAAATATGAAAATTTTGTTGAAGGAAAGTAACTCTTCACATGTACATTTAAAAAAATTAAATTAATAATAATTACCTCTGGACATTGGAATTAGAGGTGATTTTTTAATTCTGTTTTTTCATATTTTCCACAAGACACGTATATTGCTTTTGCAATAAGAAAATCAATAATAAATGTTATTTGTATAAAACTGGGATATTGCTCTTTTGATTTTGAAGGTGTTATTTGTATGTTTTTTCCTTCACAACGATTTTCGATTTTGTCATTAGCTGGCTGTCTATAAAAAAATAAACTTTTTTTAAAAATCTAAAGTCCAGTTAAAAAGCAGCTCTGAATGTGTGCATAATGAAGGATTTGTACTCTTTGTCTAAGGAAAATATGTAAACAATGCAATGTAGAGAAGCTTGTCCAGTTACTCGATTAAGCATCCAGTTGGCCATCAGAAGCTTAAGCAAAAAACAAAACAACAACCGTGGACTGTTTTTGTGACAGCTGGCTCCGATTGGTAAGCTTATACGCACAACGCGTATATTCAGCCTCTGCTGTGTCACGCTTTTTAAATTCCCCAACCAGTGTGGAAAAACAGCCTCTGCTTTCCAAAACCTCCTGGACTATAAAAAATAATTCAATGGTCATTATAATAACAATAGCTAACCATTTCTGAGCAACTCTCTTAATAAATACCACGCAGCAAACTCAGTGCTTTTTACCAGCGTAGTCTCAACAAACCTGTGAAGGATTCTCTTATTAGCCAGTTTTTCAGACGAGGAAACAGAGCCTCAGGCAGGTTGAGTAAGTGGCCGAAGGGCAAGCAACTAAGGAGCGTTTGGCTGGTAGTCAAGCCACATTTAAAGCCTCAGACTTCCGAGTCCTCACCAGCGAGTGGTGTTGCCTCCTGACTGCCCTTTCCCCTACATGATTGTATCCTAGCCCCATCTCAGGGGAAACACACAGATGGCACTCGGTCAGTACTTGCTGAATGACCAAGACTGTGCTCTTAGCCCATGAATAGGGACTGGCACGAGGCAGTGCGAGCTGTGGCATTAAGAAGCATGGGGAGATCATGATTTCCGTATGTCAAGTTATTTTGGAATAGTACTTTCAGAGTTGATATAAAATACCAGCAGAATAAAAAACCAAACCCGTTGACGTCCACTTGATTCCGACTCATAGCAACCCTACAGGACAGGGTAGAACTGCCCCATAGGGTTTTCGAACGAGCAGCGGGTGGATTCGAACTGCCGACCTTTCCGGTTAGCAGCCGTAGCTCACTGTAGCTCCTAACTGCTGCGCCACCAGGGCTCAAAACCAAAACACTCGTTATTTTAAAATAACAGTTTCAGGAGAGTTTTTGGTATAAACATGTTGTAAGTCCTAATTGATTTCTTTTTTCAAATGAATATTAAATTTTGTATAAAAGTCATGTTTGTACCCGACACTACATATTAATATCACACAGAAAAATGTCAGAATACGATTTATATTTCTATTTTCTTCCATTCTCTTCCACATGGTTCTATTTTTAGAGTGATGTGTTTTTACTCATGGGAAACCTACGTTTTCCTACTATTTGAATTAAAGTAAGTAAGACTTCCTCTGGCTTAGCAACCACGGATCTGTGTAAATGCTGGAAAACGTACATGTTCGTAATTGATCCTTTCCTATACTGAATTAAGACAGAGATGCGTCTTTCACATTTAGAAATTACCATTATTCAGGTAAACCAAAGGAAAAGTCAATTACTGCCAAATTCCTCTATTTTTGCGGTTCTTTTTTATACGACCTTTCTGGCCCTGGGTTTTTTTTTTTAATGTGGTATTTCTGGCCCCAAATGATTGGTCGGGCCACAATCTGCTGATGGATTGGTCGGTTTGCTGGCCACAAAAAACAGCTTGCAAGGGATTGGTCAGTTTTCTATCTGAAAAAGAAGCTTGCAAGGGATTGGTCGGTTTGCTATCCACCTTTTGCAAAGATTGGCTGGGTGGGGATGGAGAGGCAGACGTTGACCTTTACCAGGATTGGCTGGGGAGCCACCCAATGACTGATGAAAGCTCTAGAATGCGGAGGTTCTGATGGGGCTTCTTGAACTACGTGAGGCCAGCCCGTGTTTTGAGCACGTGGCCCTGCACTGAGAACCTTCTAGAAGAGCTGTGATACAGATAAAGGGCTGTAACCCTGAGCTGATAACAGTCACTGAGCTGATAACACTGGAGACTATAGGTATGGCAGCAAGTGCAGCCGAGCCCTGCGGCAGGGCAGGCGGCTACACCCCGAGAACAGCACACGCCTCGTGGGTGAGTCAGCCCACGGAGCGGGCAGGGCACCTTTGCGGAGGTTGCCAGCGGAGCAGAGGCTTGGGCATACCCTACACAGGGGTTGCCCGTTGAACAGTTCTGCCTTGAGAGTTGTTGTAACGCCAGCCTAACTCCGGCACGGGGCCAGGTTATCCCGAAGCTCCTGGTTGAGTGCTGAACCACCAAGCACAGGGGCCAGACCCCGCCAGGGAAGCCAGAGAGAGAGAGAAGGAACACAGCCACACGTCACCTGGCCTGATGACACACCTGCAGTGAGAGACTCCTGCCGAACCTGGTCTATGGCATGCCTGCCCAGTGACCTAGAAACGGAGGTAGGTAATTTGGGAAGGGTGAGTGGGTCCCCTTTTAGACATAAGTGGGTTTCTCCTCTGGGGTGCTCAGTGGGGTACTCGTAAGGGTGGAGGGGACTGGTTGACATCAGATCTGTTCCTGTTGTTTACAGTTTGGTTTCTACAGGTAATCTGTACTTGTTGTTTATTGCTTAGTGTTCGTAAACAATAATAACGGCGTTCAGTTGCCAACGTAGTGTGTGTCTTGTGTGTGTGATACAATTAGATCCGATACTACTCACCTTAGCCGTGTTATCTATCGCTGCTTGTAATTTGAGGCAATGGTTCAATTTTGTAGATGCTGCTGTTGGTAGCAGCGATTTCCATCAGATTGATTCTGACTCATGGCGACCCCATGTGTGCAGACTAGAACTGCTCCACAGGGTTTTCAAGGCTGCGACCTTTTGGAAGCAGACGGCCAGGCCTGTCCTCCGAAACGCCTCGAGGGAGGTTAGAACCACCAGTCTTTCAGCTAGTAGTGGAGTGCTTAACTCTTTGCACCACCCAGGGACTCCATTTGATAGATGTATTCATTATGTATTTCATATCTTTCCGTTATGTGCTAAGATAAAGTAAAATGTGGGTTTGTTACTAAAATTTAAAAGCTGACATTTTTCCGTCAAAGTAGAGAATTTGCGTTTCCGTTTAAAATACAGTAATAGATCAATTAAAAATGTTTTAAGTGATACCGAGTCGGCTCCGATTTAGTACAAGCTTGTGTACGGTGAAATGAAATGTTGCCTGGTCCTGCGCGATCTTTGTGATCATTATTGTGGCTGTTTATTATGTGTCAGTCCATTTTACTGGGGGTTTCCCTCGTTTTCACTGACGGTCTGCTTTTCCAAACACAATGCCCTTTTCTAGCGCTTGCTCTTTCCCGATGACTTGGGAGTAAGCAAGCTGAAGCCTCCCCATCCTGAGGATGGATTCTGGGAGCATTCTGGTTGTATTTCTTGTAACACTGTATTTGTTCATTCTTCTGGCAGTCTGAGATATATTTGATATTCTTAGCCAATGCCACAATTCAAATGCATCAGTTCTTCTCTGTGCCTTTTTCATTGTCCAGCTTTTGCATGCATATGAGGTGACTGAAAAGACCATGCTTGGGTCAGGTACACCGTAGTCATTAAAGCGACATGTTTGCTTTTTAAAACTTTAAAGAGGTCTTTTTCAGCATATTTGCCCAAGGCAATACGTTGTTTGATTTCTTGACTGCTGCTTCCGTGGACATTGATGACTAATCCAAGTAGAATGAAATTGTTGACAACTTCAATTTTTTCTCCATTTATTATATAGAAAATAATTTAAAACCTTTCCAAGTGCCAGGCTTGACAAAATGCCAACAAAGTAGGGACTTTATTTGACAGAAGAGAAATCTGAGGCTCAGAGAAGTCGAGAAAGTTGCCCAAGGTCACACAGCCATGTAGGAACAAAGCTGGAATGTGAATCCGCGTATATTAGATGGTAGAGCAGGGCTCCTTAACCTCAGCTATATTGATATTTTGGGCTGGATGATACTTTGTTGTGGGGGTGTGGGGTTGTCTTGTGCATTTATGATGTTGAACAGCATCCCTAGTCTCTACCCGTTAGGTGTCAGTAGCACTGTCCCACTGTGTGACAACCAACACTGTGTCCAGACATTGCCAAATGTCCCCTGGGGACACAATCCCCCTTGGCTGGAACTACTAGCTCCTGTCTTGAGCACTGTGCTTTCCTGCCCGCATTTCAGTATCGGTCAGGATCACTCTTGCAGGCAGGGCCTCCAGCAAGCTGGTCACAGTCCGTACACATCTGGGCCTCAGCAAATTCAGGGTCTCCATCATTTTACCTAGGGAGGAAATGCCGCGTGCCCACAGCTTGGGGTGGTTTGGGATATGTACCCAAACCCAAAATTAACAAAAAAAGTAATGAATTGCTCTGTTCTTATTTCCAGAAAGCTGAGCTAGAACTGGGTGCATGTGCTCGGGGCTTGTTAGAAGGGAGGGCGGGGGGAAGACTCAGCCAAGCTTGGAGCACTCACCATTTCACTTAGAATTAACTTGATGAAGAAGTAGACTAAGAATTGCAAAATCATCAAAGATGATGGCTTTTCCTTTATGACCCTTGGCAGCAGAACAAAGCTCCTATTTTTGTGGTTTTTTGGATTTCCAGAATAAGGGGAATAAAATGTTTAGGTAATGTTTGGATGCTTTGGAGACTGTACATACATTAATGATAGGTCAATTAATATCTGAACAGTTCAAAGAAGCAATTATTTTTAATTTATAAATCACTTCAGAGCAGGGAGCTGCCATCCATTAATGTGGTTTTTACAAATAAGAGCACTCATTGTAGTGCGTGTTTGTGTGCGTGCGCGTTTCTACCCGTGTCATTCTATCTGGCCTGGGTTTTCCGACCAGATCGCATGCCTCCGTGATTATGTATTTGTCTCTAGAGCACTGCCAAAGACATAAAACATCGTATCTGCAATTTGACCCTTGGCTGAGACCACCCTATTTTTCGAGTTTTTACTCTGCTGAAAGGTACCAGCGCGCACAGTGTTGCTTCCAGAAATGACCTTCTTACATTACACTCTAAATGGCAGGGTCTGTGAGCTGAGACTCCCCGGGGGCTACAATGCCCCTTGGTAATCTTTCACAAAGGGGAGAGGGCCGAAGTGATTTCTGGGCATGGTGGGCTTAGCAGACACTTTGATGTTTGGTAAAAGTCTCCAAGTGACAATTTAGAGATTGCCTTTAAAACTGAGCAATAAATATCCCTTTATTTTATTTTTTAAAAAATTATTAAGTGAAGTGCCAAGCACAGTGTTCAGTACTTGAGGTTTAAGAGTTTGCAAAACAAGGCAGTCTGACAGGGGAGGCAAAGTAGGAAGCTGGAATCACATTATAGTGTGATGGAAACCCTGGTGGCGCAGTGGTTAAGAGCTCGGCTGCTAACCAAAAGGTCGGCAGTTCAAATCCACCAGGTGCTCCTTGGAAACCCTACGGGGCAGTTCTACTCTGTCCTGTAGGGTCGCTATGAGTCGGAATTGATCGTCAGCAAAGGGCATAGTGAGTCAAGTATAGAGGCACTGGTGAAGTCCAGCGTGGAGAAGGTGTGGTGGTCAGGGAAAGCGTCCAGAGGCAGGTGGCTTCTACTTCAGAGCTGAAGGATGAATAGGTGATAGCCTGCTGAATGGAGTGGGGAGGGCATGGGCAGTGCCTTCTAGGCAAAGGAAAGAACATGTGCAGAGGCCCAGAGGTAAGAGAGAACATGGTGATTTCAGGAAACTGAAGGAAGAACGGCTGAGGAATAGAGAGTGAGTGGAGTAAGGGCCCAGCAGTGGATCTAGAGATATGAGTACAGGCAGAATCGTGAAACAGTGTCCAAGCCGTGTTAAAGAATTTGGGCTTTATCCTAAGGGGATCGGCATGTGATGGCAATGCGTTAAGCTGGGCAATGGTATGGTCAGATTGGCAAAAACCAACAGAAGGAGAGAAAAACGGGAATGGGGAGGGGACTGGGACAGGGAAGGCAGTGTACGCCTTGCACCAGTGAGCTCAAGAATTGGAAAAGAAGAAGGAACTTAGAGATGATGTGAAATGGAAATAAGAGAATTTAGTTGAGACTGAAAAAAGATCTACCTAATAATAAATTCGCTGATCCAAAACCCGTTGTCCTCGAGTCGACTCCGACTCATAGTGACCCTATAGGACAGAGTAGGACTGCTCCATAGGGTTTCCAGGCAGCAGCCGGTGGATTCGGACTGCCGACCTGTTTGGTTAGCAGCCAACCTGTTTGGTTAGCAGCCGAGCTCTTGACCAGGGCTTCAACTTCGATGATCACCCTTCTCATTGTATGTGCTCCTTCCTGTTTTAATTCAGAGTACTTTTATGCAAAAAGACAGTTATCTAATCTGTACTCATGCCCTTCTTCTTGTTGTTAGGTACTGGTTCCGACTCACAGTGACCCTGTGTCCTACAGAAAGAAACACTGCTCGGTCCTGGCCATCCTCACAGTTGTTAGGCTTGAGCCCATTGTTGTAGCCACTGTGTCAGTCCATCTCATCGAGGGTCTTCCTCTTTTTCGATGACCTTCTACTTTACCAAGCATGATGTCCTTCTCCAGGGACTGATCCCTCCTGATAACATGTCCAAAGTATGTAAGACGTAGTCTTGCCATCCTTGCTTCTGAGGAGCATTCTGGCTCTACTTCTTCCAAAACAGATTTGTTCGTTCTTTTGGTAGTCCACGGTACAGTCAATATTCTGTCATGCGCTTAGTTTCATTAATTAAAACGTTTGAGTATTAAGTGCCTACTACATACTTGGTGCTCTTCGAGGAGCCAAGGCAGCCACAGTCAGCTAAAGAGCCACCATTTCTGCTTTGGGAGCTTTCATTTTACAATAGAGACGGGCAGTAACCGGAAAACAAAGCTGTCAGGGATTGAATTGTGTTCCCCAGAAACGTGTTGTAAATCCTAACCCCTGTCCCTGTAGATGTAATCCCATTTGGTAATAGGATTTTGTTTGTTATGTTAACGAGGCCATATCAGCACGGGGTGTGTCTTAAACCAATCACTTTTGAGCTATAAAAAGAGCAGATTAGACACAAAAGAAAGCAGACAGGGGAAGAGAAACACTGTCTGACAAAGACAAAGGCAGACCAGTCCAGGGCCCAAATTCCAAGGATGGCCAGCTAGAGAAGATGAGACAAGGATGTCCCTCAGAGCCCACAGAGGGAGAGCCTTCCTTTACAGACCACACCCTGAATTCCGACTTCTAGCCTCCTACACCGTGAGAAAATAAATTTCTGTTCTTTAAAACCACCCACGTGTGGTATTTCTGTTACAGCAGCATTCGAAGCTAAGACAAAAGCACCAATTCCAAAGTCAGTGTTGTGAAGCTGAGAAATTATGAGGTAACCTGAAAGGTCACGCCTGGAGGAGAGGAGGAACCCTGAGATGACCGGATGTCAGCTGAGACCCACACCGAGAGGAGCCAACCCTGAGAACATGAGCAGGGAGGGATTCCAGCGGAGGCTCGGAGGTGGATGGTGCTGATGTTTCCAGGAGCTAGAAAGCCGAGAAAGAGTGTTCTAAAATGATGTGGAGAGAGACAAGAGGTGCGTCATGGAAGGCCTGGTGGGCCATGGTAAGGTGTTTGGATGCTATTCTGAAGGCACTTAGATCTTGGAGTGAATCCCTTTTTTTATTGAACTTTATCAAACCCATCTCAGTGGTTGGAGGTGGGTACGTGGACATGCTTTCTTTCACTAGTCCTTCTAAGAGCTATGGCACATCCAGTATTCAATAATTAAAATATTTTATGAAGAGATTTCTACTTTCTACCTCAAGATGATTAACCTTTAAGTGCAGGCTTGTTCTCCAGCAGATCCCAAGTCCTGAGTCGCAGCCCTTTAATTAGAGCAATGATTATTTAACCGCCCAGCCCAGGCTGCTAGGCACTCGGCTATCACCTGAGCAGTTCTCCACGCCATTTCTCAAAGAGCAAAAGGGTGCTTCTTGGAATTCTCAACCCTCCACTTTGAGGGAACATATCCAGTCCCAGGGGGACTTTTTCTGTGTGCTGGCCTATTGCCTCATCAATAATTAATTCAGTTAACCACGCAGAAGGTATTTAGGAAACTGAAGTAACAGGAGAGGATCGTCAGCAGGAACCTGCGTGTTCCTGGGCTCCCCTGTGCAGGGCCGCCAGCGCTCGTCCTGCCTCAGCGTGGAATCAGGGCGAGAGCTTGGGTTTACCAGCAGACGGGTGTGGGTGCTCATCTAGATCTCCCTGCTGTTTGTGTGGGCTCAGGGACAAAACTCAGCCTCAGTTTCCTGAGTGTGTAAGAAGTAGATGATGCCATGTATCACGCACGACTAATGAGAGAAGACTCAGGAAGTTGTCAGGACCCTCCCATAGAGCAGCTTTTCCCCCTTAGATCCGCAGGGAGCTTCACTCCACTGGGTCCCACTTTCTCAGCAGAGTATCAGGCTTTATAGCCTCCAAATAGAGCATCAGTCTCTCGTCTGCAGTTGCACTCTGCCTGGAAATGAGAGCAGGATGTTATTAACGTGGCTTCATTTTTTCATCTCCAAAGGGTGGCAGCTAATCAAGCCTCTGTTTATAAAGAAACCTTGAGATTCTCTTTCTGATGAAAGACTTACCTAAAGGCTATTGTTTGTTATTGAAGTAATATCAGTGTCTAGTAAAATTTAAAAATAAAAAACACGATGGACGTGGAGTGGGAGGGGTTGAGAGGGAGAATTCTTAGAGAAGTTAAATTATGAGTATTTGGCTTGTCTCTAACAAGTTACATCACGCTGTTATGGAAACTTTATCATGGCATTACAAAACGTTTGTGAGTGTACCATTAAAATTATTTTTTTGTATTCCAGTGGCATTATTTCATCCCATTAAAATGAAGAATGTTACTGTAGCACATAGGTTAATAGCTTTCTGCTTTGAACTGCATTTGTTTTGAAACTTTTCAAAGTTATTTTGGGGGCAGGCAAACCTTCGGCTTGAATACCTTCCACCTTTTCCTTCTCAAATTCTATTTCATGGTAGCTAATCTCAGTAAACAGAGGCAGTGGGAGACAGTGTAACCTTGAAAGAAGTATAGATGGAGACCTGCTTGGTGCCTAACTGCTAATGCTTCACATGCGTTGAAATACAGTTGCATCTTTGACACCGTGGGCTCTAAAATTAGAAAGACTGAGGCTCACATCCCAGATCTACTCTTTACCAGCGATGTACCCTTACGGTAGTTAGAGCTTTTCTCTAAGCCTCAGTGTTCTTACCTGTAAAATGGAGATAATAATATCTACTTATAAGTTATGATTAGATTTAACTATTATAAGCCTCATAATAATACTTAGAATAGTAGCTGATTCACTTTTAAGTTTTCAAAAAACATTAACTATTGTTAACACTAATTAACTGTTACTTTTAGCAGATTACTTTACCAACCAGGACTTTAAATGCCTTACTTGTAAAATAGAGAATTTGGACTAGAATCTGTGTTTCCCAAGTTTAATCATTCTTACACAGCCTTCACAATTTTTGCCATTTTAGGGGAAAAAATATCATGCAGGATACCCCTGAAAAGAATAAAGTCACGCAGTATATCTGTGTAAATTTGCTAATCTACAATTCTCTAATTCAGTATAGGCACATTGGCTTTAATTTAATAGTATAAAATACCATACTGCCAATCTGTGGTACACGTTATTGTCGGAAGTCCAGTCACTGGAAGTTTAATGCACTCATGGACATGTCGGAGCCGTGCGTGTGCCAAGGCAGACTCAAAGGTGGATTACCCGTACTCTGCACGCTTTAGGCTTCTTCAAAGCAATAATAGCTCGTTATCTTTTTGTTTTCAATACACGTGAATACAAACGCCTATGAAACAATAGGAGCACAGACCCTAGAGCCAGACAACCCGGATTCAAACTGCAGCCCTTGTGCTTGCTGATTTTGTGATGATAGGCAGACGGTTTAACCTCTGTGCCTCAGTTTCCTCATCTGTAAAATTAGGATAGTAAGAGTGCCTACTTCAGTCTCCTGTGAGATTTTTCGATGAGTGCATTTATGAAAAGTGCTTACGACAGTGGCCGGCACCAGCACCAAGTAGGTGTGATATTCCTGCCGACCCAGGCAAAGGTGTCATACTTTGAGGAACACGGTCCTGGACCATCTCTGTTCTCTGTTTTGGCTCTGAGGTCTTTAAGCAATTGAGAAAGAGACTGGCTCCTAATTCTGCTCTGTACTTGGAGTAGACATTTTAAGGCCTGTCTCAGATTTTTCCTCCTGTAAAATCATTACGATAATGTCTCCCTCTAGGTACTTCTTAAGGATGGCAAGGTCTGCTACATGTAATGGGTCTCTATTTGAGAAGCTTTAATTCCCTCAGCACTTGATAGTAGAAGATCCTGTTGTTAACTTGCTGTCTTGTGACCTGTTAGCTTGAGCCCAGGATCAACGTGAGAACCAAATGTTGGTGACTCTTCACTGCTTAAGAAAAACACAAGGGAAAGAAAGCCATTTCTCTTTCTATGACTTTTTATGACTTTTCTATGACTTTTTATGACTTTCCTACCAACAGTGTTGAAGAAAATTAGACATAATGCGAATTCCATATGTCCACATATATTACTGTTCCATTTGGTCATAAAACAAGGCTCTCTGGCCAGCCGTATTTGAAACACAAATCGTTTATATCTCGGATACGAATTCTTCCTCTAAATCTTCACACACCTGCATCACTTTGACATCCAAAATGAGTGTTATTCATTAAAAATGTGAGATTTCCGTCCAAAAAAGAAGACCCACGAGGATAAGGAAACTTATGTGCCCAGGGACTGGAAGCAGAACATGCAGATCTAGGTGGTGTGGCCAGTAGAGTTTAGCCTGAGCATGTACTGGGGGTCTTTCAAGAGGACAAGTAAGTGTTCAGACTGCTCAAGTAGAATTATTATGTGTTTAATTATTATTAAGTTTGTGTAAATCACATTTCAATGGTAATTACATTCTCAGACACACTACAGCAATATTTAATAGACCACAGAGACCCTATACCTTCAGCTTGAATGCTGTCAGGTTTTGCTCTGGGTGATGGACATGTTCATGAGTCAGAATAGTAAGCAGATGGATAAACCCTAACTAAGGCAGTGGAAAGGGGTGATACAGAGTGAAGCCAAGCACAGGACAAATTGTTTTATCCAACGTTGGTTTGGTTTGAAAAGAGATGATCCAAAGTCAAGAGAATGAGTGGGTTTGGTTTCAGTTTGCCTCTTACCTTTGGGACAATAATTCCCTCCAAGAGGTTACCTAATTCTCCAGACTCCACTTCTTATTTCCCTGAGTGAATTGACCATGGTTGTAATTACAGGCTGTCCCAAGGTGACCATTTTTAAGACAGGGAAATCCCAGCATATTTTATGTGCTATTAAATTAACAGCTGCCCCATTAAATTTAGCATCACACTGGTTATGGCTGGTGTTTGGGATGTGTAATGCTCTCCTCCAGCACCTTCTCTGGTAAGTCTAATCCATGGTATAGATGCAGGCCAAGTTATGAGCTAGGATGAGTTTATCTTTCAGTTCCATGCATCATCTTTTCACTGTTTCCCTTTCTGAGATGGCTGCCTTCTCTGCCCTTCCCACCAGCGGGTAGGCTGTGAAGGATTCCCTGGTATCAGGCTGTTGACTGCTGTGAATCTGGTTCTTCAGTGCCCCGTTCTCCACCCTTCTAATACAATCCCTGTTTTCCCTAAGTCAAGCAAAGCCTAGTTCTGTCTCTCAGACCCAAACAACCCCATCTAATATGTTTACGAAAGTGTTATATATTTGAGGCGTTGTTAATTGCCGTTGAGTTGG
This sequence comes from Trichechus manatus latirostris, assembly GCF_000243295.1. Lineage (NCBI taxonomy): Eukaryota > Metazoa > Chordata > Mammalia > Sirenia > Trichechidae > Trichechus > Trichechus manatus. Next base: position 44,480,797 of record NW_004443937.1, on the reverse strand, counting down.
CTCTGACTCATGACGGCCCCATGTACAACAGAAAGAAATGCTCCTCTGTCCCTTCCAACCTAGGGGCCCGTCTTCCAGCACTATATGAGACAATAGTCTGTTGTGATCCATAGGGTTTTCATCGGCTAATTTTTGGAGTAGATCACCAGGCATTTCCTCCTGGTCTGTCTTAGTCTGGAAGCTCTGCTGAAACCTGTCCACCGCGGGTGATCTTGCTGGTAGTTAAAACACTGGGGACATAGCTTCCAGCATCACGGCAACGTGCAGGCCGCCACAGAAGGACAGACTGGCAGACAAGTGGTGGAAAATGTTACGTAAAATGTTTTAAAGATAGAAAGATAGATGCATGCATACAGAGAAAGACATGCTGGTACTTATTGAGGAGTTACCACGTGGTGCCAGGCACTATTCTAAGCACTTAACGTGTGTGACTCCTTTACAAGTTTATGAAAATGCTTGTCTCTGCCTATACCTCAACACTTTCAGTCCTCTTCTTTGCTCTGTTTTTTTCTGTTTTCAATGCACGTATCTCTTTCCATCCAGCGTGCTTATAATTTTCTTATTAAGCTTGCTGGCTGTCTGTCTCCTCCACTGGAATGTAAACTTGCGATGTAATTCAAATGCTCAGGAGAGTCTCTGGCACGTAGTAGGAGCTTGATAAATATGTGTTTAATTACTTAGTTAATGAACTCCATGCTGTTGGTTTACGAGGAATATTCCTTTAAATGCATTGTCCTCTTACCCACCTTATAAGACCTGTTGAAGTAAAATATTTGTTCTTCTGCATCCTAAAGCTTTATAAGCAAGGACTAGAGCTTCACACCTGTGCTTTCACCTAGTAATGGGGGACTAGATCAAATGACCTCTGGAGAGCTGTCTGGCCCTTGACATTCTAATTCAATGCCATTTGGTGATGTCCTAAAAATAATGTGTGGAGAAATTCTTTTCCTCTCCCTTTCCCGATTGGAGTGCACATTTATCTAATTATTTCCTTGGTAGATTGACCTAGCTTTAAAGGAGTACCTTGTCAGCTCTCATGCCTTTTCACTAAGTGCTCGCTTTATAAAACTGAAGGACTAAAGACTCAGCTCTCTAGGGAATTAAACTGCATTCAAGTAAGATCAAGAATTTTTGATTCACGAAAGCAAGGACAATCGGAGGCGAACTAAAGCGAGGCAGTTGTTCAGCAAACTAGTCCAGACACGGTGTTCACAAAGGGACGCTCGCAACTGGTCAGGGGAGAGCAACAGCAAACTACTCAAGACGCGGTGTTCACAAGGGACGCTCGCAACTGGTCAGGGGAGAGCAACAGCAAACTACTCGAGACACGGTGTTCACAAGGGACGCCCGCAACTGGTCAGGGGAGAGCAACGGCAAACTACTCGAGACGCGGTGTTCACAAGGGACGCTCGCAACTGGTCAGGGGAGAGCAACGGCAAACTACTCGAGACGCGGTGTTCACAAAGGACGCCCGCAACTGGTCAGGGGAGAGCAACGCTGTGAATGAACGGGGCCTGGATCAAGGTGGGGAAGCCTGCCTTCTTCCTTGGGCCAAAGCCCCGTCCAGCCCTTCCTGTGTTTAGTTTCTAAGTTTGGCTGATTGTGGCCCAGTGTCCTCCCACTGAACTCAGTGAGAGCCTTAGATTAGATCTCAAAACCTGGGCAGGATTCCAGTTCTAGCTGCCATTGAATTGTGTTCAACTCATGGCCACCCCATGTGTGTCAGAGTAGAACTGTGCTCCACAGGGTTTCGATGGTTGAGTTTTTTTTTTAGAAGTAGATTGCCAGGCCTTTCTTCTAAGGTGCCTTTGGGTGGACTTGAACCTCCAATCTTTCGGCTAGTATTATTAACCATTTGCACCACCCAGGGACTCCCAGTCATTAGTTCCTCTAAGGAAGTGTTGAGTTGGTGAAGTGGTGTCAGAGGTGGAGACAGTGTTGCTGTTGAGCTAAGGAAGCTTGTCTGTAACCCTTGGTTTGGACCAAGGATTCTTAGCCTTTTGTGGGCCATGGAATCCTTCACAGAATAATGTTTTAATACAAGTAAAATAAAGAACATAAGATTGCAAAGAAAAGTAATTATATTGAAATACGTTTGTCAAAATATTTTTTAAAAATAGGCCAGTAACATGCATTTATTAACACATTAAATAGTAAGGCCTACCAGTAGTTCTGATAATTACTGTAATTTTAAAGTGGCAATAAGTTTAAATGACGTTTTGCAGTGTCTCAATAACTGTAATGTGATATGAAAATATCTATGATTTAATATAATTGATATATTTATATGTCATCCAAAACCAACAACCAAACCCGTTACTGTTCAGTCGATCCCGACGCATAGTGACCCTACAGGACACGGTAGAACTGCCCCAGAGTGTTTCCAAGGAGCAGCTGATGGATTCAAACTGCCGACCTTTTGGTGAGCAGCTGAGCTTTTAACCACTATGCCACCAGGGTTTCACATAAGTCACAGGTACAGCTAATATTACTGTGGCTTGTTGCCTACATTCGTAATGGAAAGAAATGCTAAATTTCAATCAGATGTTAATAAAAACAGTGATGCAGTTTTTCTTCCCATTCAAGTTCACAGGTTCCCTCGACTTCTGCCCCAGGTTTAGAACTCCTGATGTAGAGACTGGAGTGAAAGATTTCATGGAGCTTCCCCAGTAAGTGCTATCCCCAGCTTTACCTGTGCTTGCTGACATTGTTGAAACCCAGCCTACTGAGAAAATGTTCTTGTTGGCTCAGGTCAACAATGAGAAAGCTTGAAAAATTAGAAAAATACCAGTATCTGCCATGTGCCTTTTACACTTAATGAAAAGACCTGTTTATACTGACCAGCAAGAGGGTCCCAAGTTGACATAAAAGGATGGTAAGAACTCTGGCATTAGGGTGACCAACTTGTCCTGGTTTACCTATGTAAGACTGTCCTGGTTTCAGATCCAAAGTCCTACGTTCCAGGAATCCCCTCGATCCTGAAGAAACTGATAGTTGGTGGCTTGGAGTCTGACATAAGAACAGGATCTTGGTCAGTAACTTACATGTCTGAGCCTCACATCTTCATCTCAAAATGGGAATAATAATGCCTTTCCCTCAAGGTTGTAGTGAGGATTGAAGGAGGTTACATGCATAAAATGCTCAGCATAGTGTCTGTCACATATGAGCACTCCAGAAATGGGGGCTGTTATTATCATTGCTGCTGCAGCTGTTATCATTAACCCTCTTCTCTGTCTGATTTCATCAGCTAGAAAGAGCCTCACCTTCCTCTCTGCTTAGGTCACTATGACCCAATTTATGTTATAGAACCATACATGTCTGCAGGGCCAGTGCTAACATGTATTAGCCTCTTTAATATTCACAATGTCTTTGCCAAACTGGTGCTATAACCCCATTTTAAAGTTCATTACCTGCTCAGAGATCCCATAGCAAGTAAGTCGCATAGCCAGGATTCACATTAGCTCTACCGATCTCAAGACCCATCCTCTGTACTGCGCTCTGCTTCCCAGCCATTTAGGCCACTTGAGGTTATGACAGGTGTGACCAGATCCTTTAGAAGATTTCTGCTTCCACGTTGCCAGAGCTCACCCCAGGACACACTTCTCTTTCCCTTCTGAATTCACTGTTAACCATATAGTGATGGTCAGGATGGATGAAATGGTCCAGGCGTATTTTTTTCTCTAAAGTACCTGGAGGAAGTGGAAGGTATAATGTCACCATCTGAGATCACTAACTAAGGCTGTTGCTGTGAGTTTATCTCACGTCAGGTATGCAAGCGAAAATCATCAGGATGTAAGTTGTCTGTGTTCCGCTAAAGAGAGGCTAAGTAGAAGAAAGTAGTGTTCTAGCAGAACTGGGTATGCCTCAACTTCCAGGTCAGTTACTGTTAGGATTCATAATGTGCAACCAAAAGGCTTGAAATCTAGCAAAAAGTCTGATGGGAGAGACTCTTGGATGAGAGTCAGAACTTGTTTCCCATCCTGGGATATTTAGCTAATATGTGCCAGAGCAGCCATACTGGTTATTAAGACATTAAATATTTCTGTATTGGTGGATAAACAGCCACTGCCTGACCTCCCCATGCCACACTTCCATCACCTTTGCTTCCTGGGCCCCTCCCCAAGCCCCCCCAATCCTCCTCACAGCTCGGGAACTTCCAAGCAGGCCCCAGTCTTCAGCTGGCATCCTTTCTCGCTAGCCAGTCTCTTCACCATACTGCTGGTTAGCTATTTCGGTAACGCCTCTGCCCGACTCTCATTGTGCAGCTGAAGTACTCACTTACCCTGAGAGCTCAGCTGTCCCTCTTTGTTTTGATGGGATAGGGAGTCTGGAGGGAAGGGAAGAATTGGAAAATAATCTGGCCTTGCTGGATGATTCATCTATTGTTTGAGTGTAGGAAGGTTTTTAAAAAGAGTTTAAATTCATGTGTAACCCAAATCCTCACCCAACCCATTGCAGTCGAGTCAGTTCCGACTCATAGTGACCCTACAGGGCCGAGCAGAACTGCCTCAGGGTTTCTGAGGAGTGGATGGTGGGTTCAAACTCCCAGCTTTTTGGTTAGCAGCCAGGCTCTTAACCACTGCACCAGCAGGGCTCCAAATTCATGTACAGAAAACCCCTAAAGGAAGGGTTACAAACTGCTGTGGATGGGCCAGATTTGGCCTGCAGATGGGTTTCTTTGAGCTGCCAGCAGTGTATAAACATAATGAATTCAAACATAAAGCCAAAAAGAAAAATAGGTTGATCACAGCCTCCCTCTGCCCCTCTACCTTGACCTACAACTCATCTGGATATTTAGGATCCCTGCCTGTTCCCTAAAGACATTCAGGTTTGAAACCCCTGTCCAGAATGCACAGAATAACATCAGTTCTGTTAGGATTTGCTCATCAGTGTAGGCCATCCCCCAGCACAGGTCCGTGATTTGAGCCATCAGGCCTCTATTTAGTGTTGAGAAATGAAGGCAAAGCTATATTCAGAGGTAGCCAATTAAGTCGAATTAAACATTTCACTCAAGCTACTCAGGTCTAATTAGATTTGATTCATCTCTAATTTTATTACCAATGAGAATATTTTGATGATTATTTTAAGTCTCCTTAACTTCTTAGGAGACAAATGCTCATCTCTTCCCCTCAGGCTTTTTCTCCCATTTTTTAAGGGATGTGATGGTGAGTTATCTGAGTCTGTATTCTCCCTGAGTCTTCATGCCATTCAGTCAAGCCCCTCTGAGCACTGGGGATGGAATCTGGGGCACTGAGTCAGCTCCTGGCTTCCAGCCACCTCCCTGGATTATTCCTGTGGAGCCAGGGCTGGGGAGTGTCCAGCCACAAAGATCCAGCACCAAGGCCAAGGGAGAGATGCTGGTTTGAGAGAATGGATGAAGCCACCGCTGGCGCCACCAGCTTGGATGCTCCAGCACAGTTCCAGGCGCCCTTGACCCACGGCCCAGCACACGGTGCCAACCAAGAAAGGAGCTCTGAGGAGCCAAGACGTCTGTCTGTCCTCGTGTAAACCTGGTCCTTTGAGTTACTCCTCTCAGCGATTCCACAAGAGGTTTTAGAAAGCTTTAGGATTTTCGGAATAAACAGCAGTCCCCAACCTCTCATTTTCCCTCACTGCACTCTTGTAATTATCTTATTGGTGTTAAGTTGATTGTATGTTTTTAGGATTTACTGAGTACCTATTATGCACAAAGCCTAGTGGGAGGACCCAGAGGTGAACAGGACACGTACATTTCATTCGGATGCCAGCTTGGTAGAGGCTGTAGGAAGTGGAATCTTCAGAGGAATTCCGAGGCTCCGAGGAGGATGGGTGGGAGAGAATGCTGTGATCTAGCAGTGATGTCCGGTCCGGCACAGTACAGAAGGGTAGCAGAAGTCTCATCCCTGACCAGCAGCCTGTTGAGGGTGATAAGACTCTTGTCTATCGCTCGCTCATCTATCGTCACATCCAGAACAGGGAAAGATAATCACTGCAACTCACTCTCTACCGAATGCACTTCCTCTCATCTTTTGAGAATACCTGACTTGCTTCATCTTGATGACTAATATCTATTTGTAGACCTGGGTTTTGAGCTGTGTGGTCTTCATGGTTATCCCAGCTCTGGGTGCACAGATCCCAAGCTCTTAGAGTTCTACAGTATGGGACAGGAAGAGTGCACTAGTGCTAGTGGGACAGGAAGGAGACTTGTGCTCGCAAGTCATTTCATGCTCACAGCCCTCAGCTTCCCATGTGTAAGACGCTGGGGCAACGTGATGCTGTCTTAAGTCTCACCCAACTCTGCAAGTCCCGTGAAGAAACCCGGCGCACTGAATATGTGGATCAACTTAATAAAAGTAATTGACAGAAAATTACCAAAAACATACGTGTTCCTGTCCCCCTAAAAACATTCAGGAGGCTTAACTGTTCGCTATCATTCCCAGAAAGGAAAACGGAGACTGCTGAAGTGACCCCCTGCAATCCACCTTGGTAGATTTTGGTGTCTTTTAGATTTGGAGAAATACAGTCAGGAAAGTTGCCTGTGGTACAATGAGCTTAGTACATATAGTAAAACAAGAAAATTTCTTTGTCTCTACTGGTTGTGACCAAGTTACTGAAGGTATGTGAGAAGAATATGGTCTGATAAAGGCTACAAAATTGCTAACACTTTTAATTACGTTTGTGACACACAGCATTTTAGGACCAGCTGAGTCGGCATTATTGAGAACTTTGTCAGCTGCCATTCAGTGAATCAGCCAGCCAAGGAAGCGCTTGGGAAAGTTTGCCCATTCCTTTATTCAGATTGTTTGTCCATCCATGTCATTTCAGGAGTGTTCTCTCAAAGAATCCAGCAGCTGTGAATCCTAACAAACGATAGCTTTTTTAATTCCAGACTATCCTTCATTATGTAATAGTTAGGGTAGAGGATAGTGGGGGTTCTTCTAACTATATTTTTCTCATCCTTTCCAGAATATAGTTTTTAAGACGTATAGGGGCATTTGGTGTATGGAAGCATGAAGATATATTCTTTTTTTCAGATGAGCACTGTAGATATTATTCATTAGTTACATTGTGTTGGAAAATACATTAAAACATAGAGACTTAGAGGGCATTTTTATTTTATTTTATATTTAACCTGAAACAGCAATTCCTTATGTTAAAAAAAAAAAAAGATTTAAAAAGCTACAACATTCTAAGCTTACTATTAAACTTGGAAGATTAGAGGAAAGGAATTTGTATCACTCAGTGGGTAGCTACATAGATTCTAGCAGAAGTGGAGGGAGAAACCCCTAAACTTGCCTTGGTAAAGCCACACACTGATTTCGTGCCAGGGACGGCCGCTCAAGTATAAGTAGAGCCTGGCTTATGATGAAATGCACAGCATTGTACCACAGAACCCAGTGGCATTCCATTAAAGCACAATCCCTTGGTGTTCAAATGTATGAATCAGACGTAAGGTTTGGCTCTCCCAAGAAACTTTCCAAAGAAATGGTGCCTGAGGCAGGAAAGCACGTTTTTATTAACATTGTCTGGCTCCCCAGCCAAGGAGAACCTGGCATAGCTAGCCATCCAAACTAAAAGCTACGTGGGGAATGGTGAGGCCTGAAAATGGGAGAACTATCTCTTTTTTTCATATTATCCTGTTTCTGTCTTCATCCGTTGACCACGTTTCCTCGTCTCTCAGCTCTTCATGAACTACAGGGAGAAGCCAACTGCAGAGATATTAAGGAAACAGCCAGCAGTCACTGGATTTGTCTATCTCTACTAGTCAAATAGGCGTCTCAGTTATCTGTTGGAGCATCCAGAATTTGATAGCTTAGAACAGCCATTTTATTTGCTCATGATTTTCTAGGTCGGTATTTTGAGTTGGGGTCAGCTGGGCAGTTCTTCTGTAGGTCTCGCCTGGCATCACTCATGAAGCTGCAGTCATTTAGCGGCTTGTTGGGCCTGGATGTTCTGTGAGGCCTCACCCATGTGTGCAGCATTTGGTGTTGGCTCTAGCTTGGTTCAGATGTCTCCAGAAGGACAGTCTGCACTTCTTCACGTGGAAACAGCATTCGGAGAGAGCAAGGCCCAATGCACAAGGGCTCTGCAGACCTCTGCTTGCATCACATGTTCCATTGGACATAGCTAATCAGTAGCTAAGCGCAGAGTCCGTGTGGGAGGGGACGACACAGGGCATGAGTGCAGGAAGGCATGATTCACTGGGGCCATGAGTGTAACCATCTAGGCAAGAGTAGATGGCAGGAAAAGCTTACTTTAATTGACCTCCATAGTGTGGGTAAAAGAACAGAGGAAGCAGGTTCCAAGACTTGAGATACTGCCTCTGACTTGGCTTCTGAGAATACAAGGAGAATGATGTCATTTCTTCCACACACAGTGAGGTCCTCAGCCCTGATGCTGAAAAGCTACTTGCTCAGAACAAATTGGGTCTTTCCAAAACATCGCTTCCCTAAGCTAATCTAAGGACAAAGTGAGTCTAGTCTCTATTTTCCTTGATTACTCGTTTCTGATAGTCTGAATTAGTTTCCAGATATTTCTAAAAGCACCTGGTATACACAGTAAAACAAACCAAAACAAAAACTCTTTTTTTCTTGAGTGAGGTCATGGAGTGTCATTTCTGTAAGCAGAAAGACGCCAAGTCAAATGTTTTAGGAGTCAACCATTGAAATGTGTACAGTGGCATCGGAGACCTACTCCTGGAACTTCGAAATGGAGAAATTGTCTAGGGCAACCACTAGCCTGAGCAATCCCGCTATGTAATGGACATTCTAAAATATACTTGCTTTTGAGAGATCTATCAAACAGACCATCTGTAAGATCAGAGAATCACAAAGTTGGAAAGAAATCTCAGTAGTTTCCCCTTTGCTGGTCAATTATTCAAGACAAATTGACCATCATCCTGTTTTAAAGCCGTAAACTAATGTATGCGTCTTGCCAAATTCCTCTCCCTCCCCCACATCCCTTTTTTATGATATTAAAAAAGTTGCAATCTCTGGTTCCCTTGATACGTTTATAAACTTACACAGGATAAATGGAGTTTGGAAGTGTGTCAGGATTTGGCCAAAGCCATCCAGGTCTCAGTCTTGAATCAAAGAGAGCTGCCCATTTACATCTGCCATATCTTTCATATGATCAAGCTAGGCTACTGAGCATGTTTAAGATGCATGTACCTATTCTGAAAACTTCCTCATATATACAGTAACATCAGCCACAAGTAGCATTTATTGAGTACTTACTGTATGCTAGGCAATTGGTGAGTGCTTTGGAATTTTAGCATAGAGGTTGTGTTCCAGGCTGAGTTCATTTGAACAGTGAGTTCACGAGCAGATGAGGGAGAAACTAAAAGAGAAATGAGAGCAGATAAGACAGCTGTTAAAAACCAGGCAGATGTCAATCCTGTCGTGTTATGGTGAAATGGAGAACCACTGGGCAGGGAGGAGAGTCTGCAGTCGTTCTTAGACTTGTGAAGATTTTTCCCCTGAAAAACATTAGAACACACAAAATTTTGCAGACAATTCCAGGGAACTCACAGAGACCCTGAAATCCAATCACGGGCACCTTGGACTCTTGGGTTAAGAGAAAGAGAGGGAGCCAGATTCTCACTGAGAGCTTCTTATGTCACAGATGCTTGATGTACATATCAACACACCTTCCCAATGGCTGTGAAAGGCAGGGCTTTCGGTGCCCATTTTGCAGGTAAGGGAACTGAGATCCCCGAGAAGTTAGATGTCTACAGAGATCACATAACTAGCAAGTAGTAGGGCAAGGATTCAAAAGTGCTTCTTGCTGTCTTCCCAGCCTTGGTGTTTGCAGCTACCATGGGGGATAAAACAGACTAAAAGACAACCAGGCAGGCATGCTTGTGACAGACCATTTGTATCAGAAACTACGTGAATGTGCTTTGTGAAGGGATGCAGCCCAATCTGGAAAAACCGTTCTCACACTTTGAGCAACGTTTTGAATCTGTCTGGTTACCACGTATATGTAAACACGAATGTGGGGCTTTAATTAGAAAGACAGATTCCCCAGGCCCCTGCAAACTCTGTCGTCTGTGCTTTCCTTCAGTAGTCCCTCGCCATGGGATTGGGGCCAGGGGACATCCAGTCTTATCCCATTCGGGTTCTGGAACCAAGAGAACGGGGAATCCAGCTTCTATTTTGGAAGCAATTTACTGAAAGTGATCCCCTCACATAGCATCCACCTCCTGTATGTGCCTTCTGTAGTCTAAGCCAACTTAGAAGCCAAACACCACGCGGCCCAAGTTCCTCAGCAGAACCCACCAAAGAGACTCTTTCTGGCAGAGGTTTACAATGGATGGATTTGGGCTTTTGGGGAATATTCAATTATGAGTACATTTGTTTCCCTAATTGTCATAAATATTTACATTGTCCTTATCAGCAGATTACATTTTATATTTATTTAGAACTATCATTCACAGTGCTGTCCCCTAATTGGGAAACGAAACAGCTGTTTGGCACTTAAAAGAACATGTCACGTCCCCTTTGACTGATCGCTTAAAGAGGATAGGGATTATAAGTGTTTACTTTAGGATTTCTAAAACAGGGCCGACTGGTTCTAGGCAGAATGAAAATGATTTCTCAGGAATCTTTTGCTGTGACAGATTATAGAAATACACGGGAATGAAGACGAATGGAAGAGCAGTTCCTTAGGAATAAATGGCGTTTTTCACCAGCTTAAACGGGGCTGGCTGACTGTGGTCGGTATTACCAGTTTGGAGTCCTTAAAGTCTGCTGTGCACTTGGTCATGATCCTTACTGTTGGGTATGAAATGATATTATCTAAGTCCGGGGCGGGGGGCGGGGGGGGTCACTCTTTGATTTTTTAACTAGAAAAAAGCCCTCCAAAACTGATTTTTCACTTCTAAGGAAAAAAATACTTATTTTTGTCTGTTAATTTAAATTTTAAAAACGTAAAAAATAAAATGTCTGAAGCTTTTAAAATGGCTAATTTGTATTACATTATGACATTGCATACAAATATGAAAAAAAAAAGACTTAAAACCAAGTTTGTTTATTTTATTTTTTTAAATTAAACCTATGTAAACCAACATTTCTGTTTGTATCTACGTACAGGAACTATAAAGTACATGGTGAATATTGGCTTTTTCTGGTTTTATCCCCATATAGATTTATTGTTGATACATGACAAAGTGACGATACTTTGGGGAAAAAAAACTTAAAGTGAGTTCACCTTTCCTGTAACTCAAAAAAACCAAACTCATTGCCATCAAATCCATTCCAGCTCATAGCAACCTTATAGGGCAGAGTAGAACTGCCCCCATAGGATTTCCATGGCTGTAAATCTTTGCAGAAGCTGACTGCCACATCTTTTTCCCTGCAGAGCAGCTGGCAAGCTCAAACTGCCGACCTTTCAGTTAGCAGCCGAGTACTTAACCACTGCCCCACCAGGGCTCCTTACTTTTAGTGTAGCTATGTTAATAGAAGAGGAAATGGCTGTGTTTACTAAAGCTATTTCTAGTTAACAGTGTGTGAAGTTTAATTTTTAAATCATATATTAATAGTTTATTGTATAAAAAAGTGGTCAGTTAAAAAAAATCTTAAAGTATGGCAGACTGAAGTAGATTTTTACCAACACAGCTTTCTAGTACTCCATTGTTATCAAATTGTTTCACATTATCTTCAAGGGGAACTGATGTTGTACCCGCTGGTAAACGCAGTTTAGCCCTCTGCTTTGAAGGGTTTCGTGTGGAGTGCGGAAACAGCTCTCCACTTTAGTTCATGGTATTAGACATTTTTGAATAATAGCCAAAGAGTTCTTGTCAGTTTTAGGAATTTACTGAGTACATACTTTCACTTTTCAGAAGTGGGCCTGGAATCAAACTGTTAATAGAAGGAAATTGCACATTGGTGTCATAGACTCCAGAAATGACTTGAGGGTTCTTTTTAGAATTTCCACACATTAGGAATGTTCAAAAGAGTCAATAAAACTAAACTTTGGAATCAGGCAGCCATGGTGAGAAAATGGGCACTGACAAGATTGCCAGCAGAAGACAGTCGTGCTGAACATGCTATGTTTCATTGCCATGGAGAAGCCAGGCATGGGGCAAGGCGCGGCAGGGCGGGCACCAGGGGAAGCCAGGCATGGGGCAAGGCGCGGCAGGGCGGGCACCAGG
>NW_004443937.1:44426983-44468412 GCF_000243295.1 Trichechus manatus latirostris | reverse complement strand
GGGGCAAGGCGCGGCAGGGCGGGCACCAGGGGAAGCCAGGCACGGGGCAAGGCGCGGCAGGGCGGGCACCAGTGGGGCTTTCAATTCAGCATCTTGGATCAGAAGCCAGCCTCTTCTTCCTGCTTAGGCTATGACCTTGGACCAGTAACTCAGTCTCTCAAAGTGATTTATCTTTTCTTGGTTATGAGGATAATAACACCATGGAGTCCATGGGTGGTACAAACTGGACTGCTAGCAGAAACGTTGGCAGTCTGAACCCACCCAGGAGCACCTCAGAAGACAGGCCTGTCAATCTGCTTCTGAAAGGTCACAGCCTCGAAAACCCTGTGGAGCAGTTCTGCTCTGCACACACAGGTCAGAATCCACTTGATGACAACCAGTAACAACCACCTCACCTGGGTAGGTAACGTTTAATGCAGTTGTAAATGTTACATTTATTCTGAGATTCTCTAATTTTTATCTTCTAGACGTTAAGCTTCTTTAAAGCTAGGGCCCTGCTCACCCTTATTATCACCAGCGTCAGTCACCTGCCTGGCACACAGCAGGCATTCAGTGACGATTTGTTGACTGACTGACTGAATAAGACCTTCTTTCGTGGGAAAATTGTGAAGAGCAAATGAAACAATTCACGTAGAGTGATTAGTCCTGTGCTTGCACCAAGTAAGCAGAGTAAGTCTTCAACGCTCGTGAGTTGCCGTTACTGTTATTATTGGATAAATGTCTGTTGAATAAATTAATAATTGCCAGGCTCTTTAGCATAAGTCTTTCCAGGTACTTCAAATTTGGAGGGCTAAGGAACTACGTTATATTAGTTCATAGGGGTTGGGCCTAAGGAAATCACTAAAGTCCGGCTTCTTAACCAGAATGGCAATTCATCAGTTTACAATAGAAGATACGTATTTTCTTGAAGTCATGCCTTCCTAATATCAAGGTACTTAAAACATGAAATTAGTAGTCAAAAGGTTGTGAGTGCTGAATTAGAACAAAGGACTTTGTCTCTATGCTCTTGTGGGATGTTTGATACAGGCTGGATATTTATCCTGATTCTACCATTACATATACCTTTCTGATGAATGAAAAATACAAGGTGGGTCTCTATCTGCCCCCACCCCAATCTCTCTTTCTCTCACCCCATCTCTCTCTCTTTCCACTCGTAGACAGTAAATACTGACATTTGTTCTATCTAGGTCTAACATAATTTTGAAGCTGAAATCTTGAAAAAAAAAAAAAAATACCAATGAGTCAAATCCGACTAACAGTGACCCTATGTGTTACAGAGTAGAATAGCTCCATAGGATTTCTATGCCTATAATCTTTATGGAAGCAGATTGCCAGGACTTTCATTCGTTGTGCCACTGGGTAGGTTTGAATCACCAACAAACGTTTACCTTAGTAGCAGAGTGCAAACTATTTGCACCACCCAGGGACTTTGTTGTTGTTAAGGACTGTCGAGTCAGTTCCAACTCATAGTGGCCCTGTGTACAACAGAACAAAACCCTGCCCAGTCCTGTGCCATCCTCACAATTGTTGCTGTGTTTGAGCTCATTGTTGCATCCATTGTGTCAGTCGATCACACTGAGGATGCTCCTGTTTTTCGCTGACCCTCGTCTTCACCAAGCTTGCTGTCCTTCTTTAGGGACTGGTCCCTCCTGATAACATGTCCAAGGCACGTGAGACAAATTCTCGCCATCCTTGCTTCTAAGGAGCATCCTGGCTGTACTTCAAGACAAATGTGTTCATTCTTCTGGCAGTCCATGGTATATTCAAATGCATCCCTTCTTCTTCAGTCTTCCTTATTCATTGTCCAGCTTTTGCGTGCATATGAGGCAATTGAAAACACCCTGGCTTGGGTCAGGTGCACCTTAGTCCTCAAAGTGACATCTTTGCTGTTTAACACTTTAAAGAGGTCTTTTGCAGCAAATTGCCCAGTGCAACACATCGTTTGATTTCTTAACTGCAGCTTCCATGGGAATTGATTGTGGATTCAAGGAAAATGAAATCCTTGACAACTTCAAAATTTTCTCCATTTATCTTGATGTTGTTTATTGGTCCATTTGTGAAATTTTTTTCTTTATGTTGAGGTGTAATCCATACTGAAGGCTATGGTCTTTGATCTTCACCAGTAAGTGCTTCAAGTTCTATTTGCTTTCAGCAAGAAAGGTGTTTCATCTGCATATTGCAGGTTGTTAATGAGTCTTCTTCCAGTCCTGATGCTGTGTTCTTCGTATAGTCCAGCCTCTCGGATTTTTTGCTCAGCATACAGATTGAATAGGTATGGTGAAAGGATACAACCCTGATGCACACCTTTCCTGATTTTAGACCACGAAGCATCCCATTGTTCTGTTCCAACGACTGCCTCCTGGTCTGTGTACAGGTACCTCAAGAACACAGTGAAGTGTTCTGGAATCCCATTCTTCGAAATGTTATCCATAATTTGTTATGATCCACACAGTCAAGTGCCTTTGCATAGTCAATAAAACACAGGTAAACATCTTTATGGTATTCTCTGCCTTCAGCAAAGATCCAGCTGACATCTGCAGTGATGTCCCTCATTCCATGTCCTCTTTTGAATCTGGCTTGAATGTCTGCCAGTTCTCTGTGGCTGTGCTGCTCCAAACGTTTTTGAATTATCTTCAGCAAACTTTTAATTATGTGTGATATTAATGATATTGTTTAATGATTTCCACATTCTGTTAGAGCACCTTTATTTTGCAATGGGCACAGATACGAATCTCTTCTATTTTGCTGGCCAGGTAGCTGTCTTCGAAATTTCTTGGCATAGATGAGTGAGCACTTCCAGAGTTGCATCCTTTTGTTGAAACAACTCAATCGGTATTCTGTCGATTCCTGGAGCCTTGTTTTTCGCCAATGCCTTTGTTGCAGCTTGGACTCTTCTTTCAGTACCATTGGTTCCTGATCATATGCTCCCTCCTGAAATGGTTGAGCATCGACCAACTCTTTTTGGCACAGTGACTCTGTATTCTTTCCATCTTCTTTTGATGCTTCCTGCGTCGTTCAATATTTTGCCAATAGCAACCTTCAATATTGCAATTCGAGGCTTGAATTTTTTCTTCAGTTCTTCCAGCTTGAGAAATGCCAAGTGTGTTCTTCCCTTTTGGTTTTCTAACTCCAGGTCTTTGCATATGTCATTATAATACTTTACTTAGTCTTCTCAAGCCACCTTTTGAAATCTTCTGTTCAGCTCTTATATTTCATTATTTCTTCCTTTTGCTTTAGCTACTCTACATTCAAGAGCAAGTTTCATAGTCTCTTCTGACATCCATTTTGGTGTTTTCTTTCTTTTCTGTCTTTTCAGTGACTTTTTTGCTTTCTTCATGTGTGATGTCCTTGATGTCTTTCCACAATTAGTCTGGTTTTCATTCATTACTGTTCAATGTGTCAAACCTATGCTTGAGATGGTCTCTAAATTCAGGTGGGATATACTCAGGGTCGTACTTTGGCTCCCGTGGATTTGTTTTAATTTTCTTCAGCTTCAACTTGAACTTGCATATAAGTAATTGATATAGTGTGTTCTGCAGTCAGCCCTGGCTTTCATCTGACTGATGATATTGGGCTTCTCTATCGTCTCTTTCCGTAGATGTAGTTGATTGGATTCCCGTGCATTTCATCTGGCAATGTTCACATGTATAGCTGCTGTTTATGTTGTTGAAAAAAAGGTATTTGCAATGAAGAAGTCGTTGGTCTTGCAACGTTCTATCATGTGATCTCCGCCATCATTTCTATCACCAAGGCCATATTTTCCAACTACCAATCCTTCTTTGTTTCCAACTTTTACATCCTAGTCACCAGTAATTATCAATGCATCTTGGTTGCATATTTGATCAATTTCAGACGGCAGAAGCTGGTGAAACTCTTCAATTTCTTCATCTTTGACATTAATGATTGGTGTGTAAATTTGAACAATAGTCGTATTAACTGGTCTTCCTTGTAGGCGTATGTATATTATCCTATCACTGACAGCGTTGTACTTCAGTATAGAGCTCGAAATGTTCTTTTTGGTGATGAATGCAATGCCATTCCTCTTCAATTTGTCATTCCCGGCACAGTAGACCAGATGATTGTCTGGTTCGAAATTGTTAATAACAATCCATTTCTGCTCAGTAATGCCTAGGATATTGATCTTTACATATTCCATTTCATTTTTGACAACTTCCAATTTTCCCAGATTTGTACTTCTTACATTCCATGTTCTGATTTTTAATGGATGTTTGCAGCTGTTTCTTCTTATTTGGAATCATGCCACATCATCAAATGAAGGTCCCAAGAGCTTGACTCCATCCATGCCGTTAAGGTCGAGTCTCCTTTGAGGTGGCAGCTCTTCCCCAGTCATATTTTGAGTGCCTTCCAACCTGAGGTGCTCATCTTCTGGCACTATGTCAGACAGTGTTCTGCTGCTATTCATAAGATTTTCACTGGCCAGTTTTTTAAGAAGTAGATCACCAGGTCCTTCTTCCTAGTCTTACTCTGGAAGCTCCACTGAAACCTGTCCGCTACGGGTGACCCTGCTGGTATTTGGAATACTGGTTGCATAGCTTCTAACATCACAGCAACATGCCAGCCACAGTATGACAAACTGATAGATGAGTCCAGGAATTTAAGGGATCATCTGTTTCTCTAAACCCACACCCAGGTTACAAATGAGGAAGCTTAGGTTCAAATAAGTAGGTTTCTCAAGGACTCAGATAGATTGTTACAGAGCAAGGACAATAACTTAGTTTCTAAATTTTTATCCATTGTCCTTCCAGCGTGGAGCCCTGGTGGCATAGTGCTTTAAGAGCTTGGCTGCTAACCAAAAGGTCAGCAGTTTGAATCCACCAGCCACTCCTTGGAAACCCTATTGGGGCAGTTCTCCTCTACTCTGTATGGTTGCTATGAGTCAGAATCGACTTGATGGCAATGGGTTTGGTCCTTCTAGTTTACTACTCTACTTTAACTAATATTCCCTATTGTGGTAGGCTGAAAAATAGATCCCAAAAGATATTCATGTCCTAATCTCGGGAACCTGTAAATGTTACCTTGTATGGAAAAAGCATCTTTGTAGGTATAATTAAGTGAAGGATCTTGAAATGGGTAGATTATCCTAGATTATCAAACCAAAAGACAAACCCATTGCTGTTGGTTTGATTTCAACTCATAACAACCCTATAGGACAGAATAGAACTGCTCTACAGGGTTTCCAAGGCTGTAATCCTGTAATCCTTACAGAAGCAGATTGCACGTCTTTCTCCTACAGAGCCACTGGGTGGGTTTGAACCGCCAACCTTTCCGTTAGTAGCTGAGAGCTTAACCATCATACCACCACGGCTCCTTAGATTATCAGAATGGGTCGTAAATGTAATCATATGAATCCTTGTAAGAGATAGGTAGAGGGATATCAGACAGACACAGAGGAGAAGATAATGTGAAGACTGAGCAGATAGTGATTTGAAGATGCTAGCCTCAACGATTGGAGTGATGTGACCACACGCTGTTCCTATGCTGGCAGCCACCAGAAGCTTGAAGAAGCAAACAACACATTCTTCCCTAGTGCCTCTAGAGAGAGGGTGGCCCTGCTAATAACCTTGATTGCAGCCCAGCGATAATGATTGAAGACTTTTGTCCTCTAGAACTGTGAGAGAATAAATTTTGCTGTTTTATGTCACTGTGTTTGTAGTAATTTGTTACAGCAGCTGCAGGAAATTAATAAACCAATGAAAGCAGAAGTCATATTTTTCTATTTTTAAAAATGTGGGCACATGACAGGACCATTGGGAAAATATTTAATATACAGACTGTGATGGTTAAGGTTGCGTGTCAGCTTGGCTGGCCATGATTCTCAGTGGTTTGGCAGTTGTATGATGATGTGATCACTTCCATGATGTGATTTGATATAATGTGATTACCTCCATGATGGGATCTGCTGTGAGTAGCCAGTCAGTTGAAAGGCAGTTTCCCTGGGCGTGTGGCCTGCATCAAGTGTAAGTGGACATTCTGGCAAGGCTCATGGGCTTTTGCTCACTCTGGATCCTGCAGCTGGCTCCTGCTCATCTGACCTCCAGTTCTTGGGACTTGAGCTAGCAGCTTACATGGGGTCTTGCCTGCCAATTTGGGGATTCATCAGTCTTCACAGCCTGTGAGCAAGAGCCCTGCTCTTTGACCTGCTGATCTTGGGTTCGCCAGCACCTGCAGTTATGTGAGTTAGGAGAAGCATCTATCCTGATCTGCAGACTTGGGACGTTCCATCCTCTACAACCATGTAAGCCATTCCTTGACATAAATCTCTATATTATGTTTATATGCTTTACTGGTTTTGCTCCTCTAGAGAACCCAGCCTAAGACACAGACTATCCTGGAAATTTCATACAACTATTTGACCAACCCCCATGTGTCTGTCTGTGTGTTATGCAGATGACACAACCTTGTTTGCTGAAATTGAAGAGGACTTGAAGCACTTACTGATGAAGATCAAAGACCACAGCCTTCTGTATGGATTACACCTCAGCGTAAAGAAAAGAGAAATCCTCACCACTGGGCCAATAAGCAACATCATGATAAATGGAGAAAATATTCAAGTTGTCAAGGATTTCGTTTTACTCGGATCCACAATCAACACCCATGGAAGCAGCAGTCAAGAAATCAAAAGACACGTTGCGTTGGGCAAATCTGCTGCAAAAGATCTCTTTAAAGTGTTGAAAAGCAAAGATGTCACCTTGAGGACTAAGGTGCACCTGACCCAAGCCATGGTGTTTTCAGTTGCCTCATATGCATGCGAAAGCTGGACAATTAATAAGGAAGACTGAAGAAGAATTGATGCCTTTGAATTCTGGTATTGGTGAAGAATACCAAAAGAATGAACAGGTCTGTCTTGGAAGAAGTACAACCAGAATGCTCCTTAGAAGCAAGGATGATGAGACTACGTCTTACATACTTTGGACATGTTGTCAGGCGAGATCAGCCCCTGGAGAAAGACATCATCCTTGGTAAAGTACAGGGTCAGTGAAAAAGAGTAGACCCTCAACAAGATGGATTAACACAGTGGCTGCAACAATGGGCTCAAGCATAACAACAATTGTGAACATGGTTCAACTTAATAGTGTGCTTGGAGACAATTGGTCTTGGAAGGTATAAAAGCAATCCTACTCAGAGGTATGCAGTGGACACTTGACTTCTTACGGTCCATTTCCCCACGTTGTCCCTTTGAACCAATTTACGTTTCATAGGCCTAACAGATGTGTCCTCATAGGCTTGGGTGTCAGTATTTAAAAAGAAAAGTGGAAGATTATATTAGTTATCCAAAAAGATGACTTTTTCTGCTTTAAAAATCACTGAACTTCTATATGGAACAAGTCAAGACTCAAAAATTATCAAAAACCCATTAGAACAGAAAATGAATGGGACTCAGATGCTACCCTACCCAGTCCCCATGCCCGACTCCCACCAACTCCATTCAGTCTGGGGATTCTTTGCCCTACCTACAGAGATAAGAGTTAATTTATCTCAGTTGATTTACAGAATAAGGATGGCATCAAGCTTATGCCTGATGTCAGGGCTAGTCAGGGCCCCAACAAGAAACAATGACACAGTCAAATTGAGTAATTTGAGGAAAGAGTAATAAAGGAGCAAATTGCAACAGTGTGGGGAGGGCGTAGAGACAGTACAAAAGATGGTGCCCCATCATGGGGCTAGTAGTGATCAGGGCACTGTTGACACCCTAGACCTGAAGCGATTACCAGAAGAGAGAAATAGAGAGAGATGAGTGGAGGAGAAGACCTTCTAACAAGATTTGTGACAACTTCACAGGAAGGAAATCTGGGGGAAAAAACTCCAACTTAATCTCCCTCCTCCCTCCAATCTCATCATTGGCTGAACCAGGCATTCAGCCAATGAATGTTAATGCAGTCCCTGAAGACCAGCCTCCTGGGGCACTGGGCAGAGTGCAGAAGGGTGGAGAGTAGATCTGGGGGCTAGAAGGAATTACTCAGCTTAGTTCCCAATATTCACATTTAGCCCAGTCAGAACATAGTCTGAATGCTGTGGGCAGCAAGTGGTCACTATATATATAAGCACTAAAACAAATCAATTTCATGTTCTTATTAGAAACCATACAGGTTTATAGATGAGAGAAAAGAAGAGAAAGTGACTAGTATTTTTTGCCTGTTATACCCAAGACTCCATTTTGGGTGATTTGTACATGTTATATCAATTAATTCTCACAAGGGCATTATGTGGTAGATGAATTTTCATCCTGCAGATGATAACCCTAAAGCAAAAAACAAAGCTTGAATAATTCCCCCAAGGTTGTATAGCTAGTAGGTGGCTGAGCTGGTCTGAATATGAAGTCCCTGCTGATTTTATCATTGCTTGTAATGTATCCATACTCGTATATAATTTGAGAGCTGAAAGCTTCTATATGTGAATATTCAATAAATACACAAGTACATCAATGCCAAGAAAACAGCTCAGGCCTCAAGGGTCAGAAAGGTCATATTTGCATCAACCTACATGCCTTCAATACACCCTGGTATAATACCCTCCCAGATATACTGCCCCCTTAGACATCTCACAGTATATCTGCAAATTTCCCCTTCTGCTTGGAATGTCCTCTCCCAACCTCCCACCTCACCCACCATTTTCACCAATCAAAGTCTTCATATCCTCAAAGCCCAACACAGATGTGATCTTTTATGAAATACCTTCCTTGACTCCTAGATTTCTCAGAGTTAATGTCTTGCCTTTATTCTCCCAATATCTTGTTAAAACATCTGTTATCTTTAGGTTTTTATCATATTAATTTGTGTGTTTCTCCTTCCTTAGCTTATGTTGTAGATATTTGTGAGTGCTGCCTTCTCAGCATATATTCCCACTTCTATGGGTATCAGTATCCTGAGTTTTCTTTGGGAAACTACCCTCCCCCCACTCCATATTGAGAGTGGAGCATAAGATTGGAGCAATCTCTACTCCAAGTCCAGGGTTGAGCATGTGACCCAGGCTTGGCCAATCAGAATACCACCTCTTCTTGGATTCGGTGATTGGCTTGGAAATGGATCTAGGACCCAAGGCTAATCTCCGCTAGACTTTTGCTGAAAAGAGCAAGAAAGAGGAGTTTTAGGGGAGGGAGGAACAAAGAGGGAGAGGAGAGGTCTTTTTTCTTTTTTTAAGATTTGAACCATTCAATGTAAAGGGCCTGCATAGAAGTGAAGCAGAAAGAGAACAGTGGAGCAGAAAGACACAAAGGCCAAATCCTGATGACATTTACTTGAACCACTTGATTTAGCCAGTGTTATCCCAGATTTTCCAAGTACATAAGCCAGTACATTGCAGTTTTCGTTTACTTGCAACCAAAAAGTCCTAATTATAGAACCTAATAGAGCATCTGGCATACTGGGAATGCTCGGAAGATATTCGTTGAACTAATTAAATGTAATCCCTACAAACTGACATCTGTTCACCTGTCAAGGCCCTGAAACCAAAATCAAGTAGACGATTAGGTGTCACACTCTCCCGTTTGGTTTTAAGATAGTACTTGAAATGTGCTTGCTAAAGACAGAACTGCACGTTCTTCTCTAGCACGTGATGCAATCAGAAGGAAGATGCATTGTAGTTGAATAACGCATGAGGTGGTGAGGGCCAAGCCCGATGTTTTCAAGGTGCTGAAAACTCCTGATGAGTCTGCTGAATTTTTCAACCCATCTGTTAAGCTGCTGTAGTGGATCATTTGACAGTTTCTGGGGGGGAGGGGGGAATCTGTTTGGAATACTGATTCTGAAGGAAAAATAAGATTGGAGTTTTCCACAGTAGTGTCCTGTTATTGCCCTTATCCAAATTCTTCTGTCCCTGGGCATTCTCCAGCCAGAGTAGACACTTTTTGGAATGTCTGAACAGCTCACAGCCATCTTCTTAGTTTTCCCCTAACCCCAAGCAATGGGCTGGCAGAAGCCATGCTTGGGAGTTTGACAGCCAGTTAGACCAGGGCTCAGAGCACGAACTGAGCTGGGTCAGTCTTTCCCAGGAATCTACAATTAGGGCAGAGAGTTAGAGAACAGAATTGATCCAGTCATTCCATGTGCCTGGAACTACAGCATGTGGCCCGGGGAGCTATGGGTGGGCATCTTTCTCCCACCATGTGGAAGGAGGAGCAGTGAATGTGAGTCTGCTGAGACAAAAGAATGAAGCAGATGTGCCGACAGAAGCAGACAGGAAGAGGATGTACTCTCTGGTTCCTGCTATCTCTCCTTCCACTTCCCTGTTCTAGTCTTTTCTGAGCCCCGGCTGCCTTCCTGCTCACAATTCTACACAAAACTTCTGCACATGTATATTACATCCTCATTTTTTCATTTCACTAGCCCAAGTGGATATCCATTTCAGACAACCAAAAAATTAAATAACTCATAGATGAGCCAAAAGAATTCTTAAGATGGGGAATTACCTAGGTGAGAAGAAATATCGTGGTTGAGAGAAACAAAACGAAAGTCATCAAGAAGACTTGGCAAGAGTCAATCCAAAGCCATTATAGAGACTTTTCCTCTTGAAAAAGAGAAATACAAAGCTTCTCAGTTGGGCCAGCTGTACAGAACAGAAATAGCATGGACCTACTCCATGGATTCATATAGTTGCTGAAAGTGAATTCCTTCCTCTAGCCTGCAGCTGAGACATGAAATGTATTCCCAGTTAAAAATTCCTTTCCAAATCCTATCCCATGACTTCATGAAGCTTCTGCACACAAGAGTAACTCTCAAGCTGCGAGGTGTCATGTTTGCATCATCTCTGACATGTAGACAAGTGTTCAGACGGTCCACTAGTAAGTGCCCCTTCCAAGTATGGGGCAGATCTGGTGGGTTGACAGCCCTGCCCTGCTGCTTTATGGTTGGAAATCCCCAGCTTGGCTCCTTAAGGGGAAACAGGCACCGTTACTACGTTAAAGCACGTTAGTATATTTTTTTCTGCCGTTACAGTTGCTTATTGGCATTTGATAAAACTAAAGAGAAATTGGTGTTTCCTACTTGTCTTTGTTTTGAAAACATGCAGGGCATAATGTGGACAGGCAACATCTCTTATGCTTCTGGCTAGTTCTCCCAACCCACAGATGGATTGGCACCCTCAGCAAAAGATCTAGCCCTGCTTCTTTTTTTCTTGTCTGTTTGCTGAGCAAATGAGCTATTGAAAACAACAACAGAAAGCATGTCTCTTTTTTAAACCTAAAAAAAAAAAAAAAAAGAGACCACCTTTCCCTTACTTTAATTGTAAGATGATTATCCGCCTTATTTGACAACCTTTTGTAATATCTGGACGGAAGGACAAACATTACGTTAATCAGATCTACAGATGATACTAAATTGGGAAACGCTGTTTTCATTATTAAAGATGACAGGTCAGGTAGCCAGCCTCAGCAGCAGCAGTGAGAGAGAAAGGATGCAGTGCAGGGTTACATTTTTGTGAAAGTAAAAGAAGCTATGGAAAATTAACATGGATCTGAAACCCAGATGCAGGGTGAGTGGTGGACAGGTGAGCCTTGAAAACTTGTCAAGCCAACGTGGACATGTAGTGGATGGCCAAGTAGAGATCCATGTGTCCCAGGGAATGAGAGCTGGGCTATTTTTAGTTCCATAAGTAGACGCATTGTGTCTCAGAACAGATAGTCCTTTCTTCCAGAACTTTAATAAGACCGCACCTGGCATAGGGTGTTCAGTTCTGGAACAATACCAGAACGATGAAGAAAAAAACAAAACAGAACAAAAACCCTCATATGTAAAATTTCAGGCTTCCTTTATTTCAAGAAGGAAATGCAACTAACTTTATTTTTTAGCAATTCCTAGCAAGATGTTGTTGTTAGGTGCCATTGAATTGGTTCTGACTCATAGCAACCCTATGTACTACAGAATAAACTGCCTGGTCCTGTGCCATCCTCATGATTGTTACTATGATTGAGCCTATTGTTGCAGCCAGTGTCAGTCCATCTCGTTGAGGTCTTCCTCTTTTTTACTGACCCTCTACCAATAATGATGTCCTTCTCCAGGGACTGATCCCTCCTGATAATATGTCCAAAGTATGGGAGATGAAATCTCGCTATCCTTGCTTCCGAGGAGCATTCTGGCTGTACTTCTTCCAAGATAGATTTGTTCGTTCTTCTGGCAGTCCATGGTATATTCAATATTCTTCTCCAGCACCATAATTCAAATGTATCAATTCTTCTTCTGTCTTCCTTATTCATTGCCCAGTGTTTACATGGCATGGGAGGCAATTGAAAGTACCGTGGCAGGGTCAGGTGCACCTTAGTCTTCAAGGTGATATCTTTGCTTTTTAACACTTTAAAGAGGTCTTTTGCACCAGATTTGCCCAATTTAATACGTCCTTTGATTTCTTGACTGCTGCTTCCATGAGTGTTGATTGTGGATCCAAGTAAAATGAACTCCTTGACAACTTCAGTCTTTTCTCCATTTATCGTGATGTTGCTTATTGGTCCAGTTGTGAGGATTTTTGTTTTATGTTGAAGTATAATCCATACTGAAGACTGTAGTCTTTGATCTTCATCAGTAAGTGTTTCAAGTCCTCTTCACTTTCAGCAAGATATTAGCTGCTGTCATTCATTTGGATCATCCTTGAGAGTATTTGAAAGAATTCTGGATGCCTATTAATGCCCCCCCCCAAAAAAATCCACTGCCGTCGAATCGATTCCGACTCACAGTGATCCCCCCGGGTTTCCAAGGCTGTAAATCTCTACAGAAGCAGACTGCCACATCTTATGCCTGCGGAGCTGCTGGTGGTTTTGAACTGAAGACCTTTCGGTCAGCAGTCGATCACTTTAACCACTGCACCACCAGGGCTCCTGGATGCCTACTAGGCATCCCAAACTTAACATACTCAAAGCCGAGTTCTGGTCTCCTCCCCGCCACCCCCACCAAACTTGCTTCTTTGTCATCAGTACATATGTCAACACAATAAAAAAAGTCAATCAGCATCTTAGTATTATCATGAAAATAGTTTTAATGACAAAACCAAAACCTGTTGCTGTCCATTCTGACTCACAGCAGCTCTATAGAACAGAGTAGAGCTGCCCCATAGGGTTTCCAAGGAGTAGCTGTTGGATTCGAACTGCCAGCCTTTTGGTTAGCAGTCGAGCTCTCAACCACTGTGCCAGCAGGGCCTTCTAAAAAGGTCTTAGGCACTGTGAAGGTTCACAACCACCCTTTGAGAACTGTTACACAATTCTAAATGGTCTCTCACACCTGTGCCCTACCTCTTACAAGCTGTGCCACCTGAATTTCTCACCTGTAAACTGCAGATGTGAATAAATAACTCTGATCTTGTGAAGTTATTTTGAAAATGAGATATCATATGTCAGGCTCCTTCCACACCTGTCTGGCACACAGTTGCTGTTGAGTTGGCTCCAGCTCATGGCAGCCCTATAGATAACCATTATCATGATGGTTGGTAGGTTGGAACCCATTGCTGAGGCCGGTGTGTTAGTCCATCTCATTAGTCCTTCGATTTCCTGACCCTCCACTTTACCAATCATGATGTCCTTTCCTAGTGATTGCTCTTTCCTGCTGGTGTGTCCAAGGTAAGCGAGCCAAAGTCTTGCTGTCCTCGCTTCGACAGAGCATTCTGATTGTGTTTCTTCTAAGAGTGATTTGTTGGTTTTTCTGGCAGTCAGTGGTATATTCAATATTCTTCACCCACACCACGATTCGAATACATCCATTTTTCTTCTGTCGTCCCTTTTCATTGTCCAGTTCTCCCATGCAAATAAGGTTATTGAAAAGACCATAGTTTGGGTCAGGCACACCTTAGTCATCAAAGTGACATCTTTGGTGTTTAAAACTAAAGAAGTCTTTTGCAGCAGATTTGCCCAACACAAAATACATCATTTGATTTCTTGACTGCTGCTTCCATGGACATTGATTGTTGATCCAAGTAGAATGAAATTATTGACAGCTTCGGTTTCTTCTTCATTGATCATGCTATCATTTATCAGTAGGTGCTTGAAAAGTGGTAGCTACCATGACCATTACCCAAGTTATTGGCAAAACCGGGTCTCAGACTCATTTACTGACTCCTGTCCAGAACTTTCCCTGCTGCGTCACATCAACAGGAGCAGAAGTGGTCCCACTGTGACTACTACAACAGGGAGCAAAGTAGCTGATTCAGTCGATTCCATTGATTCAGAGGTCTCCCTGGTGATTGTGATGCGTGGTGAATGGAAGCAATTAAGTGGAGTCAGTAAGAGTATGTATGGCCTGTGTTTGGGTCATGAATTTGCGGCTTGCCAGCTGTTGGACCATGTGCAAATTACCTCTCTGAGCCTCGGGTCTCTTTATTGTAAAATCAGATAATAATAGTGCCTGTCTTAGGATGTTGCTATGAGAAGTAAATGAGATAATATACAGAAACAGTCTTAGGGAAGTACTAGCCCAAAGTAAGTTCTCAATAATGGGTAGCTACTTGTTATGATAATAATTTCGACTATTGTTACTATCTTCATATCTCAGCTCAGTATAACTTTCTGAGGGAAGTCTTTTCTGACCCACTAATGAAGGCCCCCATTTTAAGATCTCATAGCTCCTGTACCTCTCCTTCCTATGACTTAATTACTGCAACTGCTATATTAGATAGACAGATAGCTGCCATCAAGCTGACTCCAACTTATGGCGACCTTATGTACAGCCAGCCCAGTCCTGCATCATCGTTCCTACCCCCGGCAGCTTCCAGCCCATCGTTGTAGCTACTGTGTCAGTTTAACTCACTGAGAGTGTCTCTCACTACCCTCTACTTCACCAAACATCATGCCCTCCTCCAGCGAGCAATCCCTCCTGACGGTATGTCCAAACCAAGAAAGTCAGACAGTGTTCTGTTATGATCTATAAGGTTTTCATTGGCTAATTTTTGGAAGTAGATCACCAGACCCTTTTTCCTATTCTGTCTCAGTTTGGAAGCTCAGCTGAAACCTGTTCACCATGGGTGACCCTGCTGGTATTTGGAATATTGGTGGCATAGCTTCCAGCATCACAGCAACACGCAAGCCACCACAGTACGACAAACTGACAGATAGGTGGTGGGCTGCAATACTGTGTCTCAGTATTTCATTATTTGACTGTAACACACATTAGGCTCTAAGCTCGAGAAAGACAGAGACATGGTCCTTTTTGCTCACTATTTTATACGCAACACGTGGCACAGCACCTAGCACAAAGTAGATATTCAGGTCTTAGTTAATGCATGAATAAATGAGTGAAGGAAATAATTAATTTACTAGGTTGGCAACTCATGATGCTACTCCATTATATAATTTTTCTAAACTTTCTCTAGCACACTGAATGTATGCCCTGTGGACCAGATACATCTGTTACTAAGAGCTTATTGAAAATGCCAAATCTTAGACCTCACCCTAGACCTACAGAATCAGAATCTGTATTGTAACAAGATCCTCAGGTGATTCATATGCTCATTAAAGTTTCAGAAGCACTGACACCCATCTTGCCTTTCATCAGTCCCTATCAGAGAGCAACAGAGAGACAGAGACAGAGGAAGGAAAGAGGAGAGAGAAGTCAGTCACTAAATTTCCTGGGTAAAACAGCCAGCGCTCCCTCCCACCATTACAGATCTCATTACAGTCCCAATACAAACGTTATTACAAAGATTACCATTTCTAAAAAGCAGCTGCATGTTTTTTCAGCCCCAGCCAGGCTGCTATTATTTCCTATTCACGTATGATTTCTTCCAGACTATTTTGGCTCCAGTGGAATAATTTATTTCAGAGACTTTACATCCTAAAATATTTTCTGGAGGAGACAGAAACACCATCTGTGCCCCCTCCTGGAAAAACAACCCCAAACCATGAAGTGGGGTGTCATTTTAGTTAAACAGTTGCAAAATTTGAACACTTGCTTGTCCACCAGAACTTCAGAAAGAGGAGAGAAAAACACACATCAAAACCTCTTCTCCTGTAATAGCACCAAACCAATCCCACTCCAACAGCCCAAAGAGATTGTGAAAATATCATTGTACCCAGGTGACCCCTGGAGAAATTACAGCCTAGTTTTTAATGAAAAAGTTATTCTTTTTAGATTTTATCCCCATGTTCGAATGGTAAAGCACATCCATCCTTGGACAGTAATATACAAGAACTCCAAGTGATTCGAGCCCAGAATGCTTCCTTTTCTTGTGTTCAGTTTTACACATTTTGTGGGACATGGTTTTGAAATTCTCTTTGTTGCAGTGTCCTCTGCTCCCAAGGGAAAAACTGGGGGTGGCCCAAAGCGTCTTGCGTCTCACTTGATGGGGCCTTGACGTGGCAAGACCTGAACCGAGAGCTGAAGATTATCAAATGGCATCTGAACTTGCTGCTGCATGCTCCGCCTGAACTTGTTACTTGCCTGGAACTCTCCTCTCTCCCCTTCCGTCTCCCACAGATACCCGCAATGCCTGCTCTGGAGAATAAAGATGCTGCTGGCTTTGCCTCTGTAGGGTCAGCTCCGAGAGTGTGTCTGCCCCTGTGGACATGGAGGCCCCTGCTGTTTTCATTTGGTTCACCGACATGGACACGCACTGAGAAGGGGACGACTGGGAACAAGATAAAGATCCAAGCTGTAATCATATCCGTCCCAGTGGTCTAGTCTAACCCAATGAGCCAAGGAGCCCAGCTGGGGCCGTGGTTTCCACCTTTAGACACAGCCAGGGTTTCGAACCGGTTTGGAAGGGTTCAGTGATTGCCAGCGTAAACGAGGACGGCGTACACATTGCATAGCAACCAAATCTGCTGCCAGTGGGATTTTGACCTGAGTAGCTCTGGTGGTGCAGTGGTTAAGAGCTCAGCTGCTTAACCAGAAGGTTGGCAGTTTGAATCCACCAGCTGCTCCTTGGGAACAGTTTTAGTTGATGTAGTGTGAAACTTTCAGAGACCTGGTGTGGGAGACTGGGTTAGTGGCAGGACTGTGGAGAGTGACACACACTCAAAGGAGCTTGGTCAGCAGCCTCTTGTGTGTGGGGCACCGCTATTTATTTCCCACTTGGGTCAAAATCCCACTGGCAACAGATTTGGTTGCTATGCAACGTGTGCGCTGCCCTTGTTTAAGTCGGCAATTACTGAAACATTCTGAACCAGTTCAAAGCCACGGACACTGCAAACATAACAAACGAGAAAACCAAACCTGTTGCTGTTGAGCTGATTCCAACTCAGAGCAGCCCTATATAATATCATCGATTAATGGGAAGAGGGGCAGTTGTAATGTAAAGAAATAGGGCTTTGAAGTCGTATAGCTCAGAATATGAGTCCTGGCTCTGACACTTGTTAGCTGTGCATCTTTGGAAAAAAAATGTATTCAATTATCTGAACCTCATTTTCTTCATCTTAAAAAAACAGGTATATAATATCTTTTCATAGGATTTCTGTGGGGATTGAAGGAGGTTTGTTACATGAAGCACCTGACATTGTAGGCAACTCTCGGGAAGGGTAGTTGCCCTCTCCCCGTTTCTACTCCCCTGCTGAGTTTACCATGATACATTTTCCTTGGCCCTAGAAATGCTGCAAAGAAAAGGAGAAAGGGAAGAGAGGAGGGACAAGAGAAAAGGAGAAAGGGACAAAGAGAAATGGTGAGCTAGTCCTCATCTGCAAGTGTGCCTTAAAGAAAACCTGGTTGTCAAAACGGCGAATAACTGTAGTTTTTGAATCAGTAGTTACAAAAGAATTCTGTTGTCAACATTAAGTTTATTATTTAATGTTTTTCCATTAGCTGATTCTAACATTGTCCCTGGTAGTGCAAATGGTTAATGCTGTTGATTGCTAACCAAAAGGTTGAAGGTTCAAGTCCACCCAGAGGTGCCTCAAAAGAAAGGCCTGGCAGTCTACTTCTGAAAGATCACAGCCGTTGAAAACCCTATAGAGCACAGTTTTTAGTCTTTTTTTTTTTTTAATTGTTGTAGTTTAGATGAAGCTTACATTTCAAGTTAGTCTACCGTACAAAAATTTATACATACATTGTTATATGACCCTAATTACTCTCCCCATACTGTGACAGCACACTCCCCCTTTCCACCCTGGATTCCCCATGTCCATTCAGCCAGCTCCTAACCCTCTCTGCCTTCCTGTCTCACCTCTGGACAGAAGCTGCCCCTTTAGTCTCTTGTATCTACTTGAGCTAAGAGGCAAACTCCTCACGAGTATCACTTTATGTCCCACAGTCCAGTCCAATCCCTGTCTGAAGAGTTGGCCTCGGAAGTTGTTTTAGTTCTGGGCTGATAAGAGAATCCAGAGGCCATGCTTTCCGGGGTTCCTCCAGTCTCAGTCAGACCATTAAGTCTGGTCTTCTTACTAGAATTTGAGTTCTGCATCCCACCTTTCTTCTGCTCCATCAGGGGCTCTCTGTTGTGTTCCCTGTCAGGGCAGTCATTGGTGGTAGCCGGGCACCATCTAGTTCTTCTGGTCTCAGGCTGATGAAGTCTCTGTTCTTTGTGGCCCTTTCTGTCTCTTGGGCTAATACTTTCCTTGTGTCTTTGGTGTTCTTCATTCTCCTTTACTCCAGGTGGTTGGGACCAATTGATGCATCTTAGATGGCTGTTTGCAAGCTTTTTAAGACCCCAGGCGCCACTCACCAAAGTAGGATGCAGAATATTTTCTTAATAAGCTTTGTTATGCCAGTTGACCTAGATGTCCCCTGAAAGCATGGTCCCCAGACCCCGCATCCCTGTTTCTCTGTCCCTCAAAGTGTTTGATTGTATCCAGGAAACTTCTTAGCTTTGGTTTAATCCAGTTGGAGCACAGTTATATTCTAACACGTATGGAGTCGCCACGAGTTGGAGTTGACTCAGTGGCAACTGGTTTATTGTTTTGTTTTGCTTTTTTAAGTCTTAACATTACTTGTGTTTTAAAAGCCATTGGTGCCTCTCCTACACTATTAAAATAAAATTTCTTTGCTGCCATCCAGACACCTCATTGCTGGTCCCAACCACAGTTCTGGGGGAGGATTCACTTAGCTCTGAGTGAAGACTTGGAGCTTGCTCTGTTGCCTCTGGAACCCTGTCCCAAGAAGCTGCCTCCTCGCCGCCTACGTGGGCTGTGTTATCAGAGAATTAATGTTGAGGGGAGCGAAACGCTTGGAGAGATTGATGGGGAGCCAGGAAAAGGAGTATTAATCCACAGAGCTCTCGGCGCCAGGTGTCAGAGACAGTCTCTAAACTAGCAAAGAGAGGAGACCAGTCAAGAAGTTTGTCAGGCCTTCCTTCTCTAGAAAGTGGCATTTTAGGAACTAAAAGTCTCCGTGACGTGAAGGGAATCCTCTGCAGTCCTTTGGGACATGGTTGACAGATGAAGTTGGTTTGCTCAGAGTGAGTGCACACGGAGTGAGCTGGGGAGACTGAGAGAATAAGCTGAAAATTAAGGGCCGTTCAGTAGGTATGAGCATCATCGATACGCAGTTACTGATGCTCAGTGATTTAAACATCCTTTATTCCAAATGTTCCTACCCACCTTGTATTTCATGTTACTTGAGACATTTCTGTAGACTCTTCTGTTGCTTTAGTACCAGCATGCCACCAGTAGCAGCCTCACTGTACTTTTATTTTATGAAAATTGGCAAGACCTTTGTATTTCCTTAACTATTTGTTGCGAGCCACAGCTTACTAACAGTGGTTAGAAACTACGGCTACACGTCGGAATTACCTGGGGGTGCCAGGCTGCACCTCGTATCAATTAAATCTGAATCTTCAGCACGAGATACAGGTGTCAGAATTTTCATTAAAGCTTCCCGGGTGATTCTAATGTGCAACCAAGTCTGAAACCTGGTGTCATGCTTCAGAGGTTGTATGAGTTGGGTGAGGGAGTAGAAAAGACCTAGCACAACCTTGAAATAACTCAAGCAGAATTCACAGTATTGATCCTTGCACTGGGCAACTTATGTAGACAGTGCAAAAGCGCTCTGCACCGCTAGAACTTTGCATGTCACATGAAACATTTTTCGTAAAGTCAGATTTGCTTACGGTGAGCGTCAAGCCCCACCCAAAGCACAGCACATGATCTCAGAACCGTGATCTTTTACAAATCTTCACAAACAGCTGTCTCCACGTTCTCCGTACCAGGCACAGTACAAGTTGCTAGTACAAGCTGATGATGGTAATGATATTATTACTGTGATGAGCAATGGAAACATTCACTGAGTGCCTAGTCTGGCCAGGTACCGTGCGAAGCACTGTCCACTCATTTCAAATTTAATCCTCCCGTAAACGCTGAGGCACACATTAGCATTTCCATACGACATGTCATGGATTGAATTGTGTTCCCCTAAAATATCTGTCAACTTGGCTAGGTCATGATTCCCAGTAGTGTATGATTGTGTACCTTTTATCATCTGATGTGACTTCCCTATGTGTTGTAAACTCTATCACTGTGATGTAATATAATGGATCAGTGGTAGTTATATTGATGAGATCTACAAGATTAGATAGTGTCTTAAGCCAGTCTCTTTTGAGATATGAAAGAGAGAAGCAAGCAGAGAGACACGGTGAACCTCATACCCCCAAGAAAGCAGCGCCGGGAGCAGAGCGTGTCCTTTGGATCTGAGGTTCCTGCACTGAGATGCTCCCAGAGCAAGGGAAGACTGATGACAAGGACCTTCCTCCAGAGGCGACAGAGAGAAATCCTTCGTCTGGAGCCCACGCCCTGAATCCAGACTTGTAGCGTACTGGGCTGTGGGAGGATAAACCTCTCTTTGTGGAAGCCGTCCACTTGCGGTGTTTCTGTTAGAGCAGCAGTAGGTGACTAAGACACTACAGATGAGATGTAAAGAGGTTAAAGAATCTGCCTGAAGCTAAATGGCTAGCAGGCGTCAGAGGCGGGAACAGGAATTAAAGCCCGTGACCTGAAATCTCCTTCGGCATGCAAAGATGAGTTAGATAAATGAAGCAGTGTCCCACTTTTTAGTCAAGATTTTTGTTGCTGTTTTATCTTGGCATCACCAGGGCTTGCCCAGTCGCAGGCCCGTGGCGTTTGGTTTAAAGCATTTGCTGCAGACGCTCTCCTGCCCTCCCACCTGGTACAGGAAACAGATGCCCCCATGATGACTGCAGCGTAGAGGTTAGCGGACGCCCAGAGTGCCGTCAGGGCACAAACAAGGAGGCAGTTAACTCTGCGTGGGAGGCGGTGGGTGTCAGGGGGCGACACCTAGAAGATATCTGGGGGGCAGACTTTAAAGACCGAGTAGAAGCCTGCTGGGTAGAAAGGGCGGAGCATGCCACACAAAAGGAACAGAAGGACAAACAGACAGGGATGAAAATGTGCAGCATTCCTGGGGGAGCAATCAGCCTGTACCAGTGGTTCTCAAAATTAAATGTGCAAAAAGAAATGAGCTATCACATTGCAAAAAGATGCGGAGGAAACTTACATGCATATTGCTAAGTGAAATAAGCCAGTCTGAAAAGGCTACAGATGTGTGATTCCAACCACACGACATCCTTGAAAAGGCACAACTCTAGAGACGGTGAGAAGATCCAGTGGCTGCCTGGGGCTCGGGGGAAAGTGAAGGAGAAATAGGTGGAGCTCAGGGCATTTTAAAGGCATTAAACCTGTTCTGCATGATCCTGTAATGATGGAATCATGACATTATGTGTTTGTCAAAACCCAAAGAACTGTGCAACACAGAGCGTGAACCCTGGTGTAAACCATGGGCTTTAGTCAGTAATAATGTTTCCGTATTGGTTCATCAGTCGTAGTGACTGTACCACCCCAGTGCACGATGTTAACAATGGGGTAGACGCTGGACACGGGGAGAGAGTATATGGGAACTCTCTGCACTTCCTGCTCAATTCTTGTATAATCCTAAAACTGCTATAAAACAAAGTGTATTAAAAAACTTAAGTGTGCATTAGAATCACCCAGAGGCTTGTTAAAACACAGATTACTGACCCCCGCTCCCTCCAGGGTTCCAGGGTTCCTGATTCAGTCAGTCTGTGTGAGACCTGAGCGTTGGCATTTCTCATGGCTCTCTGGTGACACTGATACTTCTTGCGGGACCACACATTGAGAGCCTCTGGTCTGCAAAGAAGAACCACCCGGAAACCCCTTAGCCTGTGTGTGCATGAGAGAGACGCACACTGAAGGCAGCCAGATTTATACTGAAAGAAAATTCTCCAAAGAGCAGAATGTCTTCTTTTCCTGCAGAAGGTGGTGGTTGAACTTTAGTGTTGGTTTTGGGAGCCATCCATGCTGAAGCTGTCCAGTGGGAGGAAACGGAGAAGCCACAGCTTGGGACTGAGTCAACGGAGCCTGGGATTTGATTGCATCTCCGCCCCATCGGTGCCTGTTCACAGGTAGTGAGGGCCGGAGGCTAGAGAGTTGAAGCACACTAGCTCTTTTGTTGGGCAAGGGAGTATTTGGTCCAGCTCACGGGGAAGATGGAACTTTTCACAGCTCTTCCTCCTTTTTTGGCTCAGTGTTGCTGACCACAGGTTAAGTTCCTGGGTTTATCACCAAGATGATCTGTTGACCGCCAACGGCCACAGCCACGAGGGGTAAGTGTGAGGGAATGTGTCCAGAATGTTCTCACATGCAAAGAAGGGACAGGGTGAGAATGCCAGGCTAGGTTGGATGGAGCTGGGACAGGTGACATCCTTGTGAAAGGCTTCTTTTCCCATCAATTCTAATGCAGCTACCATGCTTTGCCGCTCTGGTTTACCTGGGTGGCATCTGTCATTGCGCTGCATCCCATTCAAACCAGGTGAGCAACTCAGAAAGGTCTGCCTCCAGCGATAGACTCTGTCTCTCTCTCTCAACTCTCCACCCACCCTGGGACAGATACCAGCTACGCTGGACGTCATATTTTTCCAATAATCGAGGAACACGAGACATCTGGCTCCAATCCTGATGTTTCTCTGCCAGCTGATAGCCAGAAGCTGTGTGTGGTACATTCCTGGCCAGGCCCTTCCCAACCCCACCATCACCCCAGGATTGACAGGAGTGGGGATCGCCTATCCACCAGACAAAGGGAAAGGAGGCAAAAATCATACTGTTTGGATTTTGTGTTCCATCTTTGTTTAGTTTGCAGTGACCAGTTCCCTGTCACTCTATTGCAAACTCCTGGAAAACTTCTAGAAGTTTACTTAGTGGTCTGTTTAGTTACTTGGCCAGTGTG
Organism: Trichechus manatus latirostris; assembly: GCF_000243295.1. Lineage (NCBI taxonomy): Eukaryota > Metazoa > Chordata > Mammalia > Sirenia > Trichechidae > Trichechus > Trichechus manatus. The sequence continues at coordinate 44,445,298 of NW_004443937.1, read as the reverse complement.
GTGCTGGAGGCCCTGGGTTTTCCTTTTAGGTTTTTTATTTTCTGCTGTTGGCCACGAAGAAGAAGTAGAATGATGGTCTGGAAGACTGATACTCCCTGCGATGGGCTGCGCGTGGTGCTGTGGGTTACGTTGGAGGCCTGTACCCCATCTCTTTGGGGGATGGGATCTTTATTATCAGTGTTATTGATAAGAAGCTGGCTTCCTTTCCAGAGATGAAGCATTTCTGTCATCCCTCACAACAACCCAATTAGAGGAGATCGCCTCAGCAGAGGAGGTTGATTAAATTCACAGATTTAATGCAAAACCACTTTGGGAGTTGTGGAGAATGAGCTTCACTGCTGAGCTACCTTGCTTTAAAAAAAAAAAAAAAAAAAAGCTGCGAGCCTGCACCTTAGATTATCCATCTATAACAAATCATAAAATACCCATAATCTTGCACCGAGTTTCCTCTTCTCCACAGGGGCTCAAAATGCTTCTTCTAGGCTCATAATACCTCCCGGGGGGTAGGTGATGGTTTCTGTCCTCATGGTCCACAAGGGGAAATTCTGACCTGGGGAGCAACATAGGGGAGACAGGGACCTGCTGCCAGGAACAGGCCAAAAGAGAAGACTTTCCTTTGCAAAGGTTGCAGCCAATTTGGGCACACAGTCTTTGTATTTATGTCATATTTTGGTCCCAGAAAAGCAGCTGTAAGTAGAAATAATGTAAATATAATCTGATTTTCCATAGAAATGAGTACAAAATTGACAATGACTCCCTGACCCAAGAGTCTGACACCCAAAATGCTATAGAAATAACCACAATCACCACTATAAAACCTCTTTTAAAGAGTATATATATCCAGGCCCCCCAATCCCCACCAGAATTCTTTGGTTTTATTTATTTAAGGCAACGTTTCCTTAATTGTTTTCTGAAGAACATTAACCTCACAGGATGTCCTGGAATGAAAGGTTTTATGGTGGTAAAGTTTGGGCAATGCTACGTGCTACATCCCCTTGATTAACAATCCTTATTAACGTATCAACAATAAAGGCTGACCCCTATTGAAAGTCTACCTGAGCCAGGTACTGTTAAGCACTTTTATATGCTTTATCTCATCAAACATAAATAAATAATCCTCTGAGGTAGATACTAATTTATTCCAGTTTACACAGGAGGAAACTGACGTTTGGAGTGGTTAACTGAGCTGCTGAGTTAAAGTTACAACGGTGAAGGTGGAGCGAGGTTTCAAATCCCCTCTCATTCCTCAGTCTGTGCTCTTAACCACCAAGGTTTATCACCTTCCTACTAATTAGAGAGACTTTCGGGATCTTAAGTCCAATTGCTAACATTTTAAACCTAATAATTTTTTTCTCATGTGATTTTTTTATTGTGGTAAAATACACACAACCTAAACTGTGCCATTTGAACCATTTCTAAGTGTACAGTGCGGTGGCATTAATCACACTCGCAGTGTTGTGCAACTGTCACCACAGTTGGTTTCCAAAACTTCTTCATCACCCCGAATAGAAAGTCCGTTCCCCTAAGCAATAACTCTCCATTCTTCACCCCCCAGCCTCCCTTGGCAACCGCTGATCTACTTTCTGTCTCTGTGCATTTGCCTCTTCTAGATACGTCATATAAGTGGAGTCATACAGTATTTAGCCTTTGTGTCTGTCTGATTTCACTTAGCATCATGTTTTCAAGGTCCATCTGTGTCGTAGCATGTATCAGGACTCCATTTCTCTTTATGGCTGAATAATATGTCATCGTATAGTCATACCACATTTTATTTATCCGTCATCTGTTGGTGGACACTTGAGTTGTCTCCCCCTTTTGCACCACAGTGGCACAGTGAACACTGGTGTACAGGTATCTGTCTGAGTCTCTGCTTTCAAGTCTCTTGGGTTTACACCCAGGAGTGGAATTACTGGGTCATATGGTCATTCTTGGAAACCCTGGTGGCATAGTGGTTAAGAGTTTGGCTGCTAACCAAAAGGTCAGCAGTTCGAATCCACCAGGTGCTCCTTGGAAACCCTCTGGGGCAGTTCTGCTCTGTCCTGTAGGGTCGCTGTGAGTCGGAATCGACTCAACAAGGCAATGGTTTGGTTTTTTTGGTATGCTCATTCTACGTTTATCACTTTGAGAAACTGCCGAGTTAAACCTAACGTCTTTATCTATCACCAACTTTTCTATAAGTGTTCATTTGTCATTTAGTTACTGGTTTTCCTAGGTTTGATGAATTCGTTATTCTGAGTTGGCATATATGCTTTTTTTGAAAGTTGATTCTTCTGAACTGAATTAGGGGTGCGTTCTTTTATGTCTGTCATGTTCACTAAAGTCCCTGGCACAAAAGGCACCAAACCAAGAATAGTAACGTCGTATAAATGATCATGAGTTTGTATTGCTAAATAATTGTTGATTCACTTATAATTTGTGCAGTGTTGCATGAAGGTAGAGGATGAGTTGTCAATAATGTGGCCTCTTTGTGATTCAACATTTAGAAACTACCATTATTATATTTTGTTGGTTATTGTTTTTTCATACAACCGAGTCCATTCCTAACTGTGATAGCTGGTCATCTTTTGTTGGTTAGTTTTTATTCACGTTATCACATAGAGCCAGCTTGGTGTCATTTTAGGCAGTATCTTCCCTTAGCATCAAGCTTTTATGCTCCCATCTTCTCTGACCATCATGTAACTGCTTCAAGCATGCTTTGGTGGATTTTCATCTGTATCTTTGACAGTTTATGGATAAACAAAGATATACAAGAGGCAGGATGTGTCTGAGTTTATTTACCCTGCCTTTGCAAGGGAGGCTTTGTCTGCAAATGAAAGTGAGTAGAAAGTTAAAGTAGGATAAAAAATGATGCCGAGGGTGTATACAGTTAGCTCTTGTGTTGTGTGGTATTTAGATTTCCTGCACCATTAGGATCTTAATAACATTAGGTGATAAGTTATTTTATCTGAAAGGTGGGGGGGGGGTGAGGTGAGAGAGAAGATGATTCTGTATCCTCAGTTCCACCCTGAAGAAATTGTTCATTAAACTTGGGAACTGTGTTGCCCCCTAATCGCCTTACCAAACATGCGCTTGCTGAGGAAATGGGCCTTTGGTGGTGGAGAAGAGAAGAATGTGAGTTGTTATCAGTGGTCCTATCTCTGCAGGGTAGAGCTGGAAGGTACCAGAAGTGATGCACACAGTCCCTAATCCCCTCCATTATGTGTGACCCCAATTAAGTCTTCTTCCTCGTGCATGTCTGTGGTCTCTGAGAACCCACACATGATAGGATTCACCCTTCCTTCGTTTGCCCCCTTGATCAGTCAGGAATAATTTAATGAGTACCTACGCTGTACTCAGCATTTCCTTTATACACAGGCCATTTGTCCTCATGGTTTGGATAACGTTTGGGGAAGGGAAGTTTTTGTTGTTGAGATTGTGTTTAATGCTTTGCATGGATTATCTCATTTGATCTTCCTAACAGCCTCACAAGGTAGAGCCTATTATTACTTGTGGTTTATGAAAGAGAACACTGAAGCTGAGGGAGGGGAAGTGACGTGCTCAAGGACCCACAGATAGTTTGAGGTAGAACTGGACACCGCCCTCACTCTCTGCAATTCTAAAGCCTGTATGCTCCACCACTATCAAGTATCACCTGCCACAGTACGGGAGAAGTTAATGGGACCTCTTTTTCCACTGTTGTCTCTTCTGGACCAAATGGACTCCGTTTTACCAAAAGAAAACCAAACCCCTTGCCGCTGAGTCGATTCTGACTTATAGCGACCCTATAGGACAGAGTAGACTTAACCCTGCGCCATCAGGGCTCCAGACTCTGTTTAGGAAGTGAAAATAAACAAGAAAAATGCTTTTTTAAATTTATTTTTAAAAAACGCTATTACTGATGTCGTCAGTGGGGCCCTCAGTGCTGCTAGGAAAAAAATTATTTTAGGGAATTTACGCATATAAATTCCTCTGGGTAAAATTGCCAAGAATACCAATGGTACCTGTAGCCCAAACAGACTTTTTCTTGTTTGGCTGTAATCAAGATATTCAAATTTGCTCATTATTTCTCCACCCTTACAAAAGTTACATGAGATCGTTCTGAAATATCATTTAATCTTGTTTCAAATAACTTATATATTAAGTCCACCTTTCAAAACTTAGGTGAGGACTAAAACCAAAAAAAAAACCAAACCCGTGCCGTTGAGTTGATTCTGACTCCTAGCAACACTATAGGACACGGGAGAATGACCCCACAGGGTGTCCAAGGAGCAGCAGTGGATTCAAACTGCCGACCTTTGGTTAGCAGGCGAGCTCTTAACCACTGTGCCACCAGGGCTCCTGGTAATCTCGTAACTAGGAAAGTGTCAGTGAGGGGAGAGGAGGAGGTAATGGACAGCTGTACTGTTTTTTTAAACTGTGTTATTGTTGTCAGGTGCCCTCGAGTTGATTCTAGTTCCTAGCTAACAGAGTAGAACTGCTCCACAGGGTTTTCTAGGCACCCTGGTGACGCAATGGTTAAGCACTTGGCTGCTAGGCAAAAGGTTGGTGGTTCAAAGCCACCAGTGGCTCTGCAGGAGAAAAGAACTGGCAATCTACTCCTGTAAAGATTACAGCTTAGAAAACTCTGTGGGGCAGTTCTGCTCTGTCACACGAGGTCCTTAACAGCACCCAACAACAATGGTAGCAGTCTTTACGGGAGCAGAATGCCGGATCTTTTTCCGATGGAGCCGCTGGGTAGCTTCGAACCACTGACCTTTCAGTTAGCAACCAAGCACTTAACCTCTTGCACCACCAGGGCTCCTTGTTTTCTTATACTAAATGCTTTTAAAATTAAGCAAAAGAGAAGCACTTTGTTTTTCTCGTCACGGCATTTCTGTAGATGATCATCCCCTTTTGGAAAAAAAAAAATATAATCCTTTCAATGCATAAGATCAACCCAGTGTTTAGGGCGTGACAACCCAGGAATATATGAAAGGTCAATCTAAATGTCTCAGCAGCCTGGAGAGACAAAGCTGACTTTGTGTAACAATAGAACCCATCCCACTTGGAGCCACAGAGATGGCAGGAGATAAAACAATACTTCTTAACGGGCAGATTAACCAGCAAGGACATGTCCTTTCTATTTATCCTATAGGCTCCTTGGGACAATAAGCCTTTTGTCCTTACACCTGTAGAAGGGGACGGAGCCCATGACAGAGACTTCGTGGGTCTATGTGAGGCCATGCCGTTCAGGTTTCTTACCTGCATCTCTGAGAGTACATCCCGTTTCATAATATGCCTTCCAGTCAAAGGAACTGGGAGATGGGAACCTCCGCATTCAAAGGGTAAGAAGCAGGTCCAAGCTTCACTTGAGGAGAATGATAAAATATAGAAATCACTGTTGGAGAGAAAGACAACACAGCTGTGGCATGTTTCGGCTTCCAGCCAGACCCCAGGCTGTGAGTTCCTGGACAGTCTTGCTCTTCCCTCATGCCCAGCTTCTAGCAGCGTACCAGGCACAGGACTGAGTCTCAACAGATGTTTGTTAGATGAATGAGCCTCAAGGAGTTTGCTGTAAGAAAAGGGAATGGAAAAAAGCTTAGTCAAGATCAATACTTGATTTTTCTGGTGTTTCACTGAAGTTTCTGGATATACGTTTGTCTGGGGGCATGTGTGTGCTTCTTCACTAAATTCTTGTTTGTAGTGGCGTCGTTGGCTTTGACCGCCTTCTTTGGGGAGCAACGCTCCAATTCTGGGGCAGCCGACCTCTGCTTATTCTTGGTATGTGAAGTTTGAATCTAATACTTCCTTCGGTCGAGGGGATGGTCTCTGGCCTGGGCCCAGACATCATAGCCCTGTTCCCCTGGGCCTCAGTGGGAATCAGAGAAGAGCACATAACTCAACCTGGACCGATGAGAATCCCATCTGGGGATTTTTCTGGCATAATTTGAAGTGATGGTTTCTTTTCTGCTGAGGTTGACAGGCGAGCTGAGGGTTACCAGAGCAGTCCCTAGGTGGTGCACCCAGTGAACACACTCGGCTGCTAACTGAAAGGTCGGAGGTTCAAGTCTACTCAGAGGTGCGTTGGAAGAGAGCCTGGCAATCTAATTCCAAAAGATCAGCCACTCAAACCCTATGGGGCGCAGTTCTACTCCGACACACACAGGGTCGCCATGAGTTGGAATCAACTCGACAACGACAGTTTTTAGAATTAGTAGTGGACTTCTTAGTCACCAGTTGGGAAAAACCTCCTTGAAAATAAAGCCAAAATGAGGGAAACTGAGCTGAAAGATGGAGAGAGAACAAGTCCTAATGAAAATATTAAAGCAACTGGTACCAGCCAAGCTTGAAGTCAACACATTTCCAGAACCCATCAACTCAATGGGCTACTAAATTCTCAGGATTTCATTTATCTCACAACCAATTTACCATGTACCCATTTTTTTCTTATATTGAAATTCTGAGTGTCCACTGTTTTTTCATATGTGTGTCCTTCAGTGTAGAATTTAATAAGAAACTGGGGGATGTTCTGTCCAGAGCTTCACCTACTCTCTCAGCCAAATCACACTTCCAGATAGAAAAAGGTAGCACCTGGAGTGGAGAGTCCTTAAAATGCCACTTTCAAATTCCATCAAAAGGCAGAAGTCTCCTTTTTTTGAATATCTTAATACACCATTACCTCAAAATCTTTTCATGTCTTAAAAAAAGCTGGCACATCACAGAGTCCTGAACAGATTGAGACATCAGAGGTGGGCCTTTGGGCTGTGCCTGACACATTCTGAAGACTTGGCCATCACACTCGGTAAAGTAGGCACAGGGCTCAAGGCCTAGGACTGCTCGGACTTGGCAAAGCCTCACAATTCACGGATGGGTATACTTATGAAGAAACACGCTCTGTAGCACTCCACCCCACACTAGCCTTTAAATCCACCACCCATAGTTCCATTTGTTGTACTGTGGTGCCTGCATGTTGCTGTGATGCTGGAAGCTATGCCACGGGTATTTCAGATATCAGCAGGGTCACCCATAGTAGGCAATTTCAGCAGAGCTTCCAGACTAAGACTAGGAAGAAGGGCCCAGTGATCTCCTTCTGAAAATTAGCCGATGAAATCCTAATGAATCACAAGAGAACAATGTCTGATACAGTGCTGGAAGATGAGCCCCTAGCTGCAGCAGTGGACTTGAGCATACCAACAACGTGAAGATAGCACAGGTCTGGGCAACATTTTGTTCTGCTGTACATGGGCCGTCGTGAATCGGAACTGACTCAGCAGTAACTAAAAACAAGACTTTAAGTAGACTGAGAGTTAACATGTATTGAGTGCTGCCTGTACCAAGCATGGTGCCTCATGCCTTTGACCACCATCACAGCCCCATGCGGCAGATCCTATTATAAAGCCTCATTTTATAGTTGAGGAAATGGGGCCTAAAAATTTAAGAAATGTGCCTTAGGTCACTGAGCAGGATTTAGACTAGGCTCTCAACCACAACCCAACATTGTCTGTTCTTTGTGCGTGTTGGGGGTGGGGGGTGAAGGTGGGTGGGGACGTTGCCTGGATCACGGCTTTATTATCGTGAAAATGGAAGTTATACCTGGAAGGAAGCTTCGCCGTCGTCTAGCCTGATGGAAGAACTGAAGTCAAGGAGTGGAAGTGCCTTACCCAAAGTCACACGGCAAGTTGGAGAACTGGGCACTGACATCTAGTCCTGGTATACCAGTTCTTTTTTGTGCACATGCTGTTGTTTTGGGATGTCCACCCACACACCACACGCCCTGTTACTCAGTTAACACCACCACTACGTATGCAGCAATTGTTAAAATTCAAAAATATTTCTATACCAATTAGTGAACTGAGCTGCCCTGAGACTGACTCCCTCCCGCTGCCCCCAGGAATCCGGAAATGAAGGTTGATTCCTGGCATCTCAGGGTACCTTCCGGACCCTGCTCCTTTGCGGGGTCCAGTGTCCACTGTCATTAGTCAGTGCTCCTGCCCTCTCAGTTAAATATTCTAATACGACCCCTTCATTAACACAAAAGCCAGCAGACATACTGTTCTCTCCAGATACGAGGAACTCCGTGGGTGACCTGCAGGCCACATCTCAGTTATTAGCACTGTCATCCCATATATAAGAGGGTAGAGGAAAGTAGATCATGTCAACTGCCCAGGGCAACAAGGGTGGGGGGGGTGCCCGAAGTGGAGGCCTGTTGTCCCCTTCCAGGCAGCATTCAATGGTGCTGGCTTAAGGGATACTCTCCACTGAAAAGAAGAGTTTAGGGCACCTCTGAAGTGTCTGTCTGAGGCAAGATGGGTCTTGCTCTTCGCTCTCACCTTTCTTGCTTTTTGTTTTTGGAATGGCAGAGCCATCCCTCAAGCCCCAGGAGCTGTACTGACAACAAATTGAAAATACAATGGAAGGAAACTGGCCAGCTCCAGGGACGTTTAGGCCCAGGCTCTTTTTGAAGTTAATGGGAATTAGGAAGATGTATCACTCTGCAGGTGACTGGAGAGCAAAAACGGCCATGGAGCTGTTCTTTCTGACTCTCCTCAGCTGCAGAGATGAGAAAGACTCTCTAGTGGAAGGAAGGCTGTAATGCACAGAGTCCCCAGTGTGAGCCAGACTTGCACTGCTGGGCAGCCTGAGAACCATCTAGATTAGATCTCAATGGCCTGCCTTCATGAGATGATGGTGTGCGGAGACTGGCTTCCGCCGTTTGAATTCCTGTTCCCGATACTCCTTACCAAGAGAGATGAACTTCGCAGGATTTTTTAAATCACCAAGTAGTTCCCAAATGCTAATGGATATGCATATTCGTATTCCATCCATCCATCAACAACATTCTTTTACGGACCAGAACTCTACTTCAGTGGTGGCCACACTTTCTTGTATCATCTTTGAAATAAGAGATAATATACAATGGTTGAAGGCCAAATATTGGAACAGCCAGAAAACTCACCACCTCACCTTCATCTGATGGTCTTCTTGTCATTCTTTGGATGTCAGCTTACGTGTCCTTCCCTGTGTCAATCCCTCCCAGACTGAGTTAGCACTCCCATAGCACCTTATGGTTTCCCTTTTGTAGCATTTCTTGTGTTGATGATTATTTGCTTACAGCCTCTAGACTCACAGGACCTTGGAGGCTGGGACTGCACAGCTCTTACTCACAGCCACAGTCTGTGCTCTGCATAGTGCTCAGCAGTGACTATTTCCTGAGGAGTCAACGAACACTGCAAGGTCTTGGCATCAAGTCCTCCCGGTCTACGGAGCGGACCCCTTAACCATCATTAGAATATGTGGAAGAGGCACTTAAAAGACGAAGTCATCCATGCAAACACCAAGTTTAAGTTCAAATCAGCTTCACCATTCCACAAAACACTCTCCAATTTATGTTTTCTTCTCTCCTTTAAGTAGAAAGACATTTTTTAAATTTGTTTAGCTTTTTAAATTTAAAGGATTTTTTAAATATTTAAAAAATTTTTAATTCCTTTAAAAGTTCTTTAATCTCTCCTATACCAGGATTTTAGGAAAACTCCACTCCTGTTACGGGGGAATAGTCATTGACGGAGGTATAACTGACTTTTTCTCAGTCCAGGCTCCACAGACCAGTGAGGGCTGGCGTACTTTTCCTTAGGGTTCTGTGCATTTTCTATGAGGATTGTTTAACAGTGTGTTTTCATTTTAATGATGATCTGATAAAGTGATATAAACATATACTGAATCATGCAAATAAACATCTTACTGCCTCGTAATTTCAGTATCTGTGGAGGTTTTAAAATACAATGCAAATTCTTTGATACTCCTCCTTTCAAAAGGTGATCTAACTCCCCTCCCCTGGAATATGGGCAGGGCTTGAACCAGTTGCCATCGAGCTGACTCCAAATCATGGCGACCACATGTGTGTCAGAGTAGAACTGTACTCCATAGGGTTTTCAATGCCGGATATTTCGGAAGTACATCACCAGACCTTTCTTTTGAGAAGCCTCTGGGTGGACTCAACCCCCAATCTTCCAGTTAGCAGCCAAGTGCATTAAACTTTTGCACGACCCGGAGACTCCAGGGTAGGACTTAGTGACTCTCTTACAGTGAACAGAATGTGGCATAATTGACTTTGCATGACTTCTGAGGCGAGGTTAGAAAAGAGGCTCTTTATCTTGGGTCATGCACCTGGAGAGCCTCGAACTGCCACCCTGCTGAGCCCTGAACCACCACGTGAAAAGTGCGGCTCTCCTGAAAGCACCACTGTAGGGCCGGATAGACTGCGCAGAGATTGGAGAGGGGCCCCAACTATTCCCATCTGCCTAGCCTAGCCACCAGTAGCCACGTGAGAGGTCAAGACTTGGAGATGCCCCCAGCCTCAGCTACCATCTGACAGCAACTTGATGAGAGACCCTGAGCCAGAACCACTCAGCTGAGCTGATCCTGGATTCCTAACCAAAGAAACCAGGAGAGACAACGCATGATTATTGCTGTTTTATGCCACTGAGATTTGTGGTGTTTGTTACAAAGCAATAGATCACCGACGTGGTGTCCCTGTTCCCATTTGTGTTTATGATTACACTGGAGCCATACTACATTTGGCTTTATGATTACACCAGAGCTATATACTCCATTTGGGTTTATGATTACACCAGAGCCATACCACATTTGGGTTTATGATTACACTGGAGCCATAGTCCATTTGGGTTTATGATTACACCTGAGCCATACTACATTTGGCTTTATGATGACACTGGAGCCATAGACTGCATTTGGCTTTATGATTACACCGGAGCCATACTACATTTGAGTTTGATTATACTGGAGCCATATTCCATTTGGGTTTATGGTATCACTGGAGCCATACTCCACTTGGCTTTATGATTCCACTGGAGCCATATACTACATTTGGCTTTATGAGTACAGTGGAGCCATATACTACATTTGGGTTTATGATTGCACTGGAGTCATACTACATTTGGGTTTATGATTATACTGGAGCCATATAGTACTTTTGGGTTTATGATTCCACTGGAGCCATATACTACATTTGGGTTTATGATTCCACTGGAGCCATACTCCATTTGGGTTTATGATTCCACTGGAGCCATGTACTACATTTGGCTTTATGACTACACTGGAGCCATGTACTACATTTGGGTTTATGATTACACTGTAGCCATACGCCATTTTACTTTCTGATTACATTGGGGCCGTACTCCATTTGGATTTATGATTACACAGGAGCCATACTCCTTTTGGGTTTATGATTACACTGGAGCCATATACTACATTTGAGTTTATGATTACACTGGAGCCATACTCCATTTGGCTTTATGATTACACTGGAGCCATACTCCATTTGGCTTTATGATTACACTGGAGCCATACTCCATTTGGCTTTATGATTACACAGAGCCATACTCCATTTGGCTTTATGATTACACCAGAGTCATACTCCATTTGGCTTTATGTTTACACCAGAGCCATACTCCATTTGGCTTTATGATTACACTGGAGCCATGCTACATTTTTTTATGATTACACTGGAGTCATACTATATTTATTTCAGATTAAAAGAGAATTTAGGCTGACTTAATAAACCCATACCAGATAAGGGGTAATGTTTTGCAGTAGTTCACATGGAGAAAAGTCATGGCGAAAATGACTCATCACACCCACCTTGGTATTGCCGGCAGGGTGAACTCAAAGGAACTTTACACAGTCAGTACCATTCTCATGTTGCCAGCAGTTACTGAGTTTAAGTAAAACAGTTTCCGTACCTGCGTTTAACGAATGGTATCAGCCTTAACTTTACTATCTTGCTTTTTTTCCCTCTAATTCTAATTCTATTAGCTTCATAGTTTGTATCTAATTTTATATGTGTATATATTTAAATACTATTATAATGAAATAATTTAGTCAACACCAAAAACCAAACCCGTTGCCATCGAGCCAGTTCCAACTCATAGCAACCCTATAGGACAGAGTAGAACTGCCTCATAGGGTTTCCAGGGAGCAGCTGGTAGATTTGAACTGCCAACCTTTTGGTTAGCAGCTGTACTCTTAACCACTGCGCCACCAGGGATCCAGTCAACAGCAGAGAACCACAATTATTTTTCCTTTAAAAGGAATTTGAAGTCTGAGAATCAGTGAGAAAGGACCTTCAGAATGGCGTATATATCTGTCACACACAACCATCTCATTCCACCACCACCACCAGTTGCCATCAAGTCGACTCCAACTCATGGTGACCTCATGTGTCAGAGTAGAACTGTGTTCCATAGGATTTTCAATGGCTGGTTTTTCAGAAGTAGACTTTCGGGCCTTTCTTCCAAGACACCTCTGGGTAAACTCGAACCTCCAACCTTTCAGTTAGCAGTCTACTGCTGTAATTGTTTGTAATCATTATTGTGCTCTTGAAGTACTTGCCACGCATGGTGTTAAACATGTCATCTATTTATTTCATTGAATCCATACGATTTATCTAATGATTTAGGTAAAAATCATTGTTTTACAGAGACACAGAGGGATGGTCATTTGTTCGAAATTAACATAATTGGCAGCGGAGGGGCTAATATTTGACCCCAGGCATGTCTGCCTGTATCAGCTGAGTTCTTTTCTAACCTCTCTAAATTCTCGATTGTCCAAACTTCCTTGATCATGTATTTCAGTAAAGCTGTCATCAGTTAAAAGATGCATCATTATTTATGCACCACTTCAGTAGACAGAAGATTGTCAGTTATGATACACTTTCTTATCACTTAGACTTTTTATTTTGTGGTGATGAAAAGTTCTCTCTTTAATAAGGACCAAGTTAGACGTATATTTTTGTGTTACATTACTGTTGAGCGTATGTGAAATGAAAGCATAAAGATACGAAGTGGGAGGTGGTGTCTTCTAGAACTTCCCATTCATTGTTCAGCTCTTCAGAATCATTTTTCAGATCAGGGTCATCAGTGTCTGTGTTTTTCCATAATATCGTTCTCTGTGTGACCAAGAGCATGGGCGATGCACCATTTCTTAGAAGAAAGCCCCACTGCTAGGTCTGGATTTCTCTTCCTTCCTGCTGTCATACTTTCCAAGAGTTTCCAAAGTCAACACCTCTTATTTAAATATTTAAATATGCGCACCTTAGAATCAAGAAAATATATTATTATTATGTTTCCCAGACACCTTGTTAAAAATCGAAGTATTTTGCTAGGTTTTAGTTTATACTGGACCTCTAGGTGTAATATCAGATTTTAGCCTACCATGGGTCATTATTATACATTTATGTGACTTTGACGTACATTATCTCCGTTTGTTGAATGCTTATAACAAATCAGGTACCGGTCTCGATTCTTTGTATGTATTACTCATTAAACCCAACGAAAAGGCAGTAGTGTCCTTTTGTATAGATGAAGAAACCAAGGTTTATAGAGTTTAAATAATTTGTTCAAAGTCACATTGCTTCTCAAGTGACAAAGCCAGGATTTGATTTCAGCCTCTGACTCCAAACTCTGTTTTTTTAATCACCGTTCAGTACTACCATCCATATAAACACATATATTGGCGGTGTGAGAATTGGTAACTAATACTAACAATCCTTATTATATGCTATGCAAGCTGTTCCTACCTTCTCTTAGCCTGTCCTCTGCCTGCCCCCACATGAGTATATAAAAGTACCATGAACATGGATTTTTATTGACTCGTCTCCGCAAGGCCAGATATTAACAGTAACCCGTCAGGGACTGATCTAGAGGTAAGAGGCCAGTATTTCTTGCAGCCTGGCACTGCATCACTCCCATGACCATCCTGCTTTAAAGGCTTCTGGGGAATTACCTATAAAAACGACTGCAGTTCTGGCTGTGCTACGGGACTCTCTCTGGAGGTAGCTTCAGGCATCCTTTTATTTTTTTTTAACCAGTGATCAGAAAATACTGCCTTGGCAATCATTCTGTAGGGAATTAGTGCCGCTTTATTCACATGTTTATGGCCTAGAATATGAAAGAAAGGAATATGTGTATTTGTTTTATGTTCTGTCTGAAGCAAGAGACTATTATTTAGCTGCTGACCAGTATAACCATGCTTATGTAGTAGTGTTGCTTTTAAAAGAAGGAAAATAATCTCAGAGGAACTCTGACCTTATTTATAACCTGGTGGCTAGTAATACTCCTAACTGTTGCCACGCAAATAGCTAATCCAGGAACTACTTAGAAAATAAAGTGAAGCTGGTTTACAATCTTAGGTCATGGATTCTAGAAGCCTTCATTTAAAGATTCCCCCGCCAATGGCTTGTGACAGTGCCTTTTTTTTTTAAAATAATTTATTTTATTACTGTTGTTGTCGAGAATATACATAGCAAAACATATACCAATTCATCCGTTTCTACATGTTCAATTCAGTAACATTGATTATATTCAAGTCCTGCAACCATTCTCACCCTCCTTTTCCAAATTGTTCCTCCTTAACATAAACTCACCGCCCCTAAGTTTCCTATCTAATCTTTGGAGTTGCTGTTGTCAGTTTGATCCCATACTGATAGCTCTTAAAGGAGCACAATGCTCAAGGCAGACGTCCTTTACTAGTTAAGCTAAACTATTGTTTGGTTTTAGGAAGACTTCAGGGAAGTGTCTTTTAACAACACAGTCCAGGTGTTTGGAAACAAGAAGAGCATCTCCACCATTTCTAGAGCTTGTAAACGATATTTTGTTGGAGAAATGTCAGCTTCATCTGAAAAGGCTTGTGAGGCACTGGGAATCAATGCCTAGCCAAATGGGATGAATAATATAAGAAATATCCGTGTTTCTTTTCCCATTTTCCTAAGTCTCAGTGACTGGCACTACCATCTCCCCAGCTGCTCAAACTGGAAATCATTCTTGACCACCCTCCTTTTCTTGGGACCCTTTATTCAATCAGTCTTTGAGTCCTACTAATTCTGCTTCTTTGATAACTCCTAATCTGCCTGCTTCTCTCCATTCCAACTGCCATTACTTCAGGTAACCACAATGGTTCATCTGGACAACCACACCAGCCTTCTAACTTATCTAACTGGTTGTCTCTGCCTCCAGTCCTGCTCTTTGTGAAGTGAAAAATCTAATCATGTCACTGCCTGGCTTAGAACTCTTCAATGGCTTCCTGTTGCTCTTGAGATAAGGCCCCCAGTCTGTTGCATAGTTTACAAAGACCCTCACAATGAAGCCCCTGTTGACTTTTCAAGCCCCATTCTCTCCCTCTTTCCCGCCCTCCTCCATTTCTCTACTCCAGTCAAACTCAACAACTTTCAGCCTCTCAAATGTTCCACCCTCAGTCATTAACACACGGGTTTACTTTTCCTTAAAATATCCTTCCAAGTCCAAACGTAGATTTTATGTCCTCTTAAGATCATTTCCCCCATAACCAGGCTGGCTTCGTGCCCCTCTCTCTGTTCTCTCTTAGTTCCTTATGCTTATTCTATCACTCAGTAAATTCTATTACAATTCCCACTGTTTTTCCTCCTCTACCAACCAGGGAGTCCTTGAGAGCAGAGACTGTTTCTTGTTCACTGTTGTATGTCAGGGCAGTGGTGCTGTTCCTACTATGTAGAACTAAATTTTTCATGATTATTTTCTCTTTATAACCAGTGGTGTGTGTTTTCTTTATTATGAAACTCAGAACTGGATTAACCATAATCCTTTTTCTAGACACAGTCATCATTGGTCCCTGCAGACTCATTTGTATTTATGTTGCTACCATAATATATATCCCAGAATTCACCATGCAAAACAAAAGCTAAGATCACATTAGTCAACATCTGCCCATATGATGCCCGCATCCTTTTCTTCTTCATCCCAACACATGCTCCTGCATGGCATGATCACCATTCTCCTGCTTTCTTTTTAAATAGTTTAATTGCCTCTCTCTGTGTTTTTCAATCACTCATCTGTCAGTTCGTTGTACTGCGGTGGCTTGTGCATTGCTGTGATGCTGGAAACTGTGCCACCAGTATTTCAAATACTAGCAGGGTCACCCATGATAGGCAATTTTCAGCTGAGCTTCCAGACTAAGACAGACTAGGAAGAAAGGCCTTGCGATCTACTTCTTAAAAAATTGGCCAGTGAAAACCTTATGAATAGCAGCAGAAGATTGATACAATGCCGAAAGATGAACCCATCAGGTTGGAAGGCACTCAAAATATGACTGGGGAGGAGCTGCCTCCTCAAGTAGAGTGGACGTTAATGACATGGATGGAGTAAAGTTTTGGGGACCTTCATTTGCTGATGTGGCCCGACTCAAAATGATAAGAAACAGCTGCAAATATACATTAATAATCAGAACGTGGAATGTACAAAGTATGAATCTAGGAAAATTGGAAGTTGTCAAAAATGAAATAGAATGCATAAAGATTGATATCTTAAGCATTAATGAGCTGAAATAGACTGGTATTGGCCATTTTGAATTAGACAATCGTATTGTTTCCTATGCCGGGAACGACAAATTGAAGAGGAATGGCGGTGCATTCATCGTCAAAGAGAACATTTCAAGATTTATCCTGAAGTATAGTGCTGTTAGTGATAGGATAATACCCGTACGCCTACAAGAAAGACAGTTAATACGACAGCAGTTCAAATTTATGACTCAAATTTACATACCAAACACTAATGCCATAGATGAAGAAATGGAAGATTTTTTACCAACTTCTACAGTCTGAAATTGATCAAACATGCAGTCAAGATGCATTGATAATTAATGCTGATTGGAATATGGAAGTTGGAAACAAAGAAGTTTCAGTAGTTGGAAAATATGGCATTGGTGAGAGAAAGGACCACAAAGATTGTGTGATTGAATTTTGCAAGACCAGTGACTTATTCATAGCAAATACCTATTTTCAACAACTGGATGAAATACACAGGAATCAGACTGACTACATCTGTGGAAAGAGACAATGGAGAAGCTCAATATCAGTCAGAACAAAGCCAGGGGCAGACTATAGAACAGACTATATCAATTGCTCATACACAAGTTCACGTTGAAGCTGAAGAAAATTAAAACAAGTCCATGAGAGCCTAAGTACAACTTTGAGTATATCCCACCTGAATTTAGAGACCATCTCAAGAATAGATTTGACACACTGAGCACTAATGACTGAAGACCAAACGAGTTGTGGGATGACATCAAGGACATCATACATGAAGAAAGCAAGAGGTCATTAGAAAGGCAGGAAAGAAAGAAAAGACCAAAATGATGTCAGAAGAGACTCTGAAACTTGCTCTTGAATGTAGGGTAGCTAAGTGAAAAATGATGAAGTAAAAGAGCTGAACAGAAAATTTGAAAGGGTAGCTCGAGAAGACAAAGTACTATGATCACACGTGCAAACACCTAGAATTAGAAAACCAAAAGGGAAGAACATGTTCAGCATTTCTCAAGTTAAAGAACTGAAGAAAAAATTCAAGCCTTGAGTTGCAGTACTGAAGGATTCTATGGGCAAAATATTGAAGGACAGACTGAGTTCTGGCAAAATGGCACTCTAGGCAGAAGCACCATGCCGTCCCTCCAGAGCAAAGATCCGAAAAACTAAGCCGAACAGAGAATACAAAAATCCTGAAACCCTAAAACATCAAATGAAGAGATAAAGAACTCAGCCAGGCATCAAATGGAGTGATAAAACTGAGAAAGAACAGAGAGCTAGGAGAGATTCATGCAGAGGACCCCTACCAGCTAACGCAGCGCGGATCCACCACCTTGGACTCCTATTGGAGACCAGCAAATGGGGGTACGAGAAAGCAGCCTCACGGAGTGTCCAGTGGGAGACAAAACAACCGCTCCCCACATAACAATCTCCCCGCTGCATCCTGCCTACCTGCACCATGCGCTTGACATCACATCACCAAGCATCACAGGCACGGCCTACTGGAACCTGCCCCGCACTGATTACCAACCTGCTCTGGTGGCTGTAGTAAGTGCCACAAACAACCTGTCCCAGTAACTCCTCTTCAGCTAGACCTGCCCTACTGTACCATATCTGAGTGACTGACCCTGCCAGTTGGAGAAGGAGACGAAAAGTATTGAGCGCACAGATGTGGAAACAACAAGAACACATAGTCCGCCTGCTCAGACATAGTCAAATTTTTTTTTTTTAAAAAAAGGGACGAAACAAACAAATATACAATCAATAAATGAGAAAAATAACTACTGAATGCCCTGAAAACAGCAGACAATATCTAAACATTTACAAAAACAGGACAGGATGGTTCCAGTAGGCGTCCAAAATAAAACACCAGATGACTCTCTTGTGGAAGAAAATGCACTAGAACTACTACCTCATAGGGAATTCAAATCTCTAATACTCAGAATTCTCCAAGAACTGAGGCAAAAAGCTGACAAACATGAGGAAAAAATAGACAAATTCATGGAAAATAC
>NW_004443937.1:44359477-44420760 GCF_000243295.1 Trichechus manatus latirostris | reverse complement strand
CTTCATCTTAAGTGAGAATAACAGCACAAGTGGAAGATCATCGTCAATGTCACTGAACTGTGCATGTAGAAATTTTTGAAATTGTGTATGTTTGGCTATGTGTATCTTCACCAAAACAAAAAAGGTTGAGAATTTAGAGGGTTAATATGTTGTGGGGTTGTTAACCAATGTCATAAAACAACATGTGTATTACTGTTTCATGAGAAACTAGTTGTTCTGCAAGCCTTCACCTGAAGTACAATAAAATATAAAGAAAAAAAATATTGAAGGACACAGGAAGCATCAAAGGAAGATGGAAGGAATACACAGAGTCACTGTACCAAAAAGAATTGGTTGACATTCAACCATTTCAGGATGTAGCATATGATCAAGAACCATTGCTATTGAAGGAAGAAGTCCAAGCTGCACTGAAGGCACTGACAAAAAATTAGGCTCCAGGAATTAATGGAATACCAATTGAGATGTTTCAACCAACGTATGTAACTAACACTGGAAGTAATCATTCCTCTATACCAAGAAATTTGGAAGACAGCTACTGTCTGGAGGAGATCCGTATTTGTGCCCATTCCAAAGAAAGATGATCTAACAGAATGTAGAAATTATTGAACAATATCATTAATATCACACAGAAGTAGAATTTTGCTAAAGATATTTTCAAAAACAGTTGCAGGAGTACATTGACAGGAAACTGCCAGAAATTCAAGCCAGATTCAGAAGAAGGCGTGGGAAGTAGGGATATCATCGAAGATATGAGATGGATCTTGACTGAAAGCAGAGAATACCATAAAGATATTTACCTACATTTTATTCGACTGTGTAGATCATAAATTATGGATAATATTATGAAGAATGGGAATTCCAGAACACTTAATTGTGCTTATGAGGAAGCTGTGCATAGACCAAGAGGCAGTCCTTGGAACAGAACAAAGGGGATACTGCAGGGTTTAAAATCAGGAAGGATGTGCAGTAGGGTTATATCCTTTCACCATACTTTTTCAGTCTGTATACTGAGCAAATAATCTGAGATGCTGGACTGTATGAAGAAGAACACAGCATCAGAATTGGAGGAAGACTCACTAACAGCTTGCAATATGCAGATGAGACAACCTAGCATGCTGAAATCGAAGAGGACTTGAAGTCTTACTGATGAAAAGCAAAGACTGCAGCCTTCAGTATGGATTACACCTCAACATAAAGAAAACAAAAATCCTCACAACTGGACCAATAAGCAACAACATGATAAACAGAGAAAATATTGAAGTTGTTAAGAATTTCATTTTACTTGGATCAACGCCTATGGATGAAGCAGCCAAGAAAGCAAATGATGTATTATTACACTGGGCAAATTGTTGCAAAAGACCTTTTAAGTGCTGAAAAGCAGAGATGTCACTTTGAGGACTAAGGTGCACCTGACCCAACCAATGATATTTTCAGTTGCCTCATATGTATGCAAAAGTTGGATAATGAACAAGGAAGAATGACGAATTGATGCTTTTGAATTATGGTGTTGGCAAAGAATATTGAATATACCGTGGACTGCCAAAAGAATGAACAAATCTGTCTTGGAAGAAGTACAGACAGAATGTTTCTTAGAAGCAAGGATGGCGAGACTTCGTCATCCTCGCACATGTCGTCCGGAGGGACCAGTCCCTGGAGAAGGACATCATGCTTGGTGAAGTGGAGGGTCAGTGAAAAAGAGGAAGACCCTCAAGGAGATGGATTGACACAATGGCTGCAACAACGGGCTCAAATGATTATGAGGATGGTGCAGAACCAGGCAGTGTTTCGTTCTGTCGTGCACAGGATCAGTATGAGTCGGAAGCAGCTGGATGATACCTAACAACAACATATGTATGTCTAATATTATTTTTCTCATTTTAGTTATTTTTAAATTTATAAAAAGAGTATCACATTTACATGATATTTGGGGACTTTTTTCACTTACTATCATATTGCTGAGAGTCAGCCGTATTGTTGCATGTTGCTGTGACTGCTGTATTATATTCCACTGTATGAATATTCCAGTTTATGCATCCACTCTCCCATTGCTGGCCACTTGAGTTGTCTTCAGGTTTTTTCTGTGCTGGGAAAAACCATTGCTGTGAAGTGGTGCTTGGAATGTTCACGTACATATCTCCTGTTGAACATGTGTAAGCATTTCTCTAGGAGTACAACTGCCTGGTAATAGAGTATGTGAATCTTTAACATTAGGAGATAAAGCAGAACTAGTATCCAACATGATGGCGCCACTCGAATGTGTGTAAAATGACATCTCATGTGATTTTTGTTTATATTTTCCTGATCACTAATAATACTAAAAATTTCTTCATGCATCTATTGTACATACATGTTTTCTTTGAAATGTTTATTCCTGTTTTTTGTCCATATTTATATTGGATTGTTTGTTCTATTCTTACTGTTTCTAGGCATTTTGAAATATTTTGATACTAATTCTTCATTGATTGTGTGCATTGAGAGTATCTCATTGTAGCTGGTGCCTTGTCTTTGCAATACCTTTAAGGTATTTTAGGGACTAATGAGGCACAGCAGTCCAGGGACAAGGATTAGAAGGCAGGAGGGGACAGGAAAACTGGTGATAGGGAACCCAAGGTTGAGAAGAGACAGTGTTGACATGTCGTGGGGTTGTTAACCACTGTCACAGGACAATATGTGTACAAACTGTTTAATGAGAAACTGCTTGTTCTGTAAATCTTCATCTAAAGTACAAAAAAAAAAAAAGAATTATCTATGTGAGATCAAATTGACAACAGCAACTCGGGGTTTGATGGGAAGCCTAGGGGCAGTGAGTTAAAGATAATGGTGATGCAATAATTTGGAAAGGGATAGTGAGAATGGCAGCACAAGTGGGAGAATGTAATTGATGTCACTGAAGTGTGCATGTAGAAATTTTTGAAATGGTGTATCTTTGGCTATGAATATTTTCACCAAAAAAAAAAAAAAAGGTCCTCCAAGGTCAAGAAGGGAGAGTGTTGACATGTCATGGGGTTGTTAACCAATGTCATGAAACAATATGTGTACTGACTGTTTAATGAGAAACTATTTGTTCTGTAAACCTTCATCTAAAGTACAATAAAAAAATTAAAAAAAATCTTTAGGTATTTTATTGAGTAAAAGTTCTTTATTTTAATATTCAGTTTTATCAATCTTTTCTAATTACCGCTCTTTATGTCTCTCTTAGAAAGTATTTCCCAAGTGGTACCAGTTTTCCTTTTATGAGAATAATGAAAGTTTGATTTAAAAATAAATTTGAGTAAAAATGAGTCATTTTAAAGAAAAATAATTTTTAAAATATTACAAGTACTACATGTTTTTTGGCAAAATTCATGACAGTGATATGTAAATGATTGTAGGTTGGGAATTACTAATAATGTCCTAATATGAAGAATACATTTATATTGAGTGAATTGGTTATTCCTTCAATAATTAACATTTATTTCAAAGATTCTCTTGGAGTTTGATTGTATGCTTGGAACCCTGTGCTGTATCCTCTGGAAATGTTTGCTGAGCCAGTTTGAAAACACTCAGCTAAGAGGTATGTGTGTGTGTGTGTGTGTGTGTGTGTGTGTGCGTGCTCACGTGCAAAAGAGAGAGAGAAAGAAACGGAGATGGTAGGTGTGTGTAGACCATCCAGAAGTCATAGAAGAGAAGCAAAGGGTATAAGAACTAAATGAAACTTCGTTGTTACTATTGGGTGCCATCAAGTCAATCTGGACTCATAGCAACCCCATGTAACAGAGTAGAACTGTTCCATAGAGTTTTCTAGGCTGTAATCTTTATGGGAGCAGATCTCCAGGTCTTTCCCACAGAGACGTTGGTGGGTTTCAACCACCAGCCTTTTGGTTAGCAGCCGAGTGTTTAACCATTGCCCCACCAGGGCTCCTTTAAGGATACTCATTTTATACTACTCATGAGAAAACCAAGACCTACATGTGCAAGTTGAAGGAGCAGGTTGGGGCAGAGTAGGGCTAGATCCGTTCTTGAGTCATTGACTCACTTGGCCTCTCCAGCAGCTCCCATGGTAAACTTGAGGCACAAGAATATGCATCTGATAGTGGGCAGTAGGTTTTGCATTTATGAATACCTATGGATTAGTTTGCATATTTTTTTCTCTATCTTTTCTTTTCCAAATCAAAAAGTAGAAAATGTCTAGTCCTTTGCATTAAGCTCTATACTACCATAAAACATTCAAAATATCCAAGTAGATTTCTGGATAACATGGCAGGTAGTGAAATAACCCAGTTTCTTAACTCATAGAGGAGGTTAGGCTCGTATTTGAACTGCTTTTTGGACTAGAAGCTACTGCTGTCTGCAATTCTTTAAGGTGCTCAGCCAGAACTTGCTGGAATGAGCTGAAGTATTCTATGGAAACAGGCACAGTAATAAGAGCATCTACCCTTCAAGTTCCCCCACGTGTCTGTCAGTTTGTCACACTGTGGGGGATTTCGTGTTGCTGGGATGCTGGAAGCTGTGCCACCGGTATTCAAATACCAGCAGAGTCACCCATGACAGACAGGTTTCAGCAGAGCTTCCAGATTAAGACAGACTACGAAGAAGGAGTTGGCAGTCTACTTCTGAAAAGAATTAGCCAGTGAAAACCTTATGAATAGCAGCGCAGCATTGTCTAATATAGTGCCAGAAGATGAGCCCCCCCCCACCCCAGGTTGGAAGGCACTCAAAAGACGACTGGGGAAGGAAGAGCTGCCTCCTGGTAGAGTAGTGTCGACGTAAGTGATGTGGATGGAGTCAAGCTTTCGGGACCTTCATTTGCTGATGTGGCACTACTCAAAATGAGAAGAAACAGCTGCAAACATCCATTAATAACTGGAATGCGGAATGTACCAGGTATGAATCCAGGAAAATTGGAAATCGTCAAAACTGAAATGGAATGCATAAACATTGATATCCTAGGCATTAATGAGCTGAAATGGACTGGTATTGGCCATTTGGAATTGGACAGTCATATGGTTTACTATGCTAGGAATGACAACTTGAAGAGGAATGGCATTGCGTTCATTGTCAAAAAGAACGTTTCAAGATCTATCCTGAAATACAACGCTGTCAGTGATAGAAAAATATACATACAACTACAAGGAAGATCAGTTAATATGACTATTATTCAAATTTACGTACCAACCACTGAGGCCAAAGATGAAGAAATTGAAGATTTTTACCAGCTTCTGCAGTCTGAAATTGATTGAACATGCAATCAGGATACATTGATAATTACTGATGATTGGAATGTGAAAGTTGGAAACAAAGAAAAAGGATCCGTAGTTAGAAAATATGGCCTTGGTGATAGAAATGATGCTGGAGATCGCACGATAGAATTTTGCAAGACCAACAACTTCTTCATTGAAAATACCTTTTTTCACCAACATAAACAGTGAGTATACACATGGGCCTCACCAGATGGAATACACAGGAATCAAATTGACTATATCTGTGGAAAGAGATGATGGAGAAACTCAATATCATCAGTCATAAGAAGGCCAGGCACTGACTGCAGAACAGACCATCAATTGCTCATATGCAAATTAGAGTTGAAACTGAAGAAATTTAGAACAAGTCCACGAGAGCCCAACTGAATTTAGAGACCATCTCAAGAATAGATTTGACAGGTTGAACACTAATGATTGAAGACTAGATGGGTTGTGGAATGACATCAAGGACATCATACATGAAGAAAGCAAGAGGTCATTAAAAAGACAGGAAAGAAAGAAAAGACCAAAATGGATGTCAGAAGAGACTCTGAAACTTGCTCTTGAATGTCAAGTAGCTAAAACAAAAGGAAGAAATAATGAAGTAAAAGAACTGAACAGAAAATTTCAAAAGACAGCTCAAGAAGACAAAGTATTATAATGACATGTGCAGAGACCTGGAGATAGAAAACCAAAAGGGAAGAACATGCTCAGCATTTCTCAAGCAGAAAGAACTGAAGAAAAAATTTGAGCCTCAAGTTGCAATATTGAAGGATTCTATGGGGAAAATATTAAACGATGCAGGAAACATCAAAGGAAGATGGAAGGAATACACAGAGTCATTATACGAAAAAGAATTGGTCAACGTTCAACCGTTTCAAGAGGTAGCAAATGATTAGGAACCGATGGTACTGAAGGAAGAAGTCCAAGCTGCACTGACGGTTGGCGAAAAACAAGGCTTCCAGAATTGATGGAATACCAATTGAGATGTTTCAGCAAATGGATACAGCACTGGAAGTGCTCACTAGTCTATGCCAAGAAATTTGGAAGACAGCTACCTGGCCAACTGACTGGAAGAGATCCATACTTATGCCTATTCCCAAGAAAGGTGATCCAAGCGAACGTGGAAATTATCGAACAATATCATTAGTATCACACACGTAAAATTTTGCTGAAGATCATTCAAAATTGGCTGCAGCAGTATATAGACAGCGAACTGCCATAAATTCAAGCCAGAGTCAGAAGAAGATGGGGAACCAGGAACATCATTGCTAATGTCAGATGGATCCTGGCTGAAAGCAGAGAATACCAGAAAGATGTTTACCTGTGTTTTATTGACTATGCAAAGGCATTTGACTGTGTGGATCATAACAAATTGTGGATAACATTGCGGAGAATAGGAATTGTACTTGTGCTAGCGAGGAACAGATCAAGAGGCATTTGTTGGAACAGAACAAGGGGATATTGCCTGGTTTAAAGTCAGAAAACGTGTCCATCAGATTGTATCCTTTCACCATACTTATTCAATCTGTATGATGAGCAAATAATCCAAGAAGGTGGACTATATAAAGAAGAATGCAGCATCAGGATTGGAGGAAGACTCATTGAACAACCTTCGTTATGCCAATGACACAACCTTGCTTGCTGAAAGCAAAGAGGACTTGAAGCACTTACTGATGAAGATCAAAGACCACAGCTTTCAGTATGGATTACACCTCAACATAAAGAAAACAAAAATCCTCACAACTAGACCAATAAGCAACTCATGATAAATGGAGGAAAGATTGAAGTTGTCAAGGATTTCATTTTACTTGGTTGCACAATCAACACCCATGAAAGCAGCAGTCAAGAAATCAAAAGGCGCATTGCATTGGGCAAATGTGCTACAAAAGACCTCTTTAAAGTGTTGAAAAGCAAAGATGTCACCTTGAAGACTAAGGTGCGCCTGACCCAAGCCATGGTATTTTCAATCACATCACATGCATTTGAAAGGTGGATAATGAATAAGGAAGACCATAGAAAAATGATGCCTTTGAATTGTGGTGTTGGCAAAGACTATTGAATATACCATGGACTGCCAAAAGAAAGAACAAATCTGTCTTGGAAGAAGCACAGCCAGAATGCTCCTTAGAAGCAAGGATGGCGAGACTACATCTTACATACTTTGGACGTATTATCAGGAGGGATCTGTCCCTGGGGAAGGACATCATGCTTGGTAAAGTAGACGGTCATTGACACAGTGGCTGCAACAGTGGGCTCAAGCATAACTGGTTGTGAGCTTGGGGCAAGACCGGGCAGTATTTCCCTTTCTGTAGTACATAGGGTCACTATGAGTGGGAATGGACTCGAGGGCACCTAACAACAACAACAACCCTTCAAGTTATTTAAACAGGTGGCTTGTTTTTGAAAGACCAAAAAAAAAAAAAGTGTAAAACAGACTGAATAATGGAATTGATCTCCAGTTGATCCTCATGGCGCTGAGGAAATGGTGTTTTTGGCAGGTTGTCGTATGTGGTTTTGGCAGTTTTTCCCCTTTTTCTGTGAGTATATTTAGGGACAGACCTTGGTATAAGTATTTTTTACCAACTCATCTAAAAAAGACTTTTGCATATATTCTGAAAATTATGTTCGGAATTAAAGAAAAGAAAGGAAATAAGGATGAAATACTGCTCTATCCTAAAAGCCATTTGTGACCAGAAATTCCCCCAGGGGACCTGGCTGTTTCTTTATTCACTCTTTAGACCTCGGACAGGGAAACCAACACGGCCATGGTACACACACCCGTGTATACATCATTCACCCAGCTTAAGTAGTAGAACATTGCTAGTCTTACTGCAGACAATCCCCATCTCCCCTCATTTATTTATTCAGAAATATTTATTGAGTGAATGTTATGTGTTAAGCACTGTTGTAGGCACTGGGAAAATAGTGAAATGAGAAAACAATTCCTGCCCTGAAGGACGTTATGTTTTATAAAAGGTAACCACTATTCTGAATTCTGACTTCCTCATTCCCTCTCTTCCCCTTGTCGTTTTACTACATCCATACGAATCCCCAAACAATAGCTGCTCTCATACTGTATCAATTCTTATGAGCCTTGCTTTTCTCACTTAATATTCACTTAGACAAACAGCAAGAAATGCTAGTTCATTCATTTTCAATGTTTATGGTATTCTTTTACAGGGGAACCTGTGAGAGCAGGAACTTGATGGGGCTGCCTTGTTTTTCGAAGTCTCATAAGTTTTCCACCTTTGAAAGGTCTTACCACTTTTGTATCGCTCTCTGTTAGTGGAAAATATTGAGTTTTCCTTCTCTGACAGGTTTTCACCTAACAGTTTCCAGCTTTCGCAGGCTTTACTGTATGTGTATTTCTGTTTTCCACTTTGCTGTATATGGATATTTAGGTTTCTTTTAGCATTATTACGAACAATGCTACTATGAAATGTTGTCATATGGCACGTTTTTGTGTCTGGATTCTTTTACCTAGCGTTATGTTTATGAGATTCATGTTTGCTGTTCTGTAGAGCAGTATTTCATTAATGTTCATTGTTGTATAGTTTTCCATTATCTGAATAAATAAAATTTATTCTGTATTTAAACATTTGAGTTTATTTCCAGTATTTTGTTAATGCTGTGCATATACGTGTCTCTTTTGGTGCACATATTTGTGTTGAATAGTGCTGGGTCTTAAGAAAAAAACTGTCCGATTTTAGTAGATACTACAAAACAATTATCAGAAGTGACGATATAATTCACACTCCTGCCAGCATTGTATGAGAGTTTCCACTCTGGTGTATATTGGTGTTACATTGTATCTTTAATTTCTGTTTATCTGATGATTAATAAAGGTGAGCACTTTGACAAAATTTCAGTGGCTATTTAATGTCTTTTATGAAGTACCAGCTCAACACTTTTGCTGATTTTTTTCTGTTGAGTTGTATATTTCTTATTGATCTGAAGAAAGAAAAAAATATATATATGTATACACATAGATGTGTGTGTGTATCCCAAATGTATAAAGGATAGGACAACTTGTACATTAAATAGATGTAGTAATATTAGGCACCCATTTGTCTAGTTCCAGATCTCAAGAGTAAATATTTAATATTTTACTTAAGCAAGTTTTTTAATAGTTTTATCAGAATAAAGAAGTTCCCCCTCCATTCCCAGTTAGCCAGGTTTTATCATGAAACATTTTGAATTTATTAAATGCTTTTACTGCAACTATTGAGATAATCATATTAATTTTCTTCTTTATTCTATTGATATGGTGAGTTGTGTTGATTGATTTTTGAGTGTTAACCCAACATTGCATTTCTAAAATAAATCTAACTTTACTGTATTATCCTTTTTTAATATTGTTGGGTTCCATTTTCTAATATATATATATTTTAGGAATTTTGAATGTATGTTTATTGTAGAGGTTGACCTGTAGGTTTACTTTCTTGTAACATAATTTTGAGGTTTTGGTGTTAAGGTTTTGCTGGCCTCAAAAACAAGTTGAGGAGTGTTACTTCTTCATTCTGGATACTTTCTTCTGACCTATCTTCCCCTTCACTAATGCTCTCTTCATCTGTATCTAATCTTCTATTTGGCGCATCTATTCAGTTCTAAATTTTAGTTATTATATTTTTAAATTGTAGAGTTTGCATTTGGTTCCATTTTGTAATTTCCAGTTTTATTCCAAAATTCTCCATCTCATTATTTAATTTTTGAATATGTTTATCTTGGCTATTTTAATTTCCATGCCTAATAATAAAATATCTGAATCTTCTATGGTTCTGTTTCTGTTTATTGTTTTTCCTTGGTTATTGGTCAATTCTTATCTTTTTGTGTGGCTCATTATTTTGTTTGAGTACTAAACATGGAATCTGAAAAATTGTAGAGATAATTTGAAGCTCTGAGTTGCTTCTTTCATATTACCAAAAGTCCTCAAGGGGAAAAGCAGTATAAACTATAGGCTCACCTATCTGGGTTCCTCTCCTTTCTGCAGTCCTAGCTTTTTTATTTCATTAGGCCTTTGTAGCTCCTCAGTGCTTTCAAAGAGACTTTTTAAAAAATACATTTTATCCAGATCCTCTAATTGTTCTCAGTGAGAGGATTTGTCTGAAATAAGCTAGTACACCATTGCCAGAAGTACATTGTTTATCTTACTGGTTTTTAATTTCCTTACCATACTTCAAATGAAGCTGAGCATTTTTTATGTTTGTTAGACTTCAGTATTTCCTCTTATGCAAATTTTCTATTTCATTGTTAGTTTCTTGTTTTGTTTTGTTACTGATGTGTAGAAATTCTGTATTTGATTTTTAGTTATGTATATTATAGATGGTTTCTCTCCAGTTACAATTTTCTTTTCATTGTTAATTATTTGATGAACTAAGTTTTTATTTTCAGTGTAGTCACATTCATCAGTCTTTTTTCTTTTGTGCCTTTTTACCTGATTTAAGAATTCCTTCACTACCCCACTGTCATTCTCCTATATTTTTCTCTAATTATTTCAACTTTTGTCTTTTATTCATACGCAGTTCATATTTGTGTGTGGAGGAAGGTAGAGGTTCGATTTCATTTTTTCCCATAAAGGGAGCAAGTTGTTCCAGTGCAGTTTACTGAACTGAGGAACTGACTCTATTTAAAAGCAATTTTATTTCAAAATGACAATGTTTCAGGGAACTATGCCCAAGTAGGTGAGATCCCCATTATCTAGTATTCATTATCTGGGTCCCCTCAGTTATGTAGTTATGTTGGAAAGCAAAAGTTGTGATAACAGAAAAATATTCCTCAAGGAAATGACCTCTCTTAAAACGAGTCCTCACTCAAATAACCCTCTGGCTTCATTCTAGCTTTTGTCCCTCCATTGTACTAATAGTATTTGCCAGTCAGTTATCATAGGTTGTTGGCTCTTGTAAAATCCCCAAAATACAGTTGCAAAAACAAAGCAATTTCCTAAAAAGACAGAAGATAGACACTGGGAAACAGTGTTCTCCTCCTGTTTCCATCCTTTCTTTTGCGGTAAGCTTGAGGTTTATGGCCATGGCTAACCAAACCCCCTGGTATCCCACTGCCCCCATCCAGTATACCCCACCAAGAATAAATTTCATTTGCATGTTTGCCTGACTAAACAACAACAACAACAAAAAACCCGTTGCTGTCAAGTCGATTCCAACTTATAGCGACCCTCTAGGACAGAGTAGAACTGCCTGATAGGGTTTCCAAGGATCAGCTGGTGGATCTGAATTGCCAACCTTTTGGTTAGCAGCCGTAGCTCTTAACCACTGCACCACCAGGGCTCCATTTACCTATTTACTGTAAAAAAACACCATGTGCAGCAAAGCTGAGCTGTTACATAAGCCACTATGAATATTGTGGATTAACTTGCCAAGAACTGCATGAATAAAACAAGGCAGAACATAGAGCAGGATGATTACTCATAATGCATAAAGATAAATAAAACAGGAGCCTTACCTAGCCTCCATTCTTTTTTCTCTTTTAAGAATTTACCATACATCAGGCTCTCTGGATGATACTTTTTATACATTGTGTAACTTAATTTTCACCCTGATATTCCTATATTTTAGATGAAGAAACTAAGGTTCATGGAGTTAAATGTAAGTGGTAGAGCAAACACCTGAACTTAGCACTCGAACACTGAGTGTTGCCTTCATTCTGTTTTTCGCTAGTATACTTCTTCACGAAGTGGAGTTCACAGTAACTAGCAGCCCCACTGCTCTTATACTATTTCCTCCTGGATCAAAGAGAAAAACACTTCAAGTTTTAAAAAATCTCAGGGACAGTCTCTGATTGGACTTGCATGGGTCACATGCCAACTCCCAGATCAGGGGTCAGAGTGCTATGATAAGATAATCCCATTTCCCAAAACAAAGGGTACCATTCTGGACACCCAAAACAAACAAATATAAACATTCAACCACACAGAGGTGGGCATGAATTGAAGAGTATTCCACATTCCATTTGATAGAGGACTACTCATCCCAAATATAGTTTAGGCCATTGTTTAAAAGACTGCCACATAGCACTATCCATTAAAAATGAAATATGATAAGCTTAAAAGAAAGATTGTCAGTTCATTGGTCAGTGCCAGTGGAATGAAGGGCCTCCATTGTGCTGGCAGGCAGTGTCAGGATGCCTTGGTTCTAGTCCCAGCTCAGCCACTCTCTCTCTTTGCATCTTTGGGTGAGCCCTTTTCCCTGGTCTGAGCCTTGATTTTCTACCTGTAAATGCAGCAATTGTCATAATAGTTCCCAAAGGCCCTTCTAACTCTAGGTATCTATGACTTTCTTGGCTTAATTTTGAGTTTTGGAGAAAAAAATTCCTACATACCCACGTACGAGAAAAGAGAAGCATTTTATTGCTCTTTTCTAATCTTTTTTTTTGGACTCACAGTGCTGGTTTTGCTTCTAGGACCATAAATTCTCTAGTTCTGAGGGCTGATTTTCACAGCTATCACAGGGAATGTATGTATTCCATGCAGTGCCTACCTTAATCCAGCCAGAATTTCAGAGAGGTAAAATTAAAAACAAGCCATTGCTTAGTGAGTAGAATCTGGAGCATGGGAGCAGGAATAAAAATGCAACTTTTGGCTTTGGCTGGGTCAATATATCTCTAAAAATAGAGTATTTGTTATTATCGGATTCATTTAACCAGTGTAAATGAGTATTTCTCAACATTTTGCAACACGTACCCCCTTTTGATAAATCTAAATGTCTCACACCACCTCCAGCTTCTAAAACATGCCCCCTAGTTGGGAGAGTAGGTGCCTCACCTCTTCCTCCCTCTTATTAAGAGGCACTGAAACCCAGGATATAACCTC
Source organism: Trichechus manatus latirostris (assembly GCF_000243295.1). Taxonomy (NCBI): domain Eukaryota; kingdom Metazoa; phylum Chordata; class Mammalia; order Sirenia; family Trichechidae; genus Trichechus; species Trichechus manatus. The sequence continues at coordinate 44,407,713 of NW_004443937.1, read as the reverse complement.
TATCTTCTGTATATTAATTACCACATGGCAAGATGATTTATCAACCTTTACTTTTCCTCAATTGTATTATAAAAATAGTAAATCTTTTAAAAAATTTCTTATTATTAAATTAACCTACATTATTGACTATGCATTTATAACCTCACTATTCACTCTATGTCATGTATTGAATTGTGCCCCCTCAAAATATCTGTCAACTTGGCTATGCCATAATTCCTATTATTGTGTGATTGTCCCCCATTTTGTCATCTGATGTGATTTTCCTGTGTTGTAAATCCTGTCTCTGTGATGTTAATGAGGTGGGATTAGCAGCAGTTATGTTAATGAGGCAGGATTCAATCTACAAAATTAGATTTTGTCTAGAGCCAATCTCTTTTGAGATATAAAAGAGAGAAATGAGCAGAGAGACAGGGGGACCTCATACCACCAAGAAGCAAGAGCCAGGAGAATAGCACATCCTTTGGACCCTGGGTCCCTGTGCTGAGAAGCTCCTCAACCAGGGAAGATTAATGACAAGGACCTTCCCCCAGAGCCAACACAGAGAGAGAGCCTTCCCCTGGAGCTGACACCTGAATTTGGACTTGTAGCCTACTAGACTGCGAGAGAATAAATTTCTGTTTGTTAAAGCCATCCACTTGTGGTATTTCTGTTAGAGCAGCACTAGATGACTAAGACGCTCTATCATCCCGCCCCTAGAGAGGAGGTTCTGATATGCTCTCTAGGAAGAAACATCCTCTAGTTGAGGATGGCAGCCAGAGCAGAATTACTAATAATCCTCACTCATTGCAGACTGTACTTTTCCCTTGATATGTTGTCTTTGTCTAACTTCTTCAAATTAGTTTCTGAGCCGCAAGTTTTTTCACGTGTAATAGATGAAGGGTAAAATTTCATAAGGTTATTGTAAGAATTCCTGGGATCATTTACGGAAAATGCTTGACACAATGCCTGATACGTGTAAGTGCTCAATAAATGTTAGATGAGGATGATCAGGGCTGCTGTGTGAAGTTGTACAGGCTGTGCACTGCACAACTTCAGGGGAAGCCAGTCAGACTACAGTGTGAAAGAGGGGCCCTGGAATAGTGATATGTGGGGTGGATGGATGGATGAATTGATAGATAGATAAAATATATAGATTATATAATGTATATATATATAAATCAGATCATATATATGTGTAGATATATATTCCCAATGGACCCTCTAAATTTCCCAAGCACATAGCGCCTGAGTTCCCAAGACCAATTCTTTGCTCCTGCTGTATAGTATCAGCAGCAGAGCCAGGAAGTCCAGGCCGGCCAAGTATGCAGTATCAGGCCAGCAGGATCAAATCCAAATGATCTCCCAGCCAGCTCTTGAAAACGAACAGCACTGTGACCCAAAACGAAGGGGAGTATAGAACTAAAGCATTCAGGAGGGGCCATGTGAGGTCTTCTGCAAACTTTCCAGGCTGCCAAGGAGAAGGTTTATGTCATTTAAAATATTAGTTGTTTAGATTGGGATTACATTGAGAGCAACATGCTGCTATTATTGTAAAGACCAGTGCCCTGAGGAGAGAAGCTCTCGCTGTTTGTTTGGAGTTGAAGTAAATGCCTGCCCTCCAGCCTGTGGGCTGGAAATGTTGCATAACTGGGGGATGCTTCAGTTCATGCCAGAGATGTGTGACCACGAGAACAATTTGGAAGGACAGGACGAGTCGAGGAAGTAGGATCTGGAGAACTTTCAATTTGTCGCAGGCTCCCTCAGCATGTGTTTTATGGCATGAAACACTCAAAGCAGAATGTGACATTAAAGAAAATAAAGGGGGTCCATGAGGATTCTAACTGGGATTGCTACTTTGAGAAGATCAAATACTTCCAACTAGTGGAAAATGTCTTTTCCAGATGAGTCACTCTATGCCCAATTAAACACGTGTGAAATGATATTGCTCACTTCTCTTTCCTCCTCATCTGCTGTGTTGTCTCCAGTGATTGGCAAGATTGCCCTTTCCCAGGAGGAAATACATAAGCCAGGCAATTCCATTTCAAAGGACATTTATTACTCACCGACTGTGTGCTAGCCCCCCCCCCCGCCACCTGTCTGTCGGTTTGTCGTACTGCGGGGGTTTGCATGTTGCTGGGATGCTGGAAGCTATGCCACCGGTATTCAAATACCAGCAGGGTCACCCATGGTGGACAGGTTTCAGCTGAGCTTCCAGACTAAGACAGACTAGGAAGAGGGACCCCGCAGTCTGCTTCTGAAAAGATCTAGCCAGTGAAAACCTTATGAATAGCAGCGGAACATTGTCTGATATAGTCCCAGAAGATGAGCCCCTCAGGTTGGAAGGCACTCAAAAGACTGCTGGGGAAGAGCTGGCTCCTCAAAGTAGAGTTGACCTTAATGACGTGGACGGAGTCAAGCTTTCAGGAGCTTCCTTTGCTAATGTGGCATGACTCAAAATGAGAAGAAACAGCTGCAAAAATCCATTAATAATTGGAATGTGGAATGTAGAAAGTATGAATCTAGGAAAATTGGAAGTCATCAAAAATGAAATGGAAAGCATAAACATTAATATCCTAGATATTAGTGAGCTGAAATGCAGTGATATTGGCCATTTTGAATTGGACAATCATATGGTCCATTACGCCAGAAACAACAACTTGAAGAGGAACGGCATTGCATTCATCGTCAAAAAAGAACATTTCAAGATCTATCCTGAGGTACAGCGCTGTCAGTGATAGGATAATATCCATACACCTACAAGGAAGACTAGTTAATTCGACTCAAATTTACCCACCAACCACTAAGGCCAAAGATGAAGAAATTGAAGATTTTTACCAGCTTCTGCAGTCTGAAATTGATCGAACATGCATTGATAATTACTGGAGATTGGAATGTGAAAGTTGGAAACAAAGAAGAAGAATCAGTAGTTAGACAATATGGCTTTGGTGATAGAAACGATGCTGGAGATCACATGATAGAATTTTGGGAGACCAATGACTTCTTCATTGCAAATACCTTTTTTCACCAACATGAATGGCAACTATACACGTACACATCACCAGATGGAAAACACAGGAATCAGATTGACTACATACATGGAAAGAGACGATGGAAAAGCTCAATATTATCAGTCAGAAGAAGGCCAGGGGCCGACTGTGGAACAGACCATCAATTGCTCATATGCAAGAAACAGAAGAAAATTAGAACAAGTCCATGAGAGCCAAAGTTCGACCTTGAGTATATCCCACCTCAATTTAGAGACAATCTCAAGAATAGATTTGACGCAGTGAAAACTAATGACCAAAGACCAGATGAGTTGAGGAAGGACATCATACATGAAGAAAGCAAGAGGTCATTAAAAAGACAGGAAAGAAAGAAAAGACCAAAATGGATGTCAGAAAAGACTCTGAAACTTGCTTTTGAACACTGAGTAGCTAAAGCAAAAGGAAGAAATGATGAAGTAAAAGAGCTGAACAGACTATTTAAAAGGGCGACTCGAGAAGACAAAGTAAAGTATTATAATGACACGTGCAAAGACCTGGAGATGGAAAACCAAAAGGGAAGAACAAGCTCTGCATTTCTCAAGCTAAAGGAACTGAAGAAAAAATTGGAGCCTTGAGTTGCAGTATTGAAGGAGTCTATGGGGAAAATATTAAACGATACAGGAAGCATCAAAAGAAGATGGAAGGAATACATAGAGTCAGTATAGCGAAAAGAATTGGTCGACATCCTGCCATTTCAGGAGGTACCATATGAGCAGGAACCAATGGTACTGAAGGAAGAAGTCCAAGCTTCACTGAAGGCATTGGAGAAAAGCAAGGCTTCAGAAATTGATGGAATACCAATTGAGATGTTTCAACAAACGGATGGAGCACTGGAAGTGCTCACTAGTCTATGCCAAGAAATTTGGAAGACAGCTACCTGGCCAACTGACTGGAAGAGATCCATATTTATGCCTATTCCCAAGAAAGGTGATCCTACCAAATGAGGAAATTATCGAATAATATCATCAATATCACACGCAAGTAAAATTTTGCTGAAGATCATTCAAAAGCGGCTGCAGCAGTATATCGAGAGGGAACTGCCAGAAATTCAAGCTGGATTTAGAAGAGGACACAGAATCAGGGATATCATTGCTGATGTCAGATGGATCTTGACTGAAAGCAGAGAATACCAGAAAGATGTTTACCTGTGTTTTATTGACTATGCAGAAGCATTTGACTGTGTGGATCATAACAAATTATGGATAACATTGTGAAGAATGGGAATTCCATAACACTTAATTGTGCTCATGAGTGGCCTGTACATAGATCAAAAGGCAGTTGTTCCAGCAGAACAAGGGGATACTGCATGGTTTAAAGTCAGGGAAGGTATGCATCAAGGTTGTATCCTTTCACTATTCCTATTTAATCTGTATGCTCAGCAAACAATCCGAGAAGCTGGACTATATAAAGAAGAATGCAGCATCAGGATTGGAGGAGAACTCATTAACCCGCATTATGTAGATGACACACGCTTGCTGAAAGTGAAGAGGACTTGAAGCACTTACTGATGAAAATCAAAGACCATAGACTTCAGTATGGGTTACATCTCAACATAAAGAAAACAAAAATCTTCACAACTGGACCAATAAGCAACATCATGATAAACAGAGAAAATACTGAAGTTGCCAAGGATTTCATTTTACTTGGATCCACAATCAACACCCATGAAAGCAGCAGTCAAGAAATCAAACAACATATTGCATTGGGCAAATCTGCTGCAAAAGACCTCTTTAAAGTGTTGAAAAGCAAAGATGTCACCTGAAGACTAAGGTGTGCCTGACCCAAGCCATGGTGTTTTCAATCGCCTCCTATGCATGTGAAAGCTGGACAATGAATAAGGAAGACCGAAGAATTGACACCTTTCAATTGTGGTGTTGGAGAAGAATATTGATCTTATCATGAACCGCCAAAAGAATGAACAGGTCTGTTTTGGAAGAGGTATAACCAGAATGCTCCTTAGAGGCAAGGATGGTGAGGCTGGGTCTCACATACTTTGGACATGTTTTCAGGAGGGATCAGTCCCTGGAGAAGGACATCATGCTTGGTAAAGTGGAGGGTCAGGGAAAAAGAGGAAGACCTTCAATGAGATGGACTGACACAGTGGCTGCAACAGTGGACTTAAGCATAACAGCGATTGTGAGGAGGGCGCAGGACCGGGCAGTGTTTCGTTCTGTTGTACATGGGGTCACTGTGGGTCGGGGCTGACTCCATGGCACCTAACAACAACAACAACTATGTGCCAGCCACCACTCCTCTGTCAGTTTGTTGTACTGTGGTAGCCTGCGTGTTACTATGATGACAGAAGTTTTGCCAGCAGTATTTCAAATAACAGGAGGGTCACCCATGGTGGACAGGTTTCAGCAAAGCTTCCAAACTATGACAGTCTAGGATGAAAGGCTGGTGATCTAATTCCAAAAATTAGCCAATGAAAACCGTAGGGATCACAGAATATTTTCAGGACTTCAACTCGCTTATTTTGGATACATCGTCAGAAGGACATCATGTTTGGTAAAGTGGAGGGCCAGCACAGGTAAGGAAAGCCCTCCTTGAGATGCATTGACACAATGGCCGCAACAATGCATTCAAACATACCAACGGTCATGAAGATGAGCAGGACCTGGCCATGTTTCCTTCTGTTATGCATGGGGTCGCCGTGACTCAGAGCCGATTCCATGACAACTAACAACTGTGTGCTAGACAAAGGAGTGGGGATAGGATGAAGTAATAGGAAGTAGATCCTCCCCTAAAGAAGCATGCTGTCTGGTCAGAAAATTAACAGAAAAGGAAATGACTGCAAAATGGCAACTGTGTCCTCTAATAGTGATGTTAACATAGTCCCGTCAGAGTGATGGGCAATAAAAAGAAAGAGAAAGCGAAACATTAAATTTAGAATGAAGAACCTGAAAAAAAGAAAAAGAACCTGATGCCATGAAGGAATTTTGGATTAAAGCAGAATACTGTTTGTTCAGGGAAAAGATAGGAGAGGTATTTAAGTTTTAAAAGAAATTGTGTTTTTCACTGGCTCAACCACAGCTTCCATGTATGCGGTACAGTCACTTTGCCTCAGGCATTGTATCAGTGACTAATTAGTTGATGAATTAGAAGATCATGCATGTAGTGGGATCTAATTGATCTAGTAAGCTCAGTTTATTTGGGAGGAAATGTGACTAGACAGAGTCTTCTTAAAATCTTTTCCCCAATCTTATTCTCTACCCACCCAATATTTTCATGCTTCAGAAGTAATCACTACTTTCAGATGACAACAGCAAAAATGGCTGAATTCAGACCCGAGTAACTGAAAGGTTATCCTCTTGGTCCTGTATGTCCAGAATATTTTAAATAATGCCTTCGTTGAAAAGATAGGATTGGAAATTTACAAGTAAATCTGCCATTTCCAGATTTGGACAAGGAACTAAAAACAGCTCTCTTGTGCTCCTGAACTTTTGTTGGTTTGTCCTATTTTGTGGACTGTCGGTTGTTCTCATCAATGACCCCCCATTGGTTCTGAGCGATCTAGGAATAGTTTACACACTCTCAGAACTTGCTACCTTTTGTCTCAACAGAATAGTAGAACCCAGTTCCTTCCTTGTGAACTAAAAGTTGTATTTTGTGATCTGGAGAGGTCATGGCAAACTTTGAGAAATCAAACCATCAGCTGGCCACTGAAAACAGTTACCACTGATCAGGTACCTACCATATGCAAGGCATGATGCTTAGATGCTTAAATTCTTATTTATTCTTCAAAGTAAGAGCTATGTGGTGTTACTGTGTGGCCCATTTTGTGGATAAAAACAGCTTGCTCGAGGTCACAGGGCCAATAAATGGATAGTAGGTCTGAATGCCATCGTCATGATATGATTTAGATGCAAATCCTGGCCCTGAAAGAAATAAACACCTTAGCTGCATTGCGTCCCTTCGAGAAGCTACTTAATACATTTGGGTAGAGCGAGACTCTTCTTTTATGGGCTCGAAAGACTCTCTGCTAACATCTCCAGAGCATCCATTATGGATAGTCTCATGCTAGGAATTATGGGATGCAGAAATGGGGCGGGAGGTGCATGCTTACCCTCCATGTCTCATAATGTAGTGAGAGGATGAAATAATGATAGACCAGTGACTGGGCACCCACATACCATACACACACGTAAGGATGCTGTATTTTCATTCATTCATTTACTCATTCAACATATGTTCATTGAGCACTTACTTTTTGAGCATTTGAACCTGTGTTTAGGCATCTGAAAAGGAAGGACAGTAATTCCTTTACCTGCTTCCCCAGCTGTTGCGAGAATCAAATCAAGGAACGTATCTGAAATCATTGCCACCACCACGCATTTATTATTACCCTGAGGCAATTCTGCGCAGGGGCTCAGAACGTCAGATTTTGAGACAGCGGCACCAGAGTTTGAATTCCACTGCTGGTGATCTAGGGCAACACTGAGGAAACCTGAGTGAATGTTTGGTTCTTCAAAACAAAGTACTTAATGAACACGGCCATCGTGGGGGGAATGGGCTCGATACACATATGGCACCAAAAGCATCATTCCTGAGATGAGAGGCCCCAGGGTACAATGAGAAGAGTGTGCGTCTGGGCGTCCGACAGACTAAATCTTGGCCCGCCACTCGGTAGCATATGACCTGAATGTTATTTAAACTCTGTGAACCTTGGTTTCTTCACCTATAAAATGGATGCATTAGTACCAATCTCATTGAATGAGAATATGCACGTAGAGCTCTGGCATCTTAAAACTGCTCCATAAATCGTGTAAGCAACATGTTGCATAAGCTTGGCTCCTGACATCAGTAAAACATGACTCTGTTTCTGTTTTTCGCCATCTCTTTAAACTTGAATCACTAAAGGTAGTCTGGGGAAAGTTGGAGAAAATGGAGAGGGAGTGTGTCTCATATATGGCAGGGTAGAAAAGTTGGTTCTTGAGTGGGAAGCTTCTGGGCTGGCAGAAAAGCAAAGCACTGGCTATTCCAGGTGGTCTCTTACGACCCCATCCTTAACCCCTAGGCCTCCAGTGGGGTGCCCCCAACCTCTTTCTGCTGAGGTCCCCTTGCCCCTCTGGCAGCCAAGAAGACTATACCATGCCACTCTCACATGACCCATATCTGATCCTTGGGAAATGCTCGTACATCCCTCCCCCAACATATTCTGGAAGTGCAGGCCCATTCCACTGTTAACACCAGAGCAGCTGGCCAGCCCTCCTCCGGCCTTGAGATTTCCCTGGAAGGAAGAGGTTCACAGGCCACAGTCTCCTGAGTCAGGCTTGTTCAGGTCTGAGTCAGACAACAGTCATCTATGTCTCCAAACACACAGTTCAGATCTCTCCAAGTGCCCCGTGAAGCCCCCCTTCACTGGGCTTGTGGTTAGACCAGAGATCAACAAACTTTTTCTCTAAGTATCCAGATGAGAACTATTTCCAGCTTTGCAGGACAGAGAATCTCCGTCCTAACTCCTCAGTTCTGCCATCATGGCACCAAAGTAGCCACAGATAGTGTGCAAATGAATGAGAGGGTCCCACTAACATTTTATTTATGGGCATTAAAATAGGAATTACAGCTCATTTTCACATGCTGCAAAATACGTTTTAAAAAATTTCCCCAGCCATTTAAAAGTGTAAAAACCATTCTGAGCTCACGGCTGTATAAAAATAGACAGTGGGATGGATGTGGCCCATAGGCTGTAGTTTGCTAACCTCTGGGTTAGATGGTTTGCTGCTAACAAAAAGGTTGGAGGTTCAAGTCCACCCAGAGGAGCCTTGGAAGAAAGGACTGGCAGTTTACTTCCAGAAAAATCAGACATGGAAAACCCTATGGAGCACAGTTCTACTCTGATACACATAGGATCACCATAAGTCAGTGTCAGCTTGATGACAGCTGGTTTCTGGGGAGTTAAATGGTAGTATACCAGACCCTTTCCCCCAAAAGCAAAATGAAGGATCTCACAGCACACATCAGCTTCACCCTAAAAAACCTCATTACCAATTTGTTCGCATGATCCCACTCTCTATACTCTGGCCTCTTTTGATACTCTCAAAAGTGGGGTGGGGGGAGGGAGGAATCTGTCAAGAGTCCTGGATCAGGTTACTGGAGACTCGGTCTCTTTAAAAATCTGCATATGTGGATTTGTCTCACTTGGTTGTTTTCAATCTGTCATATTGATACCTCAGTTGAAACTAAGGCAGAAGGAGTTCCGTTCTGAAATCTTGTTGCAGTAGCCATTACTGTCATTTTGATCATTACTTCCTAGACTCTGTGGGGAAGAGGCGAGCACAGAAAGTTAAACGGAATAAGTGGTGGCAAAATCTGTTTCACCCACACCCTTGCTTCACGTAGATGCGGTTAAAGTCGTTCATTCTAAGTCATCAGGAAGAAGCACAATTATTCTATGTCCCTATCCTGGCTTATCTTCTCTGTTCTAGAAATTCGTTCAAGTTGGGAGTGGGGGCATTCTTTGCCCCATTGTTGACTCAGTCATTCTTCGGAATGCTGGCTTTGGGGAATGATGTGACAACTTTCAAGTTCCAATGTCATGCACTGAACTATAACCTGGCACTTAGGATCAATGGTCATATCTGTTTACTAGCCCAAGATATTTCAACTTCAAGTTACTTTTGCTATTTTTCTATATTTAAAGTTGCCTTTAAATATACTTAGATAACAAATGTTACGTACCATATTTTTACACAAATAACCCTCACCTTCTACATTTGTTTGCCAACTGTGCCCCATCACCCTCTCCCTCCCCCCAGCAAGGTATGTTCATAAGCATACTATGCTAATTTTTATTTTACAGCAACATGTAAAAAAAATTGGCATAGCGGCGTTTATGAACGTACCTCGCGGGTGAGGGCACGGTTAGCAGACAGACATAGAAGGTGGGGGTTATTTGCGTAAAAATTTGGTGCTCCCTCTCTGGCCATTTTTGCCATTAGTGGACTAATTCACCACCAAGTTTCTTTCCAGCTTTGATCATGTTTTCAACCTTGGTGGAGGCCATGTGATTTACACTAAGGAAAAGGCAAGGCTCAGCTTAAAAGGAAGATGATAAAGTCTGGATGTCTTACCCATCTCTGTTTCCTTCTGGAAGCATTACTCTGTTGTCATAAAGCTGTAGCACACCAAATGGATATTAATGTGCGTCCAATCCAGAGAGCAGTTTCTGGGCCACAATCTTATATGAATAGTCATACTTTAGAGTCACATCAGATCTGTCCTCTAACAAGTTCAAAGCACTGTAGAAACGTGACCTCATTACTTTACTCCACAGGAAGGGACAAAAATAATTTTTCTTCTATTTTGCAGGTGATGACATTGAGGCCCAGAGAAGTTTTAACTGAAATCAGGGCACACAGCAGATAAAGAGGAGCACTCAAACATAGCTTCATTTAATGACCTACACGCCCTTTCTCTTGGACGATGGATGCTCCCCAAACAAGGCTGTAGAATGATTTCACATTTGTAAATGCACTTATGGAAAAACTTCTTAAATTTTTTTTAGCATTCCACACCGGTGAAGCAGTGGTGATATTTTCACAGATTAGAATCAGAATTTTCAGACTCGAAGAGGCCTTGTCGTTGTTGTTAGGTGCTATCTAGTCAGTTCTGACTCATGGCGACCCCATGTACACAGAAGGAAACACTGCCTGGTGTTACACCCTTCTCATGATCGTTGTTATGCTTCAGCCCATTGGTGCAGCCATGGTATCAGTCCATCTCGTTGAGGGGCTTCCTCTTTGTCACTGACCCTCTACTTTACCAAGCATGATGTCCTTGTCCAGGGACTGGTCCCTCCTGATAACATGTCCAAAGCATGTGAGACATAGTCTCGCCATCCTCGCTTCTAAGGAGCATTCTGGTTGTACTTCTTCCAAGACAGATTTGTTCCTTCTTTTGGCAGTCCATGGTATATTCAATATTCTTCGCCAACACCACAATTCAGAGGCGCCAATTCTTCTTCAGTTTTCCTTATTCATCGTCCAGCTTTCACATGCGTATGAGGTGACTGAAAACACCGTGGCTTGGGTCAAGTTCACCTTTGTCTTCAAAGTGACATCTTTGCTTTTCAGCACTTTAAAGAGGTCTTTTGCAGCAGATTTGCGAAATACAATGCATCTTTTGATTTCCTGACTGCTGCTTCTGTGGGTGTTGATTACGGAAGAGGCCTTAGAGATCGTACAGGCCTGTTCATTGATTTTTATGTTGGGGAAAATAAAAGCTATTCCCAAGTTACACAGCTAAGTGGCGGCAGAGAGAACAGGTCTCTTGATATTTTGTGACCTTTCCACCAGACTCAGGATGGCAAATACACTCCGCCCTTCCGTGCCAGAAGCAGACATCAATAATCGATCATCACACTCTTTTCTGCTGAGCCCAGTCACAAGCTCACAGTCATGCCCCACCTCCCTCATTTCATCCATTTCCAAACCCCTTACACAACTTCCTCTGCTTCCCTGTCCTCAAAATGAACATGAACAAATTCAGCCCTGCTGTGTCTGGCATTTTAAATGGAACTGGGGCCAGGCCAAAGTAAAGTATTTCCAGCATTTTCTAGCAATTCACTAGCAAAAAGATTAAGAAGGATTTATAGCAATTTTCAGTTATATGTAAAAGCCACCTGGGTAGCTTATGAGACCACGCAAAAAGTCTAGAACCTTTTGCATCTATCTTGCTAGATTTAAAAAAAAAAAAAAAAAAAAGAGAGATCCAGGAAAAGTGAAAGCTACACCGCCTCTGAGTCAATGGTCCACCCAAGTCTATGGGATAAAGGTCAAGGACGATCGCAACAAAATACCCTTATCTGGACCAAGCAATAAATTCACTGAAATGATACTCAACAAACATTGCCAGCCCTTGATGACCCAGTTTAGCTCCTAGATGAGAACCTGGCAACGCCTGGCAGCATGAGCGCATGGCCTTAAGACCACTTACTAACAAAATGGACTCAATTTTTAAACATAGTCGAACCCTTCTTCTAGCTTCTGTTTGAAATAAACGGCCCCAAACGATCCTCTTGAAAGAATAAACTACGTTTATCTTCCTGGTAAAGAAGATGAAAACAAACATCCTTAGTGTTTGCGTATTTAGAGTGGAGAATCTAGTCCCTCTGGCGGAAGCCAAACACTTGGACGTTTCTGGACTGTATTTGGACAGCTTCAGATGCCTGGTTTTACCTGGTTTCTTGGGAAGATAAACAGACTCCAGGCCCCCAAGGGTGTTGGTTGTGACTACTTTTACTTTGCCAATGTAAAACGTAAGCGACTGAGAAGAGTTCATTCCATCTGAAGACTCAGGCTTCATCAGTAAACAGTTGACTCTGCACCTTGTTAATGCTGACAGGCACTGAATGTAAACTCTGAATTATTCAGACCCTGTGTGGCGTTTAGAAACCCAGCTGCACCTTCTGGTGTCATGCTGAATTTCCCTTCTTTGGTCTTCGTCAGAATCACGTAGCAGTAGTGTGCTGGGAAGAAAAGATAAATAGTTCTTGATTTCATAATTTATATCCAGCTGTGTTTGTGAGCATGTGGTTGTTTGGGTAGGCAGATGCCATCTGAGCTTCTTTGGTTCGGTTGTGTGGCTGCCATCACTCAAGAAACCAGTGTCCACACAGACAAACTGTGAGTGAAACTGGATCACTATCGACAGCTGATCTAAATAATCAAAGCAGTCTATAATAAGTGCCACAGGAATCCTATACAGACAGCATATTAACACTTAGAAGAGAGAAAGAGAGAGAGACATCCCTTCTGCCTGCCTAGGATAATGGTCAGAGACTTCTCAGAGGACGTGGCATTGGAGGTGGATATTGGATTGCACTTCACCAGGCATACATGACAGAGAGGACCTTCCAGGCAGGACCTGCAAAAAGCAAAGACTGAAACGTCTAACTATGTAATTTATGTGCCTGCTTCTTCATCTGCTCCTTCCTAGTTTTTTTTCCTAGCTTTTCCTAGTCTTACCATATTTTAATATCCTTCCTACACTCCCATATGCTTCTCCTTCCTAAACCCTAAACATAGAAATTCTGTCCTTGCAGGTAGGGATCATATCTGTCTCCCCCATTACACTTTACACTTTATCATTGTGCCTGAAGTACAGTAAGAGCTTGGTAAGTATTTATTGAATTAAATTCAGTCCACAGCCACGTTCTTCCCTTTCTTCCTTTTCCTTTCTGCCCTGTGAACCATTCACGTTCGCCCCTACCTGGTGCCACTCGCCATGGTTTGTACTTGAGTGGTCCACAGACGTTTGATGGAGGGGCGGGTGGAGCAGTTTGGTGACACTGGTGGCAGGAAACAGTGCACGCAGCTCTGGGAATGTTCCCACCTTGTTATATCAAGTATCGCCATGTGCAGGGTACTCAGTTCCTGGAATGGAATCCCAGTGCCCAGGCACAGAGCTGAGCACTTCCTGTAATTTAGCTGATTGAATCATCCCCACAACACTATGAAGTCAGGACCACCACCCTTATCGTGTTACAGGTGACAAAGAAAAGCCCAAAGAGGTGAAATCACTTGCCCAGGGTCCCCCGAGATCCTACACAGGGAATTTAGGAGTTGCACTTTGAGGCGTCTTAGTTCAGGGTCTGAGTTCTCAAATCTGTGTAACAGTGAAGCCATCACATGAAGTCCCTGACTCACAACGAGGTTCCGTTCCGTTGACTCCGTCATAAGTCGGTTCTGATGTAAGTCGAACGAATACCTCATTTTTTTTTGTTTTTAGTTTTCATTATTATTGCTTTTATTATCAGTATCTTTATAAATCCAATCTTTATTTATCTTTGGGGGTTAGAAACATTACATATAAACTTACAGATATATTTAATACATACATACATAAAAAATACACCAATCTTAAAAATTTACTTCAATAATGAAGAAGAGTTGGACAAGTTGGCATTTTGTCAGTTATAGTAATAACTCCACTTGTGGAATTTTCTGGATCATCTGGACTATCCCTGGGAATGAGGATGACATTTCTAGTCAGAAAGTTAGCGAGAGTCGTCTGTAAGGTCCCTTTCTTTTTCTCTTCCTGGTATTTTGCGGTAACATCTCACCGTTGCCTGAATCTGCCCGTTGACGTCAGCAAAGTGATCAGCATTTGGTCCGTGTTTTCAAGCAACTGAAACCCCTGATTTAGCTTAGAAAAAACTCCAGCTAATCCTTTCACTGTGAATTTTTTTGACAACTCCTCTCCTTCCTCTTCCGTCTTGTCCAGCTCATTCTTTAATTTTTCGGCAGCTTCAGCACCGGTGCGTCGTGCGTCTCCCGTTACGTGCATGTTCTGAAGCCAAGTCCGCATTGGAAGTGATGAAGCCAGCCTGTGGTGGCATTAGCATGCTCACGGTGCTCTTCTTCTTGCTGTTCCTTCAGGTTTCCGAAAAGGCTGTGTACTTCCGTTTAAATCATCAATAAACTCTTAGGAATCCTCTTCTGGATTTGGTCTTCTATCCATTTCAACAGCTTCTCCATTTTGTGGATTGGCCCTTGTCTCTTCTTTGTTAAAATTGTTGATTTTATGCCAGTCACTCCTTTAACTGCATCCAAAGTCCTATTCTTTGCCTTAATGATTGTTGAAACGGTGGAATGGGACAGTCCTTTCTCATAAGCTGTTTTGCCGACTTTATTTCCATCATCATAGAAGCCTTAATGGTCTTCATTTTGATATCCGTGTCTACGGCCTTCCTCACCTTCTTTTTCGGGTTAGAATTTTCAGTAACACGACTTTCGCTAGACATGTTTTTGGGGGTATAAGCAGTGCAGGTGTTACAGTTAGAGAAACTTGACCAAGTCAGCTTCAGATTACGGGACGAGATGCTGAATACGATCATGCTGTAGGCCTGGTCTCCAGGGAAGTTGGCGTCTGTGTCGTAACAATGAAGTTGGAGTCGTAATGGCTGTCGGGTGCGTGCAGCTCCGTTGTCGTATGTCATTAGAGTTAAACATTCCCAACTTGCTGTCCGTGACGACTCTCGACGTCAACACAGACTTCATTGTAGACCAGGTACAGCAGTGTTTTGAACAGTAAATCATAAAATTGAACACCTGCAAGTGAACATCTGAGAGTGGTGACATCAGCAAATGATGCACTGCGACACTGTACGTCGTGCATACTACTAACAACAAGACGTACATATAAAACAAAAACGATGGTCGTAACGCGATTCGTCCTAACTTGAATATGTCGTAAGTCGGGGACTACCTGTATGTCAAGATTGTTTTATTACATAGCAAACAACAATCCACTGGCTAAACTTCTGCTTAGAGGCCCCCCCGCCAACTCCCATGTAGTGTAAGAAGAGAGGAGCAGAAGAAATCAAGTAGAAGACAAGCGGGGAATAGAGTACAAGCCTAAATCAAGTGCCAGCGTTGGTTCACACATGCATAAATCTTCTCTGGACAGTGTTTATTCCTACCTGAGCTGTTTTTCTACACTTCTAGCTGGACAGTGAATCAGACAGCTCAGCAAAGGTGAGTGATCGATAGGACGGCCAAAGCTGCTGGAGAGCATGTTACAGGGTCGTCACTAAAGGACTTGTTGCTTATCTGCCATGTGCGGTTATTCCTGTCACTGGCTGCCTCCTTCCAAGTGGGTCACTGAGAAGTGTCCATAAATACCCTCCTTCTCTCAGCTTCTTGTGAGACAGCAGTACCCCAACAGTGCTGTGAAAACAGACCCAGTGAATAACAAGTTTTGGCCTCAATTGTCAGCAGTGTGTTATTTCCATAGGGCTGCCTTACCAAAATACCACAAAACGAGTGGCTGTAAAGAGCAGAAATGGATTGTCTCACAGTTCTGGAAGCTAGAAGTCCAAATCAGGGTACTGACTGTGTTGATCCCTTCTGAGGGCGTGAGAGGAACTGTTCCTGCCTCTCTCCTAGCTTCTCGTGGCCGCTGGCGATCCTTGGCGTTCCTTTGCTGCTTGTAGATGAATCTTCACATGGCATCTTCCCCGAGTGTGTCTCTTTCTGGGTCTGTTCTCCCCTTTTATAAGACACTACTCAGAAGGGATTAGGGCCCATCTACTCCTGTGTAACCTCATTAACTTCACTGACAACATCTGCAAAGAAAACCCTGCTTCCTCAAACAAGATCACATTCACAGGGACTGTGGTTAGGAGTTCAACATATCTTTTTGCAGGGTACAATTCAGTTCATAACAGCCAGGTACACAGCCATCTATGAGATGTGACGGAGGGGAATCTTTGCTTCTTCCATCTGCTGTGAACACCCATTTCCTGGAACCTGGGCTATCTTCTATCTTCAGGACTGGGTTCAAATCCATCTTGGCTAATCCTTAGTTATCACTGAACCCTTGTCAGGGATTATCGGAATCAGATAGCCAGGTAGAAGGCTTGGCTTGTAACTCAGAAAGAGAAGGAGAGACAGAAAGGTTCTACATACCTGTCTCCACCAGGCTTTGCTGCGGGGCCTGCCTGAATTAGAAGCTCCAATTTTTGCCCTCTTTGTATGGGGAGATGAGAATTTCGAAAGTCTCAGTGAGGGATATTTCATGAATTTGAGTTTAGAAATTTCTAGTAAATTTTGAATTTAGTAACTTTACAAGTGAAGGGACCAAAAGTATGCCTCTGGAAAGAATGTTTCTTTAAATAAAAAAAGAAGAAATAAAGCTCCAAATACATTAAAGAATTAAAGAATTACCTAATTCCAACTTGAAAACAGCATAGCTGTTGATTATTTCATCAAGGTATAGCTCACTTTCAGAAATAAATAGAAAACACATCTTTTTTTTTTTTTTTTTTTTTCCCTTCTTTGCCTCCTCCGCACTCCCCCTGCCCCAGGCCTGATCTGTCTCTGTCCTTTTCCTTGTCCGTTTTGTAGTATAACTATTAAAATTGCTTCTTATAGTTTGACCCCCTTACCAGGTAAGATGAATCCCTCGTATGCCTCTGCATCCCCAGTGGCCTTGCTACTTCACGATGCATGGAGAGGAAAGTCATTTTCAGAAAAGGGCAATGAGATTCTTTGCAGTGGGCCCAGTTCTTCTGTTACTACTAAATTAAACTGTTTATCCAATTACTGCCACTCACATTTCTGTCTGGAGGCTGAGGATGCCAAGCAGAAAAGTCCCCTCTTAATCCTCCCACTTCCCCTGTTCCTATGTTGTTTCTACATTCTGCGGAGGGACCAGGCCATGGCAGAAAGGAGGGCCACAAGGTCATGTGGGTATCCAAGGTCACCAGGACATGCTGGGCAGTTTGGACACTAATGTGGCTTACTTATGAGAGGCTGAATATTTGAGAGGTGGGAAGAGGGGGAAGGGAAGGGAGAGGAAGCAGTCCCATTTCAACCGCTGCCAGAGTGAGCATACACGAAAGCAGTTCTGATCGGGACACTGCCCAGCTAAACGCTTTCAAGGCACCTGTTGAGCTTCTGAATAGTCACAGTGTGGCCACACCCTGACTCTCCATCTGGCGAATCCTGCAGCTCTGCACACGGCCCGGTTGTGCCGGGCTTACTGTGCTCGCTCGTCTCCGTCTTGGCCAATGGTGTTCCCCTGCTTTGGCCTCCCGATTGCTCAGCCTTGTTTGGTTAACTCCTCCACATCCATCATTCCTCAGCTCTGTCTCTACCTTCCCCAAGGAACCTTCCCAGATCCCACCACCCTCCTTGCATTCTGGGATAGCTGTTACAGTCCACAGCAGGGATTGGAAAACTTGCTCTAAAAGTAGATATTCTAGCCTTTGCATTTCAACTACTCAACTCTGCTGTTGTGCCACGGAAGCAGCAATGGACAAAACATAACGCTGTTGAGCATGGCTGTGTTCCAATAAAACTTTATTTATAAAAACAAGTAATGCACTGGAGTTGACCTCTGGGCTGTAGTTTGCCAAACCCTAGTCTGTATTCCCATAGCTTCTTAAGCTTTAGTCTGTCAAAACACTAATCAGAGGCCGTGGACATGTTTTGGGGCAAGGACTAGGTCTCGCATCTCTGCGTTCCCTGGGCGTGACGTGGTGCCTTAGGCAGTGGGGCACATGTATGCCTAGATGAAGGAATGAAGTAGGGTCAGTCAATCTTCAGGGACTGCATCACTCTTCCATAGTGAGTCCTCTCCCATAAGACATGGCATGAAATATTTTCTAAAACATGGACACTGTCTTTGGGTTATGGCTAGGGTGGTCATGTTTAGACTAATTAGTAAGAAGCCTTGGTGGTCTTTTCCTGTCCCCTGCAGGTGAAATGAGGACACAGGAAATTTCACCCCTTCAAATCTCCAGGCCCCAAATAACTGGCTCTCCTCAAGATTCCACATTATAATTGGTAGGCCTTCCAGCTCCCAGAATTCTGGCTGCATCTGGTGAGCATCATTTCTTGGGCCTGTGCACTAGGGCCATCAGCAGTATCTTGCTGAGACACCTGCCATGTCCATGCCACCCTGCTGAATACCCAGCAAGCCTGAGCTTGCATTCTGCCTGCCTGGGCAGCCTGTTCTGTAAAGTAGTGATAACGAGCTGTGGTGTGTGCACAGGCCTGGGTATCCACAGGGGCCACAGAGTGAAGGACTTCCCTTCCCTGTCAGTTCACAACCAAGTGGATTTTTAAATGTTCTAATTCTCCAGGAGCAACAGCAAAAACATCAACACCCATATCCCAGAGAGAATCAGAAGAGGAATTGGGGAAAGGACAGTGAATGCTTGTCCCTTTTTCCTCTGGGGCAAGTACCTTGGTTTTCACTAGGAAATCCCCCCCTTCTCTCTCCATCCGTATGGTCTGTGTGAGATAAGATGTTGGACTGTGATGCAGGGGTGGGTGCATGATTCTGGCTTGCCAGTCTGTTTGTTCTCTCCCCCCGGCCATCGAGACTATCTCAGAAGGATGGCCCGTGACCTGGGTCGGGCCATCAGACTCATTGCTGGTACTTCTGAGGGGAGACTGTGTAAGTCAGGAGCGACTGACACCCACTGTGACAACAAAGAGGGATGATGGGCTGAGAGACAGAGGGTCCTACTGACATTGTTTGAGTCCCTAGATCCAGCCTTACCTGAAGCTGAACACCCGCTTGAAATGTTCGGGATGGTGAGCCATTAAACTTCCATTTTTGCTTCAGTCGGTTAGAGTCAGGCCCCCGGTACTTGCAACTAAAAGAATTCTAACAGAAGGGGTGTTTATAGAACCAGACAAAGCACGGAGGGCAGAATGTTTTAACTTACAAAAGCTTGGGATTCCCCATTCCTGGTGGGATTTCCTGCCATCTGTTTAGCTGGTCCTTCATCTTGATACCTTCTCTTGTGACAGCAAACACGTAGGTGAAGGCCCATCTTTTGCAGGAGGTCTTTCTGGAGCCAAAGATGAACGAACTGGAGATAATTTGGGTCAATGAATTTAAAAGCAGCAGGGTTGGCCTGCACCGATGGACAGCATGGGTTTGTCACTTGTGACCTTTAGGGTCATTGAATAGTAAAACCAAGAGACGGACCATCTGGTCTGACCTCCTGATTTGACTGAGGAGGAAGTGGAGGCCTACGGAGAGAATGTTTGCCAAAAATGCATGTGTGACGTTAGTGGCCGAGTCAGCATTAGAGCGTAGGTCTCTGCACTCTCATCCCTTCACTCCACCTAGTCTCTGGCCCAGCTGTCATAACCTGTCCTAACTCTCTACTGAGAACATGAGGGAATACGATGCTTTCCTTGAGGAAAATTGACAGAACCTGTAACTGTGTATTTAGAGAGGTAGCATAGTGAGGTAGAGGGAAAGCTGAATTGGAGTCAGAGGAGCTATCCACCACTGAGAGCAAGTCACTCGGTCTTTGAAGACTCTGTTTCTTCGTCTGAAAGATGAGGGATGCATCCAGCCCTTTTCATTTCATAGGGATGTGTGATGATCTCATGATAAGAGGTGTGTGCAAGTGCTTTACAAACTGTAAAGTCTAATTCTTTCATTCATTCAACAAACCAGCTACTATCCAAATGGTTGGAGGTTCGAACCCATCCAGAAATAATATATGCCAATTATGTGCAAAGTAGTCTAAAAGAATATACTCCAAAATATATTTTAAAGTTTTCCAGGTAGTAGGTGTACAGATTATTTTCATTTTCTTCTTCTTTTTTTTTTTTTTTATGAAGTAATGTTTTAATGGAAAAATTAAAACATTCTCCTGGTTTAGAAGAAATCACGTACAAATGGAAAACAAGTTTAGGTCCTCCAAATAACCTCTTTTTTTACAGTTTCTTAGGTATCCTTGAAAATTTTATTACGCAGACACAAGCGCATATGTGGGTATCTTAAGTTTTTCTTGGCGAAAATAAGCCTTTTAAGAAAACAAACAGAAGCAAACTATACTGTTTGCATTTTTCTGTTTTTTTATTAACTCACCTTGAGTACCATTAAGTATCAGCACTCATAAATCAATCTATGCAAACTTTGCAGATTTTAAATGATTGCAGATTATGCCCTTGTAGATATGTCCTGTGATTCATGTAACCAGTTCCCCCACTAAAGGACAGTTAGCTCGTTTTCACCCTTCTGCAAACCTCAAGCAATGCTGTAGCCATCTTCCTGTTACCTGCCTCTTTGGACGTATGTGTAAATAGTTCTCTAGGATCACTGCCTGAAAATGGAATTGCTAGTTCACAGGTATATGTATGATTATCTTCACTGAACATTCCTGTATTTAACATTTCCTAAAATCACATTCTACAAGAATTTTTTTAAAGTAAGTTCCTTTAAAATGGGATTGGAGGACCCACAGTTTGTTCTTTCAGAAATCCTCGTTAAGCTCAACTATTGTTCATTTAAGGAGCCCTGGTGGCTCAGTGTTTAAAGCGCTCAGCTGCTAACCAAAAGGTCGATGGTTGACACTCACCAGCTGCTCTGTGGGAGAAAGGTGTGGCAGTCTGCTTCCATTGCGATTTACAGCCTTGGAAACCCTATGGGGCAGTTCTGCTCTGTCCTATAGGGTCACTATGAGTTGGAATCTACTCGATGGCAGTGGGTTTGCTTTGGGTTTTTATTGTTCATTTGACCCTGAAAAAGAAGGGCCATGTGCTGGAGTCATCGTGGTCCCATGCCCAAAGGACGCATTCTTACAGCAGGATTTGAGAGGACGGGACGGTGGCTGGAATCTGAAATAACGGCCTCAATATACGGTCCCTCTTCTCATGCCAGCAAATCTCAGGATCCCCCCCAGCGATGTGCGCTCATTTAATGAAGCAGCCAGCAAGAACAAGCCATTGGCTGAAGGAAATGGAATATAACTCTGATACCTTCGGCATCAAAATGCCCTGAGAGAAGCAAGATGGTCAAAAGCCCGTAAAACTTTCACTGCCTATTACGAGCGGCATGGCCGGAGACTAAGAACAGAAGAGGTAAACTTGCCCCCAAAATAAAAAATGGTTGGACTGAAATGCCATAGAGCTTTATTGTTGGGACAGGAGAGCTTAAAGTTACTACAGAACCTTATGGCCAAGAGAAGCAAGTGAGCCAGGCTGGGGCAGCATAGACTGACAGACACGAAGTTCTCACGGCAGTTGGGATCTTAGTAGAAACCTGTTAATTGTGTGTTCAGGGATGACATCAGAAAAGAGCATTAACACAACTGTCTGAACAGGATGAAACTAAAGCATATTTGGCATGCCTCCTCATGCGACAGGAGGGCAAATCCGGAGGGCGAATGTTGGCAACTTTCTTCAAATGACAGGAGATGAGTTTGCCTGGAACACCCAGACACGGGATTAAAATAACGTGAGCTGACTAATTATTTTCCACTCCTTGCAGTGCTTCTTAGGCTGATAACCTTCTTCCGCGCGTTTAAAAACACATTGTTTTGCTTTGTGATTCCACCTCTAAAAAATTGTTTGGTTTGCAGTATGTTTCCATTGCCCCAGAAACTAATCTCTGAAGATTAAGTTATATGAGGAAGGAGCTCAGATATTGGATAAAATATATTTAGAAGCTAAGAAGTAGGAGCACATAAAGCTTTCAAAACAACTGATAGAATGAAGAACTTCGGATCTGCGTACATTTCCTCTGCTGTCCATTATAGTCGCCACTAGCCAGATGTGGCTATTTATGTTTAAAGTAATTCAAATAAAATGAAAAACTCAGTTCCTCAGTTGCACTGGTCACATTTCAAGTGCCCAGCAGCCACATGTGGCTATTGGCTATCATGTGGGACAGTGCAAATTTAAAACATTTCTTTTATCACAGAAAGTTTTACTGGACAGCACTAGATTAAACCCAAAACCAAACCCGTTGCCATTGAGTAGATTCCGACTCATAGTGACCCTAGAGGACAGAGTAGGGTTTCCAAGGAGCAGCTGGTGGATTCGAACTGCTGACATGTTGGTTAGCAGCTGAGCTCTTAACCATTGCGCCACCAGCGCTCCAGCCCTAGATGAGACCCTTGGAAATAATTCTCAAAGACCAGTTTCCACTGGTTCCACTCATACCAGTGAACATTATTTCTCGACTGTGGAAGCCAACTCTACTTTATGTGCATCTCACCTGGTGAAATAATATTAGCATCAATCATTTGACTAGCTGGTGGCCTTGGTAAGCCACCTTTTCTCTGTTTTCAATTCTTTGACCATAATACGTGGAAAGTAGATTAGATCAGTGTTTCCCCATGTGGGGGACATAACTACTGATAGGAGACAAAACCATGTGAGATGATAGGAAAGGTGATTTCTTATTCCCAGTTCTCCTTCCAACCTCATGTCAAGGAGAAAGTCTCCATGGATTTCTCGTAGGGTTTTAACTCCTCTCTGACACTTTACAATTTCTTTTTTTTAATTTTTCGCATAGATCAGGCCTCAGTCTTGAAACCTTCTGCAGGTAATAGTAGTTAGCTAGAATGTATGACATTATTTTGTTTTTAGTGTGTGTATATTCATGACTGTAGAGGTAATACAAAATTTCCTTTTGAAATTTAAGTTTAAAAATGAGATGATTAAAAATGTATTGTATGTATATGTATGTATATATAATATATGTGATTAATAATAAATTTTAAAATAAGTATGGCACTGAAATTTTAGATAATTTCTCAACTTTTTAAATACCCCATGTGAGCTCAGGAATTGCATCTGTGAATCAGCGCTGGCCCAAGGACTTCCTGGATCAGCCTTTGCTCATCACACACATATTACAACCTATTGTCAGTCTCTTGACTGTAATGCAAAGGTCAGAGGCCGCGTCTTTGTTTTCCACAGATTTCCAGCTCAGCACCACGATTGGCACAGGGTTGGTGTCATGATTAAGCCACGTTTGGCTGATTAAGGGACGAGAGAGCCACTGAAAGCATCTCACCTAGGAAGGAGACTTAGAGTAAGGGTGAAGGGATCTCGAGGAACTCGGCTGCCAAAGGTGCAGCTCAGGGCACGGCCAAGCCCTGAGTCTACATCCCTTATGGCAGTAATGCCCCTTCCCGTATCACATACTCAGATTCTGTGTCTCTACTGCAATTTCAGGACTGAGATTCTTACGGGTTCTGCTGTGTCAGGAGTACCGACCCCCTTCATTCACTTAGCTGTGACCAGATGTGGGGTTTCTTGGTTACAGGACCGGATTGCAGATTTGTTAAGAGGGGCTATGAATAGGAAGATAATGTTCAGACAGCTAATTCATCGAAGATAAAAAATATTTGTTAAATGAAAGAATGAACAGCAATGCACCACTGTGTTTCTATTTGAACAAATGTAAGCAGAGAGAAGCTGGTGTGAAAGGAGAAATCTTGTATATTTAATTTTTTCACTTCTGTAGGGTGCCCTGAGGTAACAAGGTAAGAGCACAGTTTGAGAGTGGATTTCAAGGGGTTGCTGTATCTTCAACAAACCTGCAATATTATAGTTGTTAGTTGCCACTGAGTCAGCTCCAACTCAGGGAGACCCCGTGTATAACAAAAATGAAACACTGCCCAGTCCTGCACCGTCTTCAAGATCATTGCGATGTGTGAGTTCATTGTTGAGGCTGTTGTATAGTGCCCTCCAGCCTAGGGGGCTCATCTTCCAGCACTATATTGGACAGTATTCTGTTGTGATCAATTGAGTTTTCATTGGCTAATTTTCAGAAGAAGGTTGTCAGGCCTTTCCGCCTAATCTTAGTCTGGAAGCTCTGCTGAGACCTGTCCACCGTGGGTACCCTGATGTATTTGAAATACTGGTGACATAGCTTCCAGCATCATAGCAACATGCAAGCCAGCAGCATATGACAAGCTGACATATGGGTGGTGTCGATAATGACAGGCTAGTTTTCAATTTGCTTTTTAAGATTGCTCATTAGTGATCCCACTCCAAGGATAGATATTAAGCCAAAAGGGAATTCATGAACACACATACTCACTTTCAGTACACAGTCTTCTGTGAAGACTTTTCTGATCTCCCCATTCCCAAGAGTCTGGCAGTCTGTCTTGGCATTCAGATATATCATAATATGTGCTGGGGACTTTCATGTGTTTGCTTGCTTGATCTGCCTGTACCACTGCACGGGGTGGTTCAGAGGACAGAGGTGATCTCCTCCCGT
This sequence comes from Trichechus manatus latirostris, assembly GCF_000243295.1. Lineage (NCBI taxonomy): Eukaryota > Metazoa > Chordata > Mammalia > Sirenia > Trichechidae > Trichechus > Trichechus manatus. The sequence continues at coordinate 44,383,198 of NW_004443937.1, read as the reverse complement.
CTTCAGCACCTAACGTAGTGTCTGGAACATGGTTGGTGCTCACTGAATGTTTATTGATCAACTAGCTGATTTAATAAAGAAGGGAAAAATCATCTTCTACCAGAACTCAGGTTATTTTTCTGGACAAAGCACCATCTTATTGATAGGTAGAAACTAAATGATAAACCAGGGATCAAACAAGGGGAATTGGGCATTGGAGACAGTGTTGCTGTCAAGCCGTAGTAACCTGTTTAATTACACTTCTGTTTTCTATCTAAAAACTGGGTCACTCTGGATCATTCTGGGTTGTGGTTTGGAATGACTCTGGACCAATGTAAATAAAGATCAGCCCAGAATACCACTCAGAACCTCCTTTTTTTTTTTTTTTACCATTCTCCTATTTTTGTCTTTTTCATTTTAGCATACCTTCATAAGACAATATAACTTCCCCAAATTCCACATACTCAGCTGCCTACTTCATGGTAGCATTGATGAAATCACCTTAATTTTACCAGAAAATAATATGTGAATCATCTTGTTGGGCAGGCTATGTTTACAGCGCTGTCTTACGGACAGTGAATCCTATGCTGGTCGGTGGGTCTTCTGGCAAGGAAGAAGCATGCGGTTCTGTAACGGGCACAGGCTTTGCACACCCCTGACATGGGTTTGAATTCTGACTCTGTCACTACCAAGGAATTAAACTTCTCGGTGCCTCAGTTTCCTCTTTGGTGCAATAAGAATAACAATATTTCCTTCGGAGAATTGTTGCTAAATTTCAAAATAATATTAGCAATGCATTTCTGTCTTCAACAGTGGCTGGCCCATAGCAGACCCTTAATAAACAGTCTTACAACTTTGCTTGATAGATAACTTCAGTCAAAGAACATGTTCTGTCCTCATGTGGACATCACAAGGTTTTTTCAAACCTTGTCCCTAGATTTTAAATTCCAACTTACTCTGGCATTTTCCCCATATCTACAGATGGTTGAAATCATTAGCTTCCATTTGTCTCTTATCCACTCTTTCTCCTTAGATTGAGAGTAGCAGGGTGTGGTAGACAGAATTCTGAGATGGCTCCATGATCTTTTTGCGGATGTAATTAAGGTTACTAATCAGTTGACCTTGAAATAGGGGCATTATCTGGGTGGGTCTAGCTCAGTCACATGAATTCATTAAAAACAGAGTTTTCTCCAGCTGGTGGCAGAAGAGAAAGTCAGAGAGATCCAAAGCACGAGAAGGATTTGATGCAAGACAGAAATTCCACTTCTGGCTTTGAAGTTGGAGGAGGCTGTGCAGAAAGGACCAGAGAGCAGCTTCTGGGAGCAAAGAACGACCCCTGTCCCCCGCCCCCCGGCTGACAACCAGGAACCAAAAGGTGACCTCATTCCTACAGCTGCAAGGAACTGGATTCTGCAACAACCCGAATTAACTTGGAAGTGGATTCTTCCCTGGCACCTCCAGATACGACGCCATCCTGGCTGATGGCCTTGATTTTGGCCTTCAGACCCTAAGCAGATTCAGTGCAAGACAGAGAGTCCAAACCTGCCCAGACTTTTGACCTAGAGAACTGTGAGCTAATGAATGAATATTGGTTTAAGCTTCCAAGTTTGCAGTATTTTGTTACACAGCGATAGAAAACTAATACAGGTTGTCCCTGACTCACGACGTATTTGAGTTTACAACGAACCACACTTAGCACTGTTCTGAGTTTTTGTGTGTGTGTGTGTGTACATCTTATTGTTTCTAATATATACTATATGCAGTGTCGCAGCATGTAATTTGCTGATGTTTTCATTCTCAGATGTTCACTCTCACATGTTCAATGTTATGATTTACTGTTCAAAATACTGCCATCTGGCAGGCTATGGCCTGGTCTACAATGAAGTCAGTGTCGGCATAGAGAGTCATAATGGATAGAAGGTTGGGCAACGTTCAACTCTAACGATATATTGACAACTAAACTGCGTGCACGGCTGACAGGTGTGACTCAGCCTATGGATCAAAGTGCAGGAGCCACATTCAAGGCTTACTCCCTCCGGACTCCGTTTGCTCAGGCAATAGCACAACAGAGGGAGGTACAGCAACGTTACATGATTTCTGGAAGAATTATAATATTCTTCAGTGTATCCAGAACACTGCATCTTCCTGGGAGGAAGTTAGGGGAAAATACATGCAAGGGATTTGGAAAAAATCATTGAGTTATGTGAACACGCCACGCTCCAAGCATTTGATCAGGATAATGTGATGAAAAAGATTGGCGGGAAAATTGTCCACATGGCAAGAACGCTGAACTTAGAACTTGGTATCACTGACATGGAACAGCTCATAGGTCACAAAGAGGGGGAATTGACAGATCAGGCCTTAATGGATTATGGAGAGAAAGAAATGGGAAGAAGAAAGAAATCATGAGTAAGAGGAAAGAGATAAATTGTCAAATTTTTTCCAGTGAAAAGATTAGCTGAAATTCTTTCTACACTAAATCAGGGGCTTCAGTTGCTCAAAAACATGGACCTAAATGCTGATTGCTTTGCTAACATTGGTAGGCAGATTTGGGAAGCAGTGAGATGTTACTGCAAAATATATGAAGAAAAAAAGAAAAGGACCATACAGACAACTCTCACTAGTTTTCTGACAAGAAACGCTATTATTATCATCCCAAGGATAATCCAGATGATCCAGAACCTTCCACAAGTGGAGTTACTACCACAACTGACAAAATGCCAACGTTGTCCAACTCTTCTTCATCATCTGAGTAAATTTTTATGATTTGTGTATTTTATGTATGTATTAAAATACATCTGTAAGTTTGTATGTAATGTTTCTAACGCCTAAAGACAAATAAAGATCATATTTATAAAGATACTGATAATAAAAGGTAATAATAATGAAAACTAAAAAAAATAAGAGGTATCCGACATGTCAGAGCCGATTTACCGTGGAGTCATGGGAACAGATCCTCTTGTAAGTCGGGGGCTACAGGAGATGGAGGTGGGACTGAAGGGAAGGGATTAGAGTACTGGAGCCTGGGGCTGGCTCAGAGGTGAGAAAGAAGAGAAGGAAAGAGATTGAGACGGAACAAAAGGGAATAACCTTGACGCTATGAACTGTGACTAGGAAAGAAAGATTGTGAAATACAGAGACGTGAACCCGGGGAGGCTGATACTGCTTCTGATTTGTCTAAGAAGAGAAAGGAAGCTAGTTTTCCTTATTTCATAATCTGTTGATTACTCTTGGAGCCCTGGTGGCGCAGTGGTTAAGAACTCGCCTGCGAACCAAAAGGTTGGCAGTTTGAATCCGCCAGCCACTCCCTGGAAACCCTATGGGGCAGTTCTACTCTGTCCTACAGGGTCGCTGTGAGTTGGAATCGGCTCAACTGCAGCGGGTTTGGTTTTTTATTTTATATTATCCTTAAAAATATCTGTGGCTATAAAGGAAGGCCGTGGTGGACAGGGCACTGTATTGGGGACAACATGACCTAACGCCAGCCCCAACAGTTCTGACTCTGTGGCCTTGTATAAGCCACCTCACCCACCTCTCCATACCTTTGTCCTCATCTGTAAAATGATGATCTTTTCTAACACTCAGTTATTCTTTATTCTGTTTATCTTATTCTTTCATCCTCCATTGACTAAGGTACCTAAAACAGTGCTATGCAGAACTGCTAACTGAAATGAGACGATTTAATTCAACAAACACTTAACTGCACACCTCTGTGAGCCAAGCCCTGTGCCAGGTGACAAGGACACAGAAATGCGTCTGGGAAAGCACGTGATCTCAAGAAGCTCCGAGTCTGGCGGAACCTAGGTGTAGACCTTTTTAATTGGCAATTAAAAGAAAGTCAACCCATTGTTTACGGGAACTGGGTATCTATTAACTCTCCTTCTCTCTTGAGACTTAGTGCGTGAATTTGGAAGAATGCGAACCATTCTGAGATCAGAAGAATGAAAACATAACGGAACTATAAAGTGGGAAGGAAACTCAAATGCGCTGATATCAGGGCCTTTACTTCCATCCTCCCTTAAAGCTCAAAATTATTCCAGGCCGAAATTGTCTAAGAAAAGCCAAGAGTTAAAGGCAGGGAAGAAAAATCAAACTAGCGCAGCACCAATATTTTTAGGAATTCCTGTTGATTTTTTACCTTCTATCTAAGCATACTGGAGCCGCTAAATGACACTGAAAAATATATTTTCCTAAACCCTCCGTTCCCTAACGGAGCAGCTGTGCACAACCTGAATACACAGACACAGCGACTGTGGCTTTGTCCTCTGTGAGTCAGAGTTTAACGGCCAGTCCTAAGCGCACACATAAATAAGCGCCGAGTAACCGTTGGAGAAGATCAAGATTGGATATAGAGCTGGAAGGGCTGAAATCTGCCTTGGACTAGGTAAGCATTTCTAATGACTGCTGAACACGAGATAAGTGATCTGTGTCTTAGTTACAGACTGGAAGGTAAACTGGACCCATTAAAGGATAATTTGGGAAATAATGGTTGATGATGATAATGTTAATACGGTAATAATAGCACTCCAGTTTGACCTTGGCTGGGTTATGGTTCCAGCCAGCTTCCTCCAAGCCCAACCAGTTAGCTTGCACTAGCTTTGAACTGCTGATCATCAGAGCATCTGTATTCATTCACGGAGCTGAGGGGCAACCTCCTACCTCTGAACTCTGAGTAAATAAACATGACAGTAAGCCCTCCGATGAATGCCCACCCAGGATTATGGTGAAGGCTTTGGGCCAGTCATTTCTAAAACCCCAGACAGATTTACTGGAAACCCATGTTAAACGAACGGGAAGACTTATTGGGGCCGGTGATTCTGAAACAATAAATATAAAAGACACAAGAGTCAAGTCCAAACCCACACCAGACCTCCTGGCAGGTTGCAGAGCGAATCTAAACACGCAGGCTTCTCAGGCAGCAAGCAGAGAAAAACCGCCCTGCTCTTCTCCTCCCGCCCCGACTGCTGATCGATGCTTCAGGTCCAGCATCAGCTGACTTCCATGCACATTTCTACAACTGATATCTGGAAGCTGGAAGCAGAAAATTATGTTTTTCAATTCATACAGACAAACCTGGAGTTAGTTTTCTCTACCATGGACAAACCTGGGGTCAGAAGTTCAGAAATAATTTGGGTGGCAATCATTTCATGGACTAGAAATATAACACATATCTCCGATTAGGAGAAAAACAGAGCACTCACCCCTTATTATCTTCTTTTTCTATCCTGATTTTCTTCATTTTTCCCTTTGTATGACTTTATTTTTGGTTGTATTTTCGGATAACTGCTTACTGTCATATGCTGTTTATCCTCTGTAAAAGGGTGAAACAAGCACAAAACGCATCCTCCACAATCATACTTGCCAGTAATTCCTGGATGCGTTCGGGGCTGATCTCATCCTTATCCTCCCTCCAGCACCCATCAAAATAATGGATGGTGTAACTTCTCTCTAGTCATGCTGGTATGAATAGTAACATGCTGTGGCGGGGATTTTTGTTTCTCTCTGATTAATGGTACTCAGGAATCATAGCCCTTTTATTGTTTTCTTTAGATTATGTGGGAAAACTTAGTGGATAGGGTCGGAGTCTGAGGGGACCAAAACCCAGTTGCTGTCGAGTCAGTTCTGACTCATGGCGACCCCACCTGCATCAGAGTTCAACTGTGCTCCATAGGGTTTTCAACGGCTGAGTTTTCAGTAGCAGATTGCCAGGCCTTTCTTCTGAGGCACCTCTGGGTGGACTCAAACCTCCAACCTTTCAGTTAGCAGCCGAGCACGTTAACCGTTGGCACCACCCAGAAACTCCGTCTAAGGAGAAGGAGGGAGTTTTTCAGGTCATGTGGAGAGAGTTGCTGTCATTTACTTTTGTCTTGTGATTTCCCCTGATGGACAGTGTCTGAGACGAGCAGTAACTTGGCTGTTGAGACCAGGGTCTTGGGGTCAGACTGGCCTGGCCTGAGTTCTTGCTCTGCTGAGAGGGAAAGCCACTTAACCTCTTCTCAGCCCCACTTGACTTCCCTCACTAGGAGATGGGAGCAGCAGCAGTACCTGCCTCACCGAGGTGGTGTGGGATTTACATGCCCTGATGTTGCAAAGGCCACTGGCAAAGTGCCTGTCACCTGTGGAGTCTGCCCCCCGAGTGCTGCCAGCAGTCTTACTAGGATCCCTGGAGAGGGAGGTTGGTCAGTTCCCAAGTGAGCCCTCCAGTCCAGTTGTGGTTGCCAGACAGCAAGAGAAGGGCAAAGAAGAGGTTCCCACTGCTGAAGGAAGGGGCGGGCGTTTTTAGGTTTTAACGCAGCACAATCATGAGAGCGTGTGGTACGCATACACTAATGATAATGGAATTGCTCTCTGATGTTGTTTACGATTTTAGGGTCAGGTTTTCAGCAGGGAATGTGATAGGCCTTTGTCTGATCATGTTTTTCGTCCTCCAGATGGTCAGAAAGGATCACTAGAGCTCAGTGATTCTTAAAAGCCTGGTCCTCAGACCTGCAGCAGCAACAGTGGAAGCTGGAAACTTGACAGAAATGCACATTCGGAGGTCCCACTCCTGAGTTAATAACTCAGAAATCATGGGAGTGGAACCGGCGTCGGTGCGTTAACAAGCCCTCTAGGTGAGCGTGATCCACGCCAAGGTCAGAGAACCACTGCTGTAGATTACCCGCCCTTCTCCTACGTGGGCCCTTTTCACTGAAACTCTCAACTACAAAAAAGTCCTCACTCTCTGACCCTACAGTTGGTGGGATGGAATTCAGCCACCCTCGCTAGAAGTTTTTAGGATATAAGCAAGCAGTTTTATATGTCTGCTTGCTTTAGAAGTGATTAGTTCTTAAAACCAAAAACCAAATCCACTGCCACCGAGTTGATTCCAACTCACAGCGGCCCTATAGGACAGAGTACAACTGCCCCACAGGGTTTCCAAGGAACGCCTGGTGGATTCGAACTGCCGACTCTTTGGTTAGCAGCTGAACTCTTAACCAATGCACCACCAGACATTTCTTAAAGGAGGTGATAAGATGGAATCATCAATCATCTTATTTTGAAAGGCCTTCTAGATGCAGGTGCTGAATGTAGTTCAACAAACTTGAATACTATGTCTGTTCACTCTATGATATCCTTAGTTTCTTAGAGATTAGCACTAGGAATTAGAAAGCTTACACTTTTTGTCCCTGCAAACACTGTAACCAAGAATAAAAGACCCTGAAGCGGAAGGTGTTGATCTTCTTACTCTCTGTCCGTCAAGACAGGCGCAGTGCAAACGCTGTGCAGTGTGATGAGCCAGCTCACCCGCTGCATTTGGTTAAAGAGATAAACCAAGGAGAACATGGGTGCAGTGGACATGTTTCATAGGCCCTTAACACTGATCCCACCCATCTGCCACTGGGTAACAGCCATAGAGTCAGACTGGCTCCACCCCTAGCTCCAAGGATGGGTCCCGATTAAGTTACACCCAGGGTAAACCTCTTTCATTTACCATAGTGGTTTGTTAGGAACCCCAGCCTGGCCAATTAGAACAGGCATTTCCCTAGCCACAAGGATCAAGGGAATCCAAGCAGGGGGATTTTTTTTAGGACACAGAGGAATTTTGTGAGCAGTGTGTGGGGATATGTGACACTTTTGCCCCCAGGCAGGACGATCACCTGCAGACAAAGCTGACAGATGCAGCCATAAAAATCAGACGATATGACTGTCAGTACTACCTTTCTCTTCTCATCCGCCCAGTTCTTGTAGAGAAAAAGATGTGTCTGCAAGAGCTCTGTGATTAGGGTGCCTTACAAAACAGATGTAACTCCCAGCAGAGCCCAGAGAGGGAAATACTCAACAATTCCTAAGAAAAAGAATCAAGAAGAAAAACGACTGAGAAATGACTATATGTTTCATAGTAAAAAACATATGAAAATTAAAAATAAAAAAACCTTGAGATATTAACTTGAAACTAAGTTTCCTCCAAGGGGTTGTGGAGGCTTAGGGAAGGCGTCACGAGGATGTGCCACTCTCGAGGCGAAGTCTAAATAATCTAGGTAAACAGTAGAAGGAGAGAACCTTCTAGGCACGTGCAGAGATCTACTAGCGCATACAAACACGCTGAGTACAAGGACCTGAGAAAAAAGGCAGAGTGACTGGAACAGAAAGAGCAAGAAGCAACGTGGTGCAGGACGAAGCTACAGAGGTGGGCAAGGGCTGGGTAACACGGGCCTTTGAAGCCTGTTAGAAGTTTTGGTTTTTATCCTAAGAGCAAACCATAGGGTTTTCCATGGCCTGTCACCAGGCCTTTCTTCTGAGGTGCCTCTGGGTGGACTCAAACTGCCAACCTTTCGGTTAACAGCTCAGCACATGAACCATTTGCACCACCCGGGGACTTCCGTGTGAGGACAAAGACTGTTTTATTTATCTTGACATGTTTCCTGCCTTTCTAGCAACCGTTCCCACTAGGTCCTGGCACATAAGACAAAAAAACAAACAAACAAAAAAAACCCACTGCTGTCAAGTCGATTCTGACTCGTAGGACAGAGTAGAACTGCTCCGTAGGGTTTGCAAGGCTGTAATCTTTATGGAAGTAGACTGCCACGTTTCTCCCGCGGAGTGGCTGGTGGGTTTGAACCACTGACCTTTCCATTAGCAGCCGAGCACGCTTAACCTCTCTGCCGCCAGGGCTCACAGTAGGTGCCAAATATTTTTTGAATAAATGAACAAGCCTATAAGTGAATAAATAAATACCGTAAACATGACTCAAGGATGTCCCTAAAAATCCTTCAGAAAAAGTATACATTTCTTTTTCCTCTGCAATCTGGGCTGAATCTGTAATACCTAAGATGTTTTGGAGCACTTACAGTGTACCAGGCTCTGTGCTAAGAGCTTTATACGAAATGTTTCTTTAACTCTCAATGAGCCCTCAAGTGATGGCATCATCCCCTCCATTTAAAAGATACTGAGACTCAGCAATTATTTGCCCCAGATTAGCCAGTTTGGAAGTAGAACATCACTTCTCAACAAAGTCCATCTCACTCCACAGCCTGTCCATATTTAAAATATGCCCTTTGAGGTTTACATTTTGAAATTAAGGGGTAGACCCTTCTGAATGTCCAGTTTTTGCACCTTTTCTGTTCTTTGGATACAGTGATGGGATGTGGTTGCTGAGTCAGGAATGCTGGAGTAAGACATGGATTACCTCCGGGTTCCCTCTCTTGCATAAAGACCGAGCTCAGGAAAAGATACATATGCTAGTAGCACTCTTTGCATATTTCCCTCTATCCAGGGGATTTTCTTTTATCCTATTTCAAGTGGGTGAGGTTTATCTTCATAGTTCAGTTTTGAATGCAGAAATGTATTCTTGCTAAATCAGACACCTTTTTTTTTGTGGAAAGAAATACAAAACATCATAATGAGATGATAGTGCAAAATATTCAGCCGAAATTAAATGTAGAGGGGAAGTACCACTAGGTATTTCGATTCCATGTCATATCACATTCCCTGAAACTTCAGGTGTTGGGAAGTTCTAGTTGGTCCTTGAGGGGAAGTACCACTAGGTATTTAGATTCCATGTCAGATCACGTTCCCTGAAACCTCAGGTGTTGGGAACTTCTAGTTGGTCCTTGATATTGTTTTCTTCTTCCTCTGTAGTAAAACCAAAACAAACCCGTTGCTGTCGAGTCGATTCTGACTCATAGCAACCTTACAGGACAGAGTCAAACTGCCCATAGGATTTCCAAGGAGCAGCTGGTGGATTCAAACTGCCTACCTCCTTGACAGCAAGGGTCTGTGGTGAGAGACCCCCGATTTTCCGCTCGGTTGAGTACCTGGCCACCCAAAACAAAGACTGCACTTCTCAGCCTCCCTTGCAAGTAGTTGTAGCCATGTGTCTACATTCTAGTCAGTGATCTGTAAGTCAAAGTATCATGTGGCAGCTCTAGGAAACTTCCTTGAAATTTCTGCTGCCGAGCTTCCTTGGTGCCAGCTTCTTCATCCTTTCTTCCTTGCTGATGGCTAGAATTTGAATGTGCTGGCTAGAGGTAAAACCACCATCTTGGTCCATGAGGTGACCTTAAGAATGAAGGACATACACAGTGGAACAACAAGATAGAACAAGCCTAGGTCCCTGAGGTCTTCATGAAATAGACCCTTCCTAAGAACCCACACTACCTACTTTCATATTTTGACATGAGAGAGAAACAGACTTCTATCTTGTATATGCTACGGTTATCAGTTGATTAGTTTAAGGCAAACTTAATCCTAACTGGCACATGTGCCAAAAGCATTCAGTAAGACCCTGATGGTAATGGGGTAGTAATGATGGCTAGCCTACAGATACGAATGTCAGTCTTTCCACCTATACTAACCTTATGAAGAGATCTAGTCATCTTTCGGTTAGGATCTGGGTATTTTATGCTACTTGGAATCATGATATAAATGGTAGCCACTACTCTGGGAATGGGGAATGCTTCAGAATGACTAGAAAGATAAAGAAGGGAAACACCAAACAGACAGACAGACAGACTCTAAAACAAAAAATCAACAGATGGCTTAGCTGCTGAGTAAAAGGCCAGGAGAGTTACCTAAGAACAGCAGAAATGATGAACAGATAAAAATTCGTGTTGAATGGTCAGATCAGAAGTGGAATTTGGAAGCAACCTTGGGTTGGCCCTTTGAGATTTGTCTAGAACAACTCACCTGCTTTGCGTGAGAAGAGAGCAAGGTTGGGGGCTTATGAAGTGATTTTTCCTCACCTTACCCCATCTATTCTCTATAAGATCATTCCACAAACTGAGAATCTTGTCAAAAATGCAGATTCTGATTCATCTGCCCTGGGGTGGGGCCCACATTCTGCCTTTCTGACAAGTTCCCAGATGTTATTGGTGCTGCTGGACCATTGACTGACCGTGCTTTGAGCAGCAAGGATCTACACAACTGCCAAAGAGATCTCTTGAAAACCTAAATCATCAACAACAAAAAGACAGGCAACCCAATGTAAAAATGGGCAAAGGACTTGAAAAGACATTTCACCAGAGGAGATATACAAGTGGCCAATAAGAATATTCAAAGATGCTCAATGCCATTAGTCATCAGGGAAATGCAAATCAAAACCACACTGAGATACCACTTCGCACCCACTGGGGTGGCTATTTTCAGAAAAGAAGAAGTAGCAGGTGTTGAAAAGGATGTAGAAAAATTGGAACCCTCATCCATTGTTGATGGGAATGTTAAAGGTGGCAACTGTTACGGAAAACACTTTGGCAAATCTTCAAAAAGTTAAATGTAGCGTTACCGTGTGGTTGTATGCCATTGAGTCGACTCTGACTTATAGCGATGGACTAGAACTGCCCCATAGGGTTCCCAGGCTGTAATCTTTATGGGAACATATTGCCAGGTCTTTTCTCTGGAGGAGCCACTGGGTGGGTTCAAGCTGCTGACTTTTCACTTAGCAGCCGAGTGTTTAACAATTGCACCACCAGGGCTGCTCATAATTACCATATGACACAGCAATTCCACTCCTAGGTATATACCCAACAGATTGAAAGCTGGGCCTGAAACAGGTACTTGTATACCAATTTTCAAAGCAGCATTATTCACTATAGCCAAAAGGTAGAAACAACCCAAGTGCCCATCCAAGAATATTATGGAATATTACTAGCCATAAACAGAAATGAAGTTCTTATGCATGCTATGACATCGATGAACCTTGAAAATATTATGCTGAATGAAGTAAGTCAGACACAAAAGAAGAAATATTGTAGGATCCATTTATATAAAATAAACAAAAGTTTATTAGTGGTTACCGAGGACTGGGTGAAGAGGAATGAAGAGTTATAGCTAAGGGGTGCTGAGTTTCTGTTTAGGGTAATGTCTTAGTTACATAGTGCTGCTGTAACAGAAATACCGCAAGTGGGTGGCTTTCACAAACAAATTTATTTTCTCACAGTTTAGAAGGTTAGAAAGTCTGAGTTCAGAGTGCCAGCTCTAGGGGAAGGCTTTCTCTCTCTGTTGGCTCTGGAAGAAAGTCCTTGGCTCTTTGAGCTTCTGCTCCTGGGTGAATCTGCATGTGGCTTAGCATCTCTCTCTCTTCCCCCATCTCTGCTCTGCCTGCTTATTTAGTCTTTTTTATATCTCTGAAGGGACTGACTCAAGACACACCCTACACTATTCCTGCTTTATTAATGTAACAAAGACAATCCATTCCCAAATGGGATATAACCACAGGCATAGAGGTTAGGATTTATAGCACATATTTTGGGGGGACACAATTCAATCCATAACAGGTGATGAAAAATTTTTAGAAATAGTGGTGATGGTTGCACAACATGGTGAATGTAATTAATGTCACTGAATTGTTTACTTAAAAAGTGGTTAAAATGGCAAATATGCATATATATTATATATATGCAAATATGCATATATAATAAATACATAAATGAATATGCATATATATATATAAAACAAATCTATTGCCTTTGAGTTGATTCTGACCCAAAGCGACCCTGTAGGACAGAGTAGAACTGCCCCATACGGTTTCCAAGGCTGTAATCGTTATGGAAGCAGATTGCCAGGTCTTTCTCCCACAGAGCGGCTGGTGGGTTTGAATCACCAACCTTCTGATTAGCAGCCAAGTACTTAACCACTGTGCCACCAGGGCTCTCTATATATCCACAATAAAAATTTTTTAAAAATCCTGTATCAGACCATGCTGGTCCCCTGCTTAAAACCCTACAATGGCTTCCCATTGCAGTTAGAGTAAAATGAAAGCACGAGGCCCGAGCCCTCACTCTGATCGGCTCCTGCCTCCATCCCTGACTTCCTTTTCTCCCGCGCTCTGGGGACCTAGTTCACCCTCCGCCGGCCGCTCTGCACGTGTTCTGTCTGTCAAACGCGCTGTCCTTCTCTTGGTGCCTTGTTTCGATTTTTAATCGCACTCATCAGCGTCTGGAATTCCGACGTACTCTAAGCTGGTCCTGGAACTTAGTCTGTATCATATACCATTGTACTCTCAACACCGGGCACCATGCCTGCCACACACAATGTGCTCAAGGCAAATAAATGCCAAAAGCTAAAGATTTGACTGCAAAAATAGCAAAAATTACTTATGCTGGGGCGTAAAATTCTCGTGGACAAGGGAGGCTTGAAGACTGAGTGATAAGGCCATCCTCTGCAATGCACACACGCACACACACACACACACACACACACACAGAGCCTGGTGTCCCAGAAGAACTGACTCCAATTTAACTCAAATCTCTACAGCAGATAGCATCAGAAGCAGACACTGTGTCTCAGCAGGTGGCTCGTCCCCAGCAATGTCGGCCACACAAAAGCCCACGACACCAAACGCAGTTGGGCACGGCCTTGGTATTTGTTAGAAGAGCTGGGCTTTAGGCTCCAGAGAAAAGCTTTTGTGATGTGGATGATTTCCGTGGCAAAGGAGACTGAGCTCAGGGTCACCCCGACGGAGATGAAGTTCTGAATGTGACACCATTTCCAAAGGAAGGCTTCCGACAAGTGAGTGCACCCACGTCTTTCCCCCGTCTCTCTGCGTGTAATGCTGTAAAATCCAAACAGACATGCTCCGGAAAGGTTACCCAGCTCATGCCAGGGAAAATGGCCATCGTGTGTTTTCTTTCAACTCACTCCTGATTCCCTCCCCAAGGGTGGGAATAAAACACTTTGAAGATCTGAGAACATTCAAAACAAGCCATCATTTAGAAGTAATGACTGCTCGTGCTATGCACATAAATAAAACTCCATACTAAGCTTAAACACATTTATAAGGTCTTTGTAAAGGCTTTGCCTTTTCTCTATAAATGTCCGAAAAGATTAATTAAGAACAGGATGACTCATCCATCTAGATTGATTAAGCGTGTATTTCAAGGGTCAGACTAGAAACAGTGCCTAGACACATTAACATACAGTTTGACCACAGTGATTAGTCTGTCTCTTTTGCTTGCTGACAGTATTTCTGGAATTAAATCATTGTTAATCTACATCTGGAAGGACAGACAGGACCACCCTCCTCTGTCTAAGAAGACATCATCTCTCACTTACCAATACTGCTGTTCTTCCCCCAATTTCCAGACTCTGCTAAAGCCTGGGGAGAGATCAAGATGACAGTGTACAGAGAGTGTTACTAAAAGCTGCATCCCTATCTTGGCCCACTGCTTCCCCCTTGAGCACTCTGAATAATGTCTCTAAAAAACCCAGCGGCTATCAAGGCGTTTCTGACTCAAGGCGACCCAGTGTGTGTCAGAGTAGGACTGTGCTTCATGGGGTTTTCAGTGGCTGATTTTTCAGAAGTAGATCACCAGGCCTTTCTTCTGAGCTGCCTGTGGGTGGACCTGAACTGCCAACCTTTTGGTTAGCGGCCAGGGACCCTGAACAATGTCTCTACCCTCTCTGGATTTCTTTCTCCTTTTTCACACCTTTCTTTTGCATCAGGGCCCTTTCTTCAAAGACCTTTTGGGAAGTAATACCCTCTTCCTCCCCCCACCAAATAAAGCATTGATTATGTGCTGATGTCTAGGTCTAACGAATAATAGCTAACGTTGGGTATTGACCATGTGCAGCATACTGTGCTACATGCTTTGTGCCTTTTATGTCAATTAATATTCACAACCAGTCTGCTTAAGTCTGGATATAAGTGCAGTTGATTCTTGTGATTCACGGGAATTAAGTCCTATAAAGTCACCACGAACACTGAATTAGTGAATACTGAACCACCACTCCTAGGGCAAACGGGTAGGTGCCCACAGGCCTCTGGTCACATTTTACCAACCGACCAATACCTAACTTTATTTTTGGTGCGTTTCTGTTTAAAGACACCTTATTTAATACATACTGTAGATTAATTAACATTGAACAGGCTTCAGTGGAGCTTCCAGACTAAGATGGACTAGGAAGAATGGCCTGGCAATCTACTTCTGAAAATCAGCCAATGAAGGCCGTATGGATCACAATATAGTCAGATCTGCACCCAGTCACGGGAATGGAGCAGGGCCAGGCAGCATTTGGTTCCACTGTGCGCAGCCTCGCTCTGAGTCAGGAACTGAATTCATGGCGGTTAATGTGGAGCACACACCAGATTTGTGGCTATGTAACTACTTCCTATGCAGCATTATTGTTAAGACCTCAGTATACTCATCTGTAAAATGGGAACTTTCTCATAGAGCTGTTACAAGAAGCGTTAATGAGTTAAGGTATATAATGTGCTTAGAACAGTTCCTGACACAGTTACCCGTCAACAAAGAGTAACTCATTTATTAAGCATGTATTGGCTGAGAGTCATCATGCTTCTCATTTTGCCTTTTTTATCTCATTTAATACAACTTGATGGCAACAGGTTTGGTATTTTTGGTTCTGAACAATAGCAACCCGACTAGACATGATGGAATGAGGCTTCATACCAAGGTGAGTCGGAACATGGACCCTGTGTTCTCTGTCTCCACAAATGTTGCGCTGAACCTGGGTTAGTTCTGCCTCTCCAAGGTAGGACTTCTTCTGGAGTCCCATCACCTTCCATGTCTCTGGAAGCAAGTCACACACATGGTGTGCCCTGGACTCCTTTGTTGGTAGTTGGAACACAAGTTATGCTGGCAGTTTTCCTTTGGCTGTGTTTGGGTCACGGTGGCCAATTCTTAGACTCTTATCTAAGCCGTGTTTATTAATATAACTGCTAGGAGGTTTCAGAGCCGATCATACTTCCAGACTGACCACACGGTTCTAAAAAGAGTCTACCAATACAGCTGTAAGGAAAACAAGGCACTTTGAGTAAAACGTCAAAGGAACCACGATCCAAAATTCCTCATCAAGCTAGTGCAGGATTGGGTTTAGTGGAAGGCTTGGGCTCAAGTCCCCACACCACCACTATTCTTGGGCAGATCAATTACTCTTTCTGATTGTCAGTTTGTCTGTAAAAGGGGGTGAAAATAATATTTAACTTGTAAGGTGGTTGAGAGCATTAAATGAGATAATAAAGGCAAAAGAAGAAGCATGATGACTGTCATGCAATACACACTTAATAAATGGGTGCTATTGTTACTGTTTATTGAAGGGTAACAGTCGGGGACTGTTGTACGCACATTATGTTATATACCTTAACTCATTTAATGCTTCTTGTAACTCTATGAGAAGATTCCCATTTTACAGATGGCTGTGCTGAGATCTTAACCATAATGCTGCATAGGAAGTGGTTACACAGGCACAAATGCAGTGTGTGCTCCACATTACCTGCTGAAACAGAAGAGGTGGGGTGCCTTACAGTAGCCTCCAGGGCCCTGCATGCCTCCTCTTCCCCACTCACCTTCCCCTCCCCTTCTACACTGTTGGATTTTTTTTTTTAAGTCAATGTGTAGCTGTGGAGAGAAGGGAGGGAGCATTTGTTTTACCAGAGCTAGTGAGGAGCCCAGGTGGCACAGTGGTTAAGAGCTCAGCTGCTAACCAAAAGGTTGGCAGCTCGAATCCACCAGCTGCTCCTTGGAAGCCCTACGGGGCAGTTCTCCTCTGTCCTATAGGGTCGCTGTGAGTCAGAAGCGATTCGACGGCAATGGGTTTGATTTTTGTTTTTTTTTATTCTCCAAAAGCGGAGCCTTTTCAACAATGTTTAAGATGATATGATGATGTAATGGTTTGAAGGAGCGCCTGGGTGGCACAGATGGTTAAGCACTCAACTACTAATTGAAAGCTTGGCAGTTCAAACCCACCCAGAGGCCCCTCGGAAGATAGGCCTGGCGACCTGCTTCTGAAAGGTCACATCTGTGAAAGCCCTATGGAGCAGTTCTCCTCTGCACACATCGGGTCGCCATGCATCAGGTTCGACTCAGAGCCAACTAAAACAGCAGCAGCGATGGTTGTGAAGACAACAATGGAAAAACAGCAGTTCTGTGAAAGTGGAAAGCATCACCCTAACAGTGGCTCGAGGTCCTCCTCCCCTCCAGCCCATCCCCCAGACTCACATGCCCCTTGTGAGTAGGATGAGGCTTTCATGGATGGTCATTCGGTCTCAGTCTTTCTAATTTTTTTTTTGTTGGTTTACTACTCAATGTTGAAACATACTCTGCTGTCTACAAAACAATGATAATCAATCTCAAGCCCATGGTTTATAGAGACATATCTATTATGACAGAATTCCTATTTTTAAGAATGGTCCCATTTCAAATATTCTGGCCTGTTTTTCCTTGAGTAAACTGGCATCACATCTCTTTCCTAATTTGGAGATCAGAAAACGTGGTCACCCTGTATATGGCACATAACCTCTAGGTAATGGTATTAATACCAGTAGGAAACATTTATTGCAGGCTCCCTGTGTGACGGCCTTATGCTAATCATTTCATTGGCATTATCTCTCTTAATCATCAGAGCATCTTTATGAGATAGATGCAACTTTTATCCCCATTTTATAGATGAGGAAACTGAGGCCAGAAAAACTTATACAAAATCATGAAGCCCAGTAGGTTGCAGGGCAGAAAAATCCAGCAAGTCAGAATGATAATGAACTCTAAGCTCTAGGAACTCTGCTTAAGATTCTGGAAGTATTGATTTTCGTTTTTGTTTGTCAGTTTTTCTTAAATGACCCAATTTAGGGTCATGCAAACTGTACCTTCATAATAATAATTTGATTCTGACATGGGGAAACAGGGATTTTTGTCTTTTGCTGGCAAGACTATACACTGGTTCGACCACTCTGGAGACCAGTCTGGCATCATTCAGTGTGTTAGGAGTCCCTGGGTGGAGCAAATGGTTAAGCGCTCGATTACTCGTCAAGAGGTTGGTGGATCCACTCCACCCACCCAGAGCTGCCTTGGAAGACAGGCCCGGCACAACCTTGAAAGCCCTGTGGAGCCGTTCTACTCTGCACACGTGGCGTCTCCATGAGTCAGCATCAGCTTGACGGTAAGTAACAGCAGCAGTGGACAGAAGACGTGCATTTTCTAGGCCAGCTGTTCCCTGGCAGAGACGGTTCATCAACTGACCCAACCCCCTTTCGCAGCCCCCTGCCTTCTAGAAATTTTCCTGCAATTGGCTGAGGGGTAAACCACATGACCCTGTTCTTGCCAGTAGGTGCACATGAAAATCACTGAGTCAGGCTTCCAGGAAAACGTGTTTATAAGGACAGTTGACTAGATTGCTTCCTTGGCCTTTTGCCCTTTGCCTCCCTCTTGCCTAGAACATGACATTTCGAGGTGCTGTAACTGGCGTGACCATGACAGTAAGCCTGGGGACAGAAGTGCACCCACTAAGGAGGGCAGAGGAGAGACATGGACTAGACCTAGATCTCTGCGGCATTACTCAGCTGCCGTGTAGTTCAGGCTGGTTGTTACATGAGGAAGAACAAACCCCTGTGTCTTTAATCCTGATCTTTGGGTTTCTTTTCACAGTTCGTTAAAGAAACTCTCACACGTGCACAAGGTGGCATACATAAAAGTTTGTAATATAAAAAATTGGGAACAAGCTTAATGCCCATAAATAGAAAAATGGACAAATAAATTTTGCACACGCTTGCAGAGAAACACCACACAGCAGTTTAAAACAAATGAACTGACCTACACGTATCAACACACTCATAGCTGTTGTATACACCAAACCAAAGGCAAAAGCAAACCTGTTGCCTTCGATTTGATTCCTACTCATAGCGACTCTACAGGACAGAGTAGAACTGCCCCATAGGTTTTCCAAGGAGCAGCTGGTGGATTTAAACTGCCAACCTTTTGGTTGGCAGCCAAGCTATTAACCACTGCACCACCAGGGCCCGTGTATACACCAGGGGTCAGCAAACCACTGTGAACTGGCCAAATCCAGCCTGCCACCTATTTTTGTAAATAAAGTTTTATTGGAACACAGCAGTACTCATTTGTTTACATATTGTCTCTGGCTGTTTTTGCACTATAACAACAGAGTTGAGTATAACCTGTAAAGTCTAAAATATTAACTATCTGACCCTTTACAGTAAAGTTTCCCATCCCCTAGTAAACACAATGATTCTGTGCCAATTACTTCAATACCGAATCTAGTTTAATCCTAGAACATTTACCTATTGGAATCTGCATTATTTTATTATAAGTTACTTTCCCTTTAATTTCTTCTTTTTATTATAGTTGGCACATGTAAAGGGTAGCTCTGTGTGTGTGCCTTCTCTGACACACACCAACTAACTCTAACTCTCCTCTGTGATGCCAGCTGAAAATGTAGTACTTCTTCTGCCCCTAACAGCCAGAGTTAAGTCCTGTCTCAAAATGTAATGGGCACATTCTTCCAGACCGACAAGTCTGCCCAAGATTTCAGATACCAGACACATTTCAGACGTCCCCATGACACCCTCACTCCTGACCTACTGGCTACAAATTCAGGGTATCCTAGTACCCCCTCAAGATGCCAGCTGTAAGCTCATGGGTCCTCAGACTCCTTTCACTTCTGATCTGCTGACTCCAAACTCAGAGATTCCTATTACCCCTCAGATTTGATAATTGACTAAAACGATTCACAGAACTCAGGAAAGCGCTGTACTTAAGATTACAGTTTTATTATAGTAAAAATGACACAGATGAAGTGATGCATAAGGTAAGGCCCAAGAGGGGCCCTAACACAGAGCTTCCATGTCCCAAAAAAGGACATGCCACCCTTCCAAGCACTGATGTCTTTCTCCAACCAGGAAGCTCACCAAGCTTGAGTGTCTAAAGGTTTTATGGGGGTTCCATTACATAGGCATGATTGATTGAATCATTGCCCACATGGTTGAGCTCAGTCTCCAACTCCCTTTCATGAGGTGTGATGGTTGTGTGTCAGCCTGGCTGGGCCATGATTCTCAGTGTTTTAATGTAATCACTCCCATGATTGAATATATTGTGAGTAGCCAATCAGATGAAAGGGAGTCTCTTTGGGGGTGTGGCCCACATCTGTATATAAGCAGACGTTCTGGCTTTTTGCTCTCTCTGTCCTGCGGCTGCTTCCTGTGGTCTCATCTCCCGTTCTTGGGACTTGAGCTGTCAGCTTATCTGCCAAACCTGGGATTGGTGGATCTGCACAGCCTGCGAGCGGGAGCCCTGCTCTCTGACCTGCCGATCTTGGGCTTGCCAGCTTCTGCAGCTGTGTGGCTTGGGAGAGGACTCTACCCTGATCCACGGACTTGGGGCTTTTTAGCCTCTATAATCACATGAGCTGTTTTCTTGATATAATCTCTCTCTATATATATATACACTTTGTTGGTTTTGCTTCTCTAGAGAACCCAGCCTAAGACTGGGGGGGAGGGGATGTCTTTCTGGCATGGAATGTTCCCACCCAACAAGAGTCACCTCATTAGCATAAATCCTCATGTAGGTGTGGTCTGGAGCCTCAAAAATTCCAATCACTGGGGAAATTCCAAGGGTCTAGAGATTACCTCTCAGGAACCAGGGACAAAGACGAAATTCTTTGAATACAGATGCTTCTGAAATTGTGTTGATATCAACTTATCTATGAAATTCATTTCAGGATAGTAAAGGGGTTGGGGGTATTTCTAAATATTCTCATAAAGTTAAGAACTGTTAACCAAAAGATTGGCAGTTCGAATCCACCAGCCACTCCTTGGAAACCCTATGGGGGCAGTTCTACTCCGTCCTATAGGATCACTATGAGTCAGAATTGACTTGATGGCAATGGGTTTGGTTTTTTTAATTCTAGACCTAACTGTACAGACACCATAAAGAACAAAGAAAAAGCTACATGACCAAGAAGAAAATTGAAAACAGATGCCAACCCAATGATGAACTGACTTTAAGTTCCATGAGGAAAGCTACTGGGTTTATTTGTACCATCACTTGATTCAGGGCCTGGTACACAGGAGGTGCTCAATAAATACTTGCCAAGTGACTCAATGAATGGATGGATGAGACATCAGGAAAAAGGGCTACAGTAGTGAGCTTCCTATCTCAAGGGGTCATCAGGCATTTGCTGGGTAGTGTGTAGAAAGGATTCCTCCATTCGAGGGGTAACTGAGTGGACTAGCAAACTCAGTATTAAGTTCCTGAAATTCCATATCTAAGTTTGAGATCTAACACATCAACGATTCAAAGCTCATTACCTGGGGCACCAAAGACCTTATTCAGATTTTGGACTGAATATGATCTAAAGCTGTCAGGATCTGCCTCACCTCCTGACCTTGTCCCTCAACCAGTAAATTGGTAGACTGTGGTGGTTAAATAAAGAGGGCTTTGGAATCAAACAGACCTGGGTTGGAGGGTAGACTGTTAGCAAAAATGACACAAAAATTCCTTCACTCCTTGAATGTACATCTCTTTGCAACAAGATGTTGCAGAGCCTTCCATCAAAAGGCAAAGTGTGTTGCCCTACCCTTGAATCTGGACTGGCCTGTGATTTTCTTTGACCAGTAGAACGTGGCAGATGTGGCACTGTGTGACTTCTGAGCCTAGGCCTCAAAAGGCCTTGTAGTTTCTGCTTTCACTATCTTGGAATATGCAGACCCATGTGATGAAGTTTGCTCTAGTTTAGGGGTTGGAGAACGATGATCCCCATGTACAAATCCAGCCCACTACCTGTCTTTTTTTTTTTTTTTTAAATTGTACGTTAGATGAAGGTTTACAGAGCAAACTAGTTTCCCATTAAACAATTAATAGACATATTGTTTTGTGACATTGGTTGCCAATGCCATAACATGTCAACACTCTCCCCTTCTTGACCTTGGGTTCCCCATTATCAGCTTTCCTGTCCCCTCCTGCCTTCTCATCCTTGCCCCTGGGTTGTTGTGCCCATTTAGTCTCATTTTGTTTTATGGGCCTGTCTAATCTTTGGCTGAAGCATGAACCTCAGGAGTGACTTCATTACTGAGCTAAAAGGGTGTCTGGGGTTCATACTCTTGGGGTTTCTGTAGTCTCTGTCAGAGCAGTAAGTCTGGTCTTTTTTTGTGTGTGTGTGAGTTAGAATTTTGTTCTACATTTTTCTCCACCTCTGTCTGGGACCCTCTATTGTGATCCCTGTCAGAGCCCACTACCTGTTTTTATAAATAAAGTTTTACTGGAACACAGCCACAGTTATTTGCTTATATACACTCTATGGCTTCTTTCACATTACAACAGCAGAGTTGAGTGGTTGATTGAGAGACTGCATAGCTTGCAAAGCCAAAAATCCTTACTATCTGACCATTTACAGAAAAAGTTAGCTGACCCTTGGTCCAGCTGCTGGAGGATGATACCACATGAAATGGAGAGTAGCTGTCCTAGCTGAGGTCCCTCTAGAAAAAGCAACTCCCAGTTAAGCAACCAGATGGGTACAACCACATGAGTGACCCCAGGTGAGGGTAGCAAAAGAACCACCCAGCTGAACCCAGCCCAAATTGCTAACCAGCAGGCTAATGGATAAATATAATGGCTACTGTTTTAAGCCACTAAGTTTTGGGATGGTTTGTTCTGCAGCAAGAGGTGACAGAGTTGAAGCCCTGGGTCTGCCACTTAATATATGTAGCAGACAGTGTTTGTTCCCAGCCCAGGTTCCTTGGGGCTCACTACTTCACTGTAGGCTGGCTGCTTCAAACTACCAGTATGTGAACCTCTCTGCCTGAGGGCTTTCTTGGAAGCTCTGGAAGGGACTCTTTCCAGGCTGGGGAGTTAACACCCCATCTCCACCTGCCCTTAACCAATGACCAACAGAAGTTGGTGTAAAAATACTCCAGTTCCCTCACCTTTTGGAATGGATAACTCTGAAGCATATGTTCTCCAGAGTGTCCCTGCAGGGTGACACTCTGGTCTTGGTGGTGGTAGCTGGCTTGATGCCACACCTTTATTACCAGTCTTCGCTTCCATGTCTGACTTTCCCATGACCCTACTGGTATTTCCTGAGTATGCTAAATGAACTTCTTTCACTCCAGTCCTTCTTGTGGGGTCTCCTTGATTCAAGGCAGAATGCAAACGAAGACACTGAGTAATCAGAGACAGGTTTCTTTATCTCTCTAAAACTTAACTTTCTTATCTGTAAAATGGAATGATGAGAGCACTTACATCATGGAGGTAGTGGTGAGGACTTGCTTGAGATGCCAGTAAAGCAAAAAGCATTGCTCCTGGTGGTCATGACGTACCTTGGATAGCCCTGCCTCCTCTCTGTGCCGGGCTGTGGTGATTGGCCAAGCCCACCCTAATGATCGAGGGTCCTATTTTGTTGTGATTAGGTGCCATTGAATTGGTTCCGACTAATAGCCACCCTGTGTGCAACAGAATGAAACACTGCCCAATCCTGCACCATCCTCACAATCATTGTTATGCTTGAGCCCACTGTTGCAGCCACTGTGTCAGCCAATCTTGTTAGGGGTCTTCCTCTTTTTTGCTGACCCTTTACTTTACCAAGCATGATGTCCCTCTCCAGGGCCTGGTCCCTCCTGAGAACATGTTCAAAGTATGTGAGACGAAGTCTTGCCATCCTCACTTCTAATGAGCATTCTGGACAGATTTGTTTGTTCTTCCGGCAGTCATGGTATATTCAATTTTCTCTGCCAACACCATAATTAAAAGGTGTCAGTTCTTCTTCCTTATTCATTGTCCAGCTTTTGCATGCATATGAGGTGATTGAAAACACCATGGCTTGGGTCAGGCATACCTTTGTCCTCAAAGTGACATCTCTGCTTTTTACCACTTTAAAGAGGTCTTTTGCAGTAGATTTGCCCAGTGCAATATGTTGTTTGATTTCTTGTCTGCTGCTTCCATGGGTGTTGGTTGTGGATCCAAGTAAAATAAAATCTTTGACAACTTCAGTATTTTCTCTGTTTATCATGATGTTGCTTATTGG
>NW_004443937.1:44346520-44359377 GCF_000243295.1 Trichechus manatus latirostris | reverse complement strand
TTTTGTGTATGTCGAGGTGTAATCCATACTGAAGGCTGTAGTCTTTGATCTTCATCAGTAAGTGCTTCAAGTCCTCTTCACTTTCAGCAAGGAAGGTTGTGTCATCTGCATAACTCAGGTTGTTAATGAGTCTTCCTCCAATCCTGACGCGGTGTTCTTCTTCATATAGTCCAGTTTCTCAGATTATGTGCTCAGCATACAGACTGAACAGGTATAGTGAAAGGATACAACCCTGATGCACGCCTTTCCTGACTTTAAACCATGCAGTATCTCCTTGTTCTGTTCAAACGACTGCCTCTTGGCCTATGTACAGATTCCTCATGAGCACAATTAAGTGTTCTGGAATTTGCATTCCTTATAGTGTTTTTTTTTAGGGTTTTATTTAAGGACTGACAAGTACTGTTGTTATGTAGGCTTATTCTGGCTCCACAGCCACATCTCAGTTCAGAAGTGTGAGCCCTGCTCCACACATCCATGTCTAGAGAACACTGAGGCTCCAGAATTCTAAGTTGTCATTCTGAGCTGGAGCCTGCTGTGTGCCTGACCCCAGGAACCTGTCCCCAACAGGAAGGAGGAACATAGTCAAGGAAATGTGGCAGACCTGACTGCAGACAATTAAAAAAACATCAGCGAGCACTTGCCTCATAGTGGAAGCGGAGCATGGCTCCAGCTGTGGCCTTAAAAAGAAATGGGGTGGGGGGGGTGGTTTTCTTTTCCTCCTTAGGAAAGGAGTTTGTCTACCCAGAACCTTCTAACAGCCTATAAATACACACCCAAACCTGGAGAAAAGATCAAGAGCACACTTCCGCTTTCCAGAGCACAATCACGTCCCTTTTGCTTTACTTCTTCTGTCCCCTTTTAAAGACTGACTGCTTCATTCTTACTCATAACCTGCTTCAAGCCACTCAAGAGATGCTCAGAATGCTCAGCTGCTCCCTTGTCCAAACGAAAGGGCTCCATCCAACCCAGGTGAGACAGAGAGAGGTAAAGAGAGCAGAGTTCTGGATTGCAGCCAGGCTGGGAATAATGGCAAAGCTATAATTACCCTGTAGGACTTTGGATGAAAGTGGCTATTTTGGAACCTGGAAAAATATCAGCGGTATCCTGGAGTCGCATTATGGAAAGCCCCTTTTACCACTGTTGTCTTCTTGTCATGCGATAGGATGTTGCTGTCGGGGACATTTCCTACCAGTGAGGGCTCCATGTGGCACTTAGAGAAGCTTAAAAGGGCACCATGATTTACCAGCCTTGACTTGGGCTGAAGATACTGTCATTCTTTTCATTACATTGTTTGGTCAACACAGCTAGGACAGTTTGTGGCCATGTGCTCTCCTGTCACAGAACGTGAAGTCTTTGCAATACATCTTTGCGCATACCACACCATCTAATTCAAGGCTTTGTAATTATTGGGTTGTAGGGGAGATCTGTGGTGAAAAACAGAATGTGCTTGGGGAGTGGAGCCAGAGACCGGGTAGGAATTTGACCTCAGACAGTTCACCCCGTTGCTCAGAGCCTCGCTTGGCTTACGTCTTAGTGTCTTCGTGCTGCTGTAACAGAAGCGCCACGAGTGGGTGGCGTTAAAGAACAGACATTGATCTTCTCACAGTTGTTGCAGGCTGAGAATCCAAATCAGGCTGTCCGGCGTATGGATGCCTTTCTTGTAGGTGCCCCGGGTGTTCCTTGGTTCCTTGACTTGTGGACAGTCCTCACGTGGCATCTGTCTCCCCCTCCCCTAGCGTGTGCATACCTGTGCATCTAATCTGCTCTTTGTATAACTCAGAAGTGATTAGATTTAGAACTCATCCTACTTGAGTATGATCTAATTAACATTACAAAGAAAACTATTTTCAAGCAAGATTACATCCACAGGTACAAGGGTTAGATCCCGACACATATTTGGGGGGGACACAATTAACTCATAATAGTTACCACTGGGGGCTCCCTTCCTTTCCTCCTAGCACATTTAGGAGTGTATAAGGTGAAAATGCACACACAAAAAAAGACATAGTGGATGCTATGTGAGTTCCTATCAGTAGAGAATTTCTTAAAGTTCTTCAACTTGAAGAAAAAGAAAATTTGAAATAAAAATGAATGGGAAAGTAAGCAGTTAAGTGCTCGACTATTAGCCAAAAGGTTCGTGGTTCAAACCTACCCAGAGGCCTGGCGATCTGCGTCTGAAAGGTCACAGCCTTGAAAACCCTATGGAGCAGTTCTACGTGGGATTGCCATGAGGTGGAATCAACTCGATGGTAACTAATGACCATTATGTTGGTTGAGCTGGGGCTCGGGGGTTCCACTTCCCGGGTTCAAACACTGGCTTTGCTGCATTCTAGAAGTGTGATTGTGTGCAGTCGACTTCATTTTTTCCTGTCTCAGTTTCCCCAACTGCAAAACAGTATAAAGTTTCACCTCATAAGACTGCTATAGGAAACAATTCATACAAAATCCAGCAAAAAGTCTGGCACACAGGAAGTACTTGGTAGAGGGTGGCTGCTCCCACTAAAATATTTTTTTTTTTAATTTTATTGATTTTTTTTATTGTTGTAGTTTAAATGAAGTTTACATTTCAAGTTAGTCTCCCATACAAAATTTTATACATACATTGTTATGCGACCCTAATTAGTCACCACATTCTGTGACTCCCATTGAAATCTTAATAATTATTTTAAAATTATTGGAAACCAATCATTTTTCATGCTAGGAGCTTGAGGTGTCAGTCATGAAGCAGGTATTGGTGGCTGTTCAGAAGGACACAAGTTACTTGGTGTATCCATCCAGATGACCGTGGAGGCAAGTTGTCTAGCACAGTCTAACTCCCATACAAACACGGTGTCATAACACCCCATTGGGCTCCCATCAGCTGTGTGAGGGCTGTCAAAGGAAATTTGTCACATTAAAGTATCAACGTCTGTGATGGCTTCTGTCGATAACTTGGGTCAGAAACAAGGTTATCGCCAACCACACTTTCATTTACTTACATCTTCAGTTAGTCGTTTCTGTTTCTTTGTCTGCTTTTGAGAGGACAGTAAGAAGGTGTATTTGCAGCCAGCCATACCTTGACCCTCCTAGAACCTTGTATTAGAGATAATGATAAATGAGAATAAAACACGATAGCATAATAACACGATAGCAGTTGATATTCACAGCACAACTCATGCCGTATGCACTACGTACATTCAAGTGCCTGCTTTTTATTGTATACTCATCAGCTCTACCTGTAGTCTATCCTTTGATACGAGAGAAGGTTCTCTAATTGTCCTCATTTTACAGATGAAATGACTAAAAGTCCCTAGGTTAAGTAATGTACTCATGCCCAAGTTCATACACTGGTAAGTGACATCTAGGGCTTTGAACCCAACCTGTGAGAATCGGAGCCCTCGAGTTTTATCTATGCTGAGGCCCATATTCTGGATATGCCCTGGCCAGTGGGGCAGATTTGCCAAGAGCAGACACCAGTCATGTTTTTCTTCCTATCCCAGGAAAATTCTAAGGAAGCTTGGAAGTGCAGAGAAGTGAGCACATTCATACGTCCATTCCTAGGTCCTTAAACCAGAAAGCAGCTTAACAGGTGGAAGGGTAATGTGCACCCCGGGAAGAAAGAGCAGTTCGAAGCCCTCCTGCTGGTATAGGGATTTCACTCCGCAGAAAGCCTCACCTCCGTCCTCTCACCTGTCTGTTCGCAGCGTCCTGTTAGAGGCAGCATGAACACCAGCGAAGACACAGCCATACAAGAGCAGGGCAGAAACAGAAGGATCTGTAAACCCTACTGAGCAGAAGTTAAAGATGAATGAGTATCTACCCTGGAGCTTCACCCATGTGATGCACTGAATAGTGCAGTTACATTCACGGCATTCTGTTTTTTTGAGGAGAACCGATTTTAAGGGTCTCCAGTCATCCATTAGTGGTATGCCTGGAACACACTTCACAAAGCTCCCAGAGGAAACACTTCGTCTCAAAGAAGTCACGGGGTTTCTCACACACTCTGAGCCCTTCTCTGCGCCACTCACTAGGTGTGTGCTGAGCTCATCCAGCAAATGTGAGCAATAACCTAAGAAGACGCAAGCTGAGAAATCAGCTAGGACTGAGGAGTCATGAGGTATGATACATTTCATACAGCAGGAATGTTCTTTAAAAAATAACATTGCTACCAAAACAGATATTTATTCAACACCAAATACTCTGTCCAAAAGCATCGACAGGTTTGGTGTTGGTTGATGGGTGCCATTGAGTCTATTCTGACTCCTAGCGACCCCACAGGGCAGAGGAGAACTGTCCCCTCGGGTTTCCAAGGCTGTAATCTTTACAGAAGCAGACTGCCACATTCTTCTCCTGCGGAGTGGCTGGTGGGTTCAAACCACCGACCTTTTGGTTAGCAGCTGAGTGCTTAACTGCTGCGCCACCAGGGCTCCTTTGGGATTGGTAGGATGATAGAAAAAACAGTTGCCGTTGAGTCGATTCTGACTCATGATGACCCCATGTGTGTCAGAATAGAACTGCGCTCCATAGGGTTTTCAGTGGCTGATTTTTTTGGAAGCAGATCACCAGGCCTTCCTTCCTAGGTGCCTCTGGCATGACTCAAACCCCCAACCTTTCAGTTAGCAGCCAAGTGCATTAATCGTTTGACCACCCAGGTATGACAAAAGGAGGACGTAAACTGGAGTCAGAGACACAGAGCTAGGAAGGGGATGGTGTGTGTCCATCCAGTCGTGTTCAGAGTGCTGACCAAGGAGCACAGGCGTCCCAGCAAAGCACCAAGCTTCACAAGGCTGGCTGCAGTCCGTCACTGGGCATGGCCGGAGCATGCACTGGGAGACGCAAGAGATAGCAAGGAGCCTTTATGGTCACATGAAGGAGCTTGGGCTTTGTCCTCTAAGCACTGGAGAGTCAATAAAGAGATTTCAGAACAGAAGTGGCGGGATCAAGATTTGTTTTCAAAAGATTACTCTGCCAGCACTGTGGCAGTCAGAGAGAGAGGAGGCTCTCACTGCAGTGTTTGAGGACCATGGTCCCAGCACTTCAGGCGGCCACAGACAGCTTTTTAGAACCAGGACGTCTTCCATCGAATGCAGATCAGGAATAACTATGCCCAGCATTTGTATAGGCCCTTTTACTTCTAAAACTCTCTCAGTTCATCAAACAACAATCTGGGGAGGTGGGCCAAGAGGAATTAGCCCCATTCACAGATGGGGAAGCATCTCCAAGTAACTACAGAACACAGAGCCATTTCCAGTTAGAGTGATTGCATTCTAGCTCTGCCCCATTTAAGATTGAAATTTGATTTGTGTGGCTAGAAATTGAAGCATGTTTAAACCCCCCCCAAAAAATTCAATGTCCATGAGTAGAAATCAATGCTAAATAATAATCTAAAAAACACTGGGTTTAGAAACAAAAGAGCAAGTAACTAGCAGAAAGACACACACCACATCCCTGAGAGCAGAAGGCTGCTGGCTAGGGATCTGCTTTGCAAAATTAAAAAGCATTTGATGGAAAGTACTATAATCTCATGCATCTAATATGCATAGACTTTAAAATTCAGATATAGAAGTTAAGCTTGCCTAATTGTGGGTATTACAACCCTTATCAAACTGTGCTTGGATTTAGCTTAAAAACCATTCCAAAAGGATTACATAATGCACGTTCTCTGAATTACAAGAGCGTGTCCTTCCTCTTCAGCTCCCCACGCCTGTTTGTACCTTCTCCAAAGCATACATACATAATCACAAATTCTGACAGAGGAGTAATTAAGTATCTTTAATATACAGCATAATTAACATGTTGACCTTCGGACTTCAGCAGGACAAGCCAAAAGAGGATTGTAACATGGCTCTGCACAGTCTGGGCAATTCAAGTGGAATAAACCAGAAAGGCTTGTAATGATCCTGATAGCTTCCACAGTGGAAGAGAAGTATCTAGATTTTCCCTAGACCTCCTTCACTTCATTGTAAAATGGTCCACAAGGCTTGTATTTCTCTCCAGTCTGTCCTTCACCCCCTCCTCTTGGGCCACAAGGTCTACCTACACATCTCCTGAACTTGCCAAGCGCACTCCCACCTCAGAGCCTTTGCACCTGCCATCTTCTCTGCCTAGCAACAGCCCTCCCCTCAGATAATGTTCCTGGCTCACTCCCTCATGTCTTTCAGGTCCTACGCAAGCAGCCCTTTTGTAGGGAGGCTTCCCGTCTGAAAAAGCAGTGCTCACTTACCCCTTTACCCTTGATTTGGCCTTTTCTGCCTATTTTTCCTCTAAGTGTTTCTCTCTACCTGCATTATTTGTTCCCTGTTTATCATCCGCCCTCCACCCCACACTAGAATGTAATATCCTGGAGCACCGGGACTTTGTTCTCCTCCCAATTTCCAGATCTTCAAAGAGTTCCAGCAAATGAGTGGAAGCGTAATAAATATTTGCAGCAGGGAAGGAAGAAAGAGAGAGAGAAGGAAATCTCCAAACTTCATTTTGACACATGAAATCCCAAATTGGTACTATGGTTTTAAGTTATTTCCATTGACTGGATTACACGGGGCAATTAATTGATTAAAATGAGAAATAATAATGATGATCTCTTATATTTGTAACACCCTTTATGGATTACAAATCATTTCCAAGAGGAATCTCGTTTGGTCATATTCAGTCACCAAAGAAATGCCACGGAGTCTCTTAGATGTCAAAAATGCCCAGTCTGCTTCCCTTTCTTGAGGTCCTTAGTATTTTAAAAATGAAGAAATGTCTAGTATGGCTTACACACAGAGGCAGGAGCAAAGAGGTGGCTGCAGCCAGGGTGGAGGTCAAAGGCTTTAACTGTCTTAGGCCCTCCATCACTCTGCCCAAATCCCCTCCAAATAAATTACAATATAAGTAAAAACAGTGAATTTCCATAGAAATGAAGCTTCAAAAGAAGTCCCCCAGCCAGTCACACCGCTTTTAAATCCGTTAAAGACGTTATAGAGCTGCCCTGGTCGGAGGCACTGTGCAACACTTGTAAATATTTACGTTAACCATATTAATGCTTTTAACAGAAGAAGGAAAATGCAATGCTAACCCAAGATAATTACAGAATTTAGGAAAAGCATATATTAATTTATAGTGCACCATAAGTACTGTGGTTTAGTAATGGAACACAAGTTTAAAGTAATATAACCAACTTTTTTCTATCTTGTTAGTGAATCTAAGGAACATTATACAAAACCTCATTTGGAAATCATGTCAAACATCTACATTTGAAACTCTTCATGAACATTCTGACTCATACCGATCCTAGAGGACAGAGTAGAACTGCCCCAGCGGGTTTCCAAGGAGCAGATGGTGGATTTCAACTGCCGATCTTTTGGTTAGCAGCCGAGCTCTTACCCACTGTGCCACCAGGGATCCTCATGAACATGAGACTTGGTCAAACGGCCCTTTTGACCCTATGGTGCTAGGCCATGAGATTTATCCCTAATTTCCAGATGGGGAAACTGAGCCTCAGAAAGGTTGTCACTTGCTGAAGGTCAACACAGGGAGTAGCAAAGCTGGTACTCACACCCAGGCTGTGTAACAGCACGTCCTGAGCCTTTCTGCTATACCAGGCTGCAAATGGCATTTCTACATGGAGCAGGCACATTTTTCCATCTCCTTTTACTCCCTGCTTTGCTATTCAAAGTCATTTGATACTGAAATTTCTTCCTTCAAGACTCATATAAAAGGGCTTTTTTTTCTAGCCCAGCCCATGAATTTTGTAGACTAGCTTCTTAGCAATAAAAAACACCTTTCCCTGCAAAGTGGCCGAACATGCCACCTGGCAGCTCAGACCTCACTTTAGGAAATACAGCTTAATTTAATGGGGTGCTAGGAAGCAAGCTTGGGATGCATCCAGCATTTTAATATAGCATTTCTGACCAGATGGTATTCACTTGTTCCTAAACTTATCCTTCTGTTAGTGTGAGACTGCTTTTTTCAATTACTAAAGCAGTAACTAAAGAGGTGAAGGTCATGGTTTTGACCGTGTAGGGGTCAATTCCCTTTATTCAAGCTCTAAGATGTTATTGCTATGGTTGGCCCCATTCCATGGGCAGCTCCATTTCAAATTACACAGTGGAACTGGGTGGATGGATTCGTGCAAATCCATTACCAGGGAGCTAAGCAGCAAGTAGTCAAGTCAGGTCAACTCTTCACTATTTCAGCCAAAGGCCACTGTGAAATTCTACAACATGTGTGAGTACATGCTATGTGTCCAGCACAGTACAGGATACAGTGAATGGCTAAAAGTAAGTTTTAGGCCTCATTCAACA
Source organism: Trichechus manatus latirostris (assembly GCF_000243295.1). NCBI lineage: Eukaryota > Metazoa > Chordata > Mammalia > Sirenia > Trichechidae > Trichechus > Trichechus manatus. The sequence continues at coordinate 44,351,113 of NW_004443937.1, read as the reverse complement.
CTAGTCAGGTATTAATATTGAGTCTTAACTGTATTCCTATGGGGACACTGGTGATTCAGTGATAGAATTCTCACCTTCCATACAGGAGACCTGGGTACAATTCCTGCCCAGTGCACCTCATGCATAGCCACCACCAGTATGCCACTGGAGGCTTGTGTGTTACTATGATGCTGAAGAGGATTCAGCAGAGTTCCCAGACTAAGGCAGACTATGAAGAAAGGCATAGCAACTACTTCTGAAAATCAGCCAATGAAAACATTATGGATCACAACGGTCTGATTTGCAACCAATCATGGGGATGGTGCAGGACCGGGCAGCGCTTTGTTCCATTGTGCATGGGGTTGCCACAAGTCAGGGCTGACTCAACAGCAGCTGACAACCATACCTGTATCCCTGGCACTGTGCTGACTACTGAGGATGCAGCAGTAATCAAAGCTGAGGAGGCAGGGCCAAGATGGCAGAGTGGTTAGGCGCTCCTTTTGGTCCCTCTGACAACAAAGACCCGAAAAAACAAGTGCACTGATTGTATGTGACAGCCTACAAGCCCTGAACATCAAAAAAAAGTTGAGGAATTGGTCTAGGGGTAGGGGGAGGGAGAGATGGTTCAGAAGCAGCAAGCAGTTGCCAGACCTGACCTGGCTGGCACTAGCACCCTACAGGCTTGATTGGCTGGTGCCTGCAGTGAGGGAAGCAGTGGCGCTTGAGATGCGTTTTCCACATCGGGAGAGACGGAGCAGTGGAGAGTCTGCTCAACCCTCCAAAACCAGTGAGAAGCAGTGTTCAATCAGTGAAAGATAAGTACATGCATCTAACCTACTATGTGGATCAAACCCCGCCCCCTTTCGGGTAGGACGTCTCTCCCATTTACCCACCCCTTTCCCACTCTGCTCTGGGTCCTGGGCTGGCTTCAGCAATTGCCACATCACCTGGGCCGGAAGTAGGACCCATCACATGCCCTGAGCCATTCTCCCGGCTTTGGAGAGGGAACAAATTAACAATCAGGAAAAAAAATCTGCCAGCTCCCCTAAGCTGGAAACTCAGGATAGGCATAGCCCATTTGCCTAGGCACAGGTATAAGGGGTCCATCGACTTCGAATGCCTTTCACCCCTGCGTAGACCTGTGTGGGCTCATTTCAACAGCATAGAGTCTCATTAGCACAGTATAAGAGGTTATATACCTGAAGTCTGTTCTCATCTGTTTCAGCTATAAGGGGAGTGGCAGATTCGTGACATTTGACACCACCTTGCCCATTAAGCAAGGTCCTCGTCTACCCACATCAGGGGCCTGAGGACTGGTGGCTCCACCCACTCAACCAAGCCACCCGTGACAGGGGTCCAAGAATAAGTGGTAACTGCCAGTCCTTACAGCCAACATCATTGGGTGCCCATAATCTGGCTGCAAAACCCACCTACCTACGTGCTCTAGGGTACAGGGACACAACTTCCACCCAGAAACTCAGGGGCAGCAGTACCCTCTCTGCCTTGATGAGCTCATGACACCCTACTGCAGCCAGATAACCTGTGCTTACTCCAGTCACCCCTACCTGTCTAGCACTGTAGGTGAGAACCTGTACCACACAATTGGTGACTGACGACCTAGACACCTGAGCTGAATCCATACAAGAAAAGTAAATGAACTCCTGGGCTTACATACCTAGTAACAGCTCTAGCCACCTGAGACAGGACATGAGAGCTTCAAAGACATCAATAATCAAAGTAGCTCACACAACCAGCCTATGTGGGCATATTAAAACAAAACAAGAAGCAAAGTCAGAGTAAGCAAACATAAAATAAATAAATATAATAACTTATTGATGGCTTGGAGACAACAGGCAATATCAAATTACATAAACAGGCAGACCATGATGGCTTCAGCAAGCCACCAAAACAAAGAATCAAGAAACATTCTGGAGGAAGAGAACTTCTTGGAATTACTGGAGGTGAATTCAAAAAATTAATGCACAAAATTCTTCAAGAGATCAGGAAGGAGATCAGGCAAAACACAGAGCAAGCCGAGGAACGTACAGACGAAGCAATAGAGGAACTTAAGAAAGTTATTCAAGAGCATAATGACAAATTTAACAGGCTGCAAGAATCCACAGAGAGACAGCAATCAGAAATCCAGAAGATTAACAATAAAATTTCAGAATTACCTCAGGAGAAAGTCATAGGAGAACAATTGAGGCAATGGAAGTCAGAATTAGTGAGACTGAAGATAAAGCACTTGACACCAACTTCTTTGAGGAAAAATCAGATAAAAGGATTAAAAAAAATGAAGAAACCCTAAGAATTATATGGGACTCTAGCAAGAGGAATAACCTACCAGTGATTGGAGTACAAGAACAGGGAGCAATAACAGAAAATATAGAGACAATTGTTGAAGATTTTTTGGCAGAAAACTTCCCTGATATCATGAAAGATAGGAAGATATCTATCCAAGATGCTCATCAAATCCCACACAAGGTAGATCCCAAAAGAAAGTCACCAAGACATATTATAATCAAACTTGCCAAAAACCAAAGAAAAAAAGAGAATTTTAAGAGTGGCTAGAGATAAACAAAAAATCATCTACAAAGGAGAGTTGATAAGACTAAGCTCAGACTACTCAGCAGAAACCTTGCAGGCAAGAAGGCAATGGGATGACATATATGAAGCCTTGAAGGAAAAAAATTGCCAGGCAAGAATTATATATCCAGGAAAACTGTCTCTCAAATATGATGGTGAAATTAGGACATATCCAGATAAACAGAAGTTTAGGGAATTTGCAAACACCAAACCAAAATTGCAAAATACTAAAGGGAGTCCTCCAGTTAGAAAATCAATAGCATCAGATAACAATCCAAGACTAGAACCCAGGACAGAACAACCAGATATCAAGCCAGATAGGGAAGTCACAAAAAGAAATCAAAGCTAAAACACCGAAAATATGGAATCAGATGTCAGTACATAAAAGATGACAACATTTAAACAAAAAAGAGGGACTAAAAAACGTAGTCATAGATCTTTCATATGGAGAAGTCAAGGCAATATAAAGAAATAAAAGATTGGTTTAAACTTAGAAAAATAGAGGTAAATATTAAAGTAACCTCAAAGGAAACTGAGAATCCTACACATCAAAATAAAAAACAAGAAAAACATAAAGACTCAGCAAATACAAAATCAACAACAATGAAAAAGATGAAAAGAAAATACATAAAAATGACTCAGCATAGAAAATTAAGTGCAACAAAGAAACTGTCAACACCACCAAAAAAAGAAAAAATACATAAAAATGACAGCACTAGACTCATACCTATCAATAATTATGCTGAATGTAAATGGACTAAATGCACCAATATAGAGACAGAGAGTGGCAGAATGGATTAAAAAAAAAAAACAAACAAACCATGATACATCTATATGCTGCCTACGAGAGACACATCTTAGACTTAGAGACACAAACAAACTAAAACTTAAAGGATAGAAAAAAAATACATCAAGCAAACAACATTCAAAAAGAGCAGGAGTGGTAATATTAATCTCTGAGAAAATAGACTTTAAAGCAACATCCACCACAAAGGATAAGGAAGGACACTATAGAATAATTAAAGGGTCAATACACCAGGAAGACATGACCATAATAAATACTTATGCACCCAATGACAGGGCTCCAAAATACATGAACTCTAACGGTATTGAAAAGAGAAATCGACAGCTCCACAATAATAGTAGGAGACTTCAACATACCACTTCTGGTGAAGGACAGAACATCCAGAAAGAAGCTCAGTAAAGACACAGAAGATCTAAATGCCACAGTCAGCCAACTTGATCTCATAGACATATACAGAACACTCCACCCAACCGCAGCCAAGTGTACTTTCTTTTCCAATACACATGGAACATTCTCCAGAAGAGAACACATTATAGGCCATAAAGCAAGCCTTAATAGAATCCAAAGCATTGAAATATTACAAAGCATCTTTTCTGACCATAAAGCCATAAATGTAGAAATCAATAACAGAAAAAGCAAGGAAAAAAAATCAAACACATAGAAACTGAACAACACCTTGCTCAAAAATCATTGCGTTATATAAGAAATTAAGGATGGAATAAAGAAATTCACAGAATCAAATGAAAATGAAAATGCATCCTACCAGAACCATGGGAACACAGCAAAAGCAGTGCTCAGAGTTCAGTTCATAGCAATAAATGCACACATCCAAAAAGAAAAGAGGGCCAAAATCAAAACATTAACCCTATGACTCAAACAAATTGAGAGAGCGTAAAAAGTAGCCCTTGGGCACCAGAAGAAAGCAAATAAAAATTGGAGCAGAATTAAATGAAACAGAGAATAGAAAAACAGCTGAAAGAGTTAACAAGACCAAAAGCTGGTTCTTTGAAAAGATCAACAAAATCGATAAACCACTGGCCGAACTGACAAAAGAAAAACAGGAGAGGAAGCAAATAACCCAAATAAGAAATAAGATGGGCAATATCAGAACAGACCCAACTGAAATTAAAAGAATCATAACAGAATGCTATGAAAAATTGCACTCTAACAAATTTGAAAACCTAGAGGAAATAGACAAATTTCTAGAAACACACCACCTACCT